>NC_135094.1:14560000-14862500 GCF_051107435.1 Chaetodon auriga | reverse complement strand
GAACTCGGCATCTGACAGCTACAAGTACCGCGCCTCCAATTTCTATTGTTGTACATAGTGTAAAAGCAGACAAGAAGCTTTTGTGGGATGTGAATCCTTCAGCATAAAGGTTACTCTTAATTGACAAAGCATCTGCGAGGCCTTTGACAGTTTCAAAGCATTCAGCCTGCTGTTGAGATAAGAGGCAATGTTACCAGCTTTGAGCTGTGGCAGTGTGTTGGTACAAAGAGTTATAATGAGCTGCTCGTACGCAAACACACACAGCCACACACACAACACACGCAGACAGACGGGCAAACCCCGAGAAAAATGCACACCTACAAAATGAAACACACACTCGCACATATATTCCCTGGTTGGCCGTCCATTGGTCCTTGGTGATGAATGGAGCGAGAGGCCCAGAGTGCGAGGTCTGGCCTGGCTGACTGATAGAGCCATTGATTCTGGCTCTCTCTCACACACACACACACACACACACATAGACACACACACACACACGCTCCTATCTGCGATGTGACAATGCTTCTTTTCAGGCCTCTTAATCGGCCCGACGTTGACTAATTGAATTCATTAACTGTGCGGCCGCCGTCCGCTCATTGTGCTCCCAGTTATTTACAGGTCCATTTAAAAAGCAACAATACAGAGGAAATGTCAGGTTATAGTTTGAATGACATTATGCGAAAGCACGGGCCGCGCGGGTCTGCAGCCGTGTGCGCATTGGCGTTTGAGTGTCACATTTTAAAGACACACATGTACTGTTTAATAGCCGCGGATGATTTAGTGTGCGGCCTAAAAAGGAGTGGAGGAAAGCCCCCATTCGCTCCAATTGACTTTGTTTTATGGGCAGACGATGACAAAGAAAATGAATCATAACCTACTTAACGTTTTGTGTGTGTGTGCGTGTTCAAGTGTGTGTGTGTGTGCGCATGTCAGGCGGGGTTAACCAGCCTATAGGAGGAGGTGCACCCCAGGGAGGGCTTTTATTCCAAGCCAAATAAAATCCTACATCAAGCATGGTTTCAAAAGCCATCCCTGAGGCCTACTTAAGAAAATATCAACGCCCCATATTCCAGATCCAGGGAGTTTTCAGTTCTGGGAACGGCTTTCCCTCCCCTCCCTCCTGTTATTCCACAGACTAAGAACTATTTGGACGTGTCATGAAATATGCTTTTCTTACTCTCTCATTAGTTGCCTGTGATTTATTGAATTAATTTTGAGAGTGTAACGTGTTGGAATAACACATTTGGTCATGGCCTTGCGGTGTTATAGATTTCAAGATTCCCCTGCATTGTGTTATGGTTTTATAATGACTCACTCTGCTTTTATATATTGACCGACGTCAGTGCTCGTTTTAAAAGCTGAAAGCAGTGTGGGTGTTTCATGCGCAAGTCAATCAAGCGCCAGTGGTGCAGAAGTTTAATTATTCACGTAAGTTTAATTACAGCGCTCTGATATTTTTATTCATTCAGCTTCCTGTTTTAATTTACTTGTGTTATGTTTGCAGAGCACAATTACCTCATCAGTGTGCTGTCTGTGTCTGTGTCTCTCGCTCCTCCAAACACATCAAGCGTTCGACAGCGCGCCCTGACCGTGTCACAGCCCCGTGCTTAATTTAGACTACCCATGATGCCGCTCTGTTCAGGGCACGTCACGGGTGTTTGGCAGGGCAGCGCCGAATGGGGCCCAGGTGTGTGAATGAGCTCTATCCACACTCAGTAATGGTTTTTTTTTTTAACTGCCAGATACACACACTACTCTCTCTTTCGCTAACACACACACATTCAGAGTCTTGTGTGGAAAAGCCAAGCCATGAGAAGACAAAACAGACTTTTCAGCTAACATCCGTGTATTTTCTTACACATGTTTTAAACTAATTTCCTTGTAGTGGACCACAGGAAGTGCTTTAGTGGGTCAGCGGGTCAGATGGTTAACATGCTGGATGTGATCACCTCAGGGCGAGAGGGCTTTTCTGAGCGGTGGGTGCTGCATTGCAGGGGAGGAAATGTAAGCAGTAACAGGGGACAAAGGAGGAAGTGCTAAGAGGACAACTGTTACTTCGCCGTGAATCGTGGCTCTGTGTGTATTTAGCGCCCAGAGGTGCGTCACCCCCAAAAGCGCTTCACAGCAAAAGAAAGAGATGAACAACACAAGTCGCTGCACACTTGAAGTGAAGAAAGAGGGATGAAAAGGCAGGTCTGAAGGCACGTACTTCTCGTCAGGCCCAATTAACTGCAGGAATATGAGCCCAGCTTAGGGCCGGGGAACCTGCCTCTCAATGCCTCCTTAGAAACGTTGAGCGGAAGCCACGTGCATACTAAAAGGATTCCAGAGGTTAGGTGTTGTAATTGAATAACCCGGCTATGTGTAGAACTGCCTCGAGCAGTAATTCGTCTGACGGAACCGGCCCGCTCTGGACAGTTGTGACCATCTGTTATTAGGATTACAGGACAGTAGAAACCTTAATGCCAGGTAGGTATGACTGCGAAAATGATTAGATGCTTAAGGCGCACAAAAGAGCCTTGTGTCGCAGACAAGAACAAGAGCAGAGACGGTCCGAAAAATGCAGACATCCGTTCTTTCATAGGAAATTATTTCACCGAGGCATGATGGTGTTGTATTATTTTACCCGGGAGTGATGGACGTAAAACGGACGGAGAGATTTAAACTCGGCAAGGTAACGCTGCTCAGATTTCTGAAGTGAAACATTTCATTTTGACTGGCCTTGAGTGTTTTCATTATGAGGTTTGTCGAGGCTCTTTTGCTGTCTATAATAAAATGTAGCCACTGTGTAGACAAATCCACTGCCATGTTACAGAGCTTTTTTTTACGTGGGCTTTGGCGCTGGCTGTGAAAAGCTGTGACCCCGACGTGATTTGAACACGCAACCTTCTGATCTGGAGTCAGACGCGCTACCGTTGCGCCACGAGGTCCTCCTGACCGCAGACTCAAACCCATAATCTAATCTCGTTCATGTGGGAATAGCAACAGTTGTGAGGTCTGGTTGTGAATGCAGCTTTTCATGCAATAAAAAACTACAATACTACCTGAAATAATTCAAATCAGATGTGGAACCTCTCGTTTTTTTAAAATCTACCACCGTTCAAAGCAAATTGCCAACGACTGCGTAAGAGCTCTTAGCCGTTTCCCTAATACATTAAGAAAAGAGCCATAAAATTTTATAACCATATTAAAGAGGAAACCCCTTTCACTGTATTTCCTAAATTGAGAGTCCTAAGGCTTTTAACGAACCCAGCTACATCCCAGATGAGCCCTCACTTTACTAGACCTAACCAAACTGCAGTGAAACTAGGAAAGCGGTACATAATGTATTGGGAAAATGACCAAAAAGCACATTGGAAATCCTCTGCATTAGTTTCCAGAAGCCACGCTCACTTGTTGTACTTGCTTTTCTTTCAACCATTCCCTTTTACTTTCCTCTCCCAGTTTCGCTTCTCTTTAGTAAGGCCTCATCTTCCATCATCTACTAAAATCAGTTGTTTTGGACCTGCAAGTATGAATGGAGTATCTGTTTCTCCCCATCTTCCTCGCTCTCTCTTGCCTTTCCTTTAACTGCTTGCCCATTTCTCTTTTCATCCTGAGTAAGTGCTGCAGTGTTTTTCTCATCATGCTGTAGGACAGTAGAGCCCGTCTGCGGCCTGCCTCTCCCTTAAACCCTTACATTTGTTGTGCCAACTTCCATTTTGGCTCCCGCTTCACTCTTGCACAGGCGCATCAGAGCGTAATGATGTGTTAAATACCTTCACCGGGTGTTTAACTATGACTACCTACTTGTGTGTGCTGAGAGCTTAAATGAGGATGTTTAAATTCAAGCCATAGGTATTGATGGTCATTTGATTGCCACTGTAGACTCTTGATATTGCTTAAAGGCAACAGATGAGCACATCATTTCAAGATGATTAGGAATACAGATGCATTCATGTGCGCATAAACACACACACATGCACGCACAAGCGTTCATCATCCACACTGTGGCCTTCCGCTGTGTCTTTATGCAAACTACCACATTATAGGTGAGCAGTCCATTCCAGCAGTAACCTCTCTCCATAACAAATAGCTGGCCACTGGAGGGGAGCTCATATAAATACCTATTAGACGACCCAATTGTCTCACTGCCAGCTCAGGGAGGGCGCCCCAGCTGGCTAAATTGAGCCCTGACTGGCATTCATCAGCGTCCATTGTCATTCTTCCTCCTGCCTCTCTCACCGGAGGTAATTGACTGAAGAATAATGCCAGCCGATCAGTCCACCTATAGAGAGACGAGGCGTAGATTGATTAGCTCTAACGGCAGCGCGGTGAGCCGCACGGTGACTGAGATATTGTTATTCTCAGATATGAAACAGCTCTAATGGAGCTGGACAAGGACTGATGATCAGAGGGGATGGAATGGAATAAGAAAAGCACTTGAAATATTACCGCAGCTCGTTTACTTAAGTGGCACATTTTGCACAATGAAAAGGTTGAGCTTCTCAGCGTCGCTTGTCATATTTAGAGAGCAGGGGAGCAATAAGGGGGTTTATTAGACTGACAGTCTGCCTGGATGCATTCTTATTGCTGATGGCACTCTGGTGACACCCTAAACCAAACGTTAAAGCTGCACCAGACAGTTTTGTGCAGTGAGAGCTGAGAAATGGCAGCGAGGCTATTTGAAAACTTCATAACTCAGGTTTCCTGCGAAGGTGAGAGGAATAAGATCGAATGTCGGGATGTTCAGGCTTCTTTGGACTGCGGACAGCTTGTATTTTAAGATAAATGTAATTTTTCTAATAATCTCTAATGATAAGTTACAGCTCTTTAGGCTGGTGAGATGGGTTTATTGAAGGAGAGCAGAAGTCACGCTCACTTTACCGGCTGGATTAACAACTTTGTTCACAGTGTTGAGACTCTTGCTATGTATAAATATGTATGTGTGTGTGAGTGTGTGTCTGCGTGAATCTATACCGTGTCTGTCTGTGTTAATGGATTCACTCCAGTGACTGAGAGCTGTGTCTGTCCCTGGAGGCTGCACAGTACTCCTGCACTGCTCTGCTCATTCAAATCACATCCCTCCTGGATGCGATGGCGTGCACAGTCTCCAGATTAGCACTGCCCTTTTATGCACATAAACATTTAGGCACAAATATACACACAGTCATATGGGTGCGCATGCATGCACTTGCAAGTCATGACTCTCTTTTTCAAATCTCTTTGAAAATCACATAAAAGCGTGGACACGCTGCAGTATGAGAGCCGAACTCACAGCCTATAAGCCCTCACTCATTAGCCCAACCCTGCGCTGTCCGTCCTCTGGAGTCCGTCTTACCTCACTCTCACACAGCTCAGAAAGAGCTGGAGACAGGCATGTTAAGGAATAGATTCCCGACTCCTAGCTGTTGCTTAAACGGGCTGAGAGAATGTTTCTTTAAGGAGAAGTAGAGTTTATTTTAGCAGAGGCTTCAGTCAAGTTGTTAAGGCTTGTGAATTTGATACACAAGTTCTAGGATTCAAAGCTGAGCAAAAATGTTGTTTTTGAGATATTTAAGATAAAATGTTTGCCAACTTTTCCCCTTTTTGATGAATTATTTATCGTTTTTTCAGATGATGCTGTTAACACGCTTCTGTTGAGCCGTGTGATGTGGGCTGCATCGGCTATGCTGTATTGCAGGGTTGGTTTTGGACTGGTGTGTGTCCACACGGGGATGAAGCCAAGACGAACTGAAGACAAACGGAACTTTGTGTTCTACACGAGCTAACCTCCGCGCTAACCTTCATATCAGCGATGCCAACTGAAATTATTGCCTTTAAAATGACATGCATCTTTCATTTTTACCACAATCTGTGCCCTATTTACACACTGCTATTCACAGTGTAAGTTTATTTAGCCCCCTGTGCTGTTCGCCTCTTGGTACAATCTGTTTCCTCCTACTCTACTTTTTCCCAAGGCTGCCCTTGAGAGAAAGAGAGACAAAGAAAAAGACAAGAGACACACAGAGAGAGAGAGAGAGAGTTTCTGCTGATGAAAGTGACAGTGACACTGGGCTTATTGCCTAGTCAAACACACACAGCCACCGCCACATGCAGCCTGACCCAGTAATAGAGGCCAATGAAATCTGCTCATTGGGAGCAGGGGACCCGATCGTCGGTGCGGTAACTGAGCCGAAACAGTCTCATTCTGCTGCTGTCATACACAGAAAATGGGCTGACTTCAGTCACAGCAGCGTAAGGCCCTGCGAGGTTCCTACCGCTTCTCTGCTCCAGCTCGCTGCAGCGGCTGTGACACCGGGGATGAAAATTTATGCTTTTACGTTGTGCAACCCAAACGGATGTGACATGCAATTTCACCTGGAATGAACACAAACTGTGTTTTTATAGAGTTGTACTTTTCTTAAAGTCAAAGCCACACATAGAAAGGAAGGGAGGGAGGGCCGGGCCTAAATTTGACAGAGACACAAAAAGACCTGCATCCACCTCGTCGATGGTGGATGGTATTTTTCATCCTCTTCCTTTGTTTTCCACCCTGTAATCAGATTGTACTGTAATGAGGCTGTAGGGGAAGAGGAGGACAATTATGTGTTCAAAATGAGCTCAGCTCCTCTGTGGAAAGCTTTTTTTTTTTTTTTTTTTTTCCTTTACGTGACTGTGGGAGATGCTGCTTGGAAATGCTCCAGATTGCTCCCCACAGGGCTTTAACGCCACTCTCTGCTGATTGCTCAGTGTGATTGCAGATTGAATCCGGACATGCAAGTGATTTTGTGTCATTTTGTCAAACAGTGCTAAAAACAATGGTCTGACAAACTCAAACCTTCGCTTGGAGAGGGCTGTCATCCCTAAAGATGCAGGTGTGCGGCAGGTCAGCTGGCTCTCCCCGTTCTTCCATTATAAATACCAAACCCAGTTACCATGAATGATGCAGTAAGCCGCTGTGGATGTACATGTCATGGATTACGGTGGGTTTGGAGATGAGCTACTATTGCCCTTTCTAATGTAATTTTCCAGCCATCATAAGGGACAGTTGCGTGCGTGTTGGCGTGCACAAAGCCTGGTGTGATGATCTCATGCAGAGCACTGCAAAAAGGATTTGCAAGGGTCAAATGGGAAAAACCTTTGCAGCAGGCAGCAGTTGTCAGCGAGCTGAGTACGTTTTTTATTGCCTTAGTTTTATTGTCTGTCTGTTGAACTACTGTGTTTGTATCCAAGAAGGGGCTGCACATCATCAGCTAACTTTATTTGGCATGCTGGGATCCTCACTTTCACCATTGTGACTGAAGAAGAATAAATGAAACTTCATTTCTTGGCTGAATAAAAAAGGCAGATGAAAGTAAACACACAACAACAACAACAACAATGTGTTTATGTCTGCTTTCTCCCTCCTCCTCCTCCTCCTCCTCTTCTGCCATCTCTCTGTGTGTCTTGAGGGGCTTGGAGAGCCGAGGAAAACCCTCTTTTCTGGAACCTTATCTTACGCGCAGCTTGCCCTCATGCAAACATCCCGCAAATGCCTCAAGACACACCGACATTAGCATAATTTCCAATTTGCTATGTATTTTTTTTTTTTTTTCATATGTTTACTACCAGTTCTACATCAGCAGAAATGCACAGTTAATATTGAGGACCACTGTGGCTGCTTTTAAAACTAAGTTCAAATTCAGGTCTTTATGGATGCGGATGAGGGATTAAACTCAAGAAACAGCAGCAATATCCATACAGAACAATAAACTGCCATAAAATCCTGCTTATTGCAGAGAGATACTCAATACTTTTTCATCAGAATCATCCACAAAAAAGGGGAAGACTTGACAGTATTCGAGTAAAGAACCGATTTTCAGATTTTCTTCATTATCTCATCCTCTTCTCATTTTCCAGTTACCAATCGGCCTTTTCTGTCTGTCATTTTTGAACATTTGAACACTGATGTCACCGGGCCCATTTTACTTTTCCATGTTCACCGTTATTCAATGCATCTCTCTTTTTTTCTCTGTCGTCCTCACTACTGTACAGAACATCTCAATTGGCATCTTTCTCTCCTGCTAATTCTCTCATTCATCCCCTCTCACTCTGGCTCTCATCTGTATTCACGATTCCATCACACTGCAGTCTTCTCTTCTTCTTCTCTTCTCTTCTCTTCTCTTCTCTTCTCTTCTCTTCTCTTCTCTTCTCTTCTCTTCTCTCCCAGTAAGTGATACTGGGTTGCCTGGATACTTGTTTTCTCCTCTCTGTAAAAAGGGGCTGGAGGATAGAGGGGATGGACAGAGGGAGGATGGACGGATTCAGTGAAGGAGGTCAACAGCAACCACCACTGGGCTGCGAACCCACTGAAGGCAGACAGCTGAAGGAAAAATGGGGAGAAAGGGGAAACAGAGGGGGACGGGGACGGGGACGGGGACGGGGACGGGGACGGCTGCCAGTCTGCTTGTTACAGTCCCTCCTTATTTATCCAGTTCCGCTCTCTGTCTGTGTTTCTACCAAATGTATATCAAGCAGCACCATACACTCCTTTAGCGTCAGCTGTATTTCCTTGAATTATTGATTCATATGTCTTACGTGAAATATTGATAGTGGAGGTAGTGAGAGAGTGGAACTTCATCTACAGGTGAACCTCTCCCCCATCACCCCCTATAACAACACACTCACACACACGCACACACACACACGCACACCTCTGTATCGCCACTGATCTTTTCATTGTGCCCACCACAACCCTCCACCACCCTTCATTTCTTCCTTCATAATAACCCATGCCAGTCTCTGTTTCCAAGACAACCAGTCCTTCAACCTTCATGGCTTTGCTGCCAATAGTATTGCTGATGATCTCTCTCTCTCTCTCTCTCTCTCTCTCTCTCTCTCTCTCTCTGTCTCTGTGTGTGTGTGTGTGTGTGTGTGTGTGTGTGTGTGTGTGTGTGTGTGTGTGTGTATGTGTGTGTGTGTGCATGTATTACACAATGTGACAATGCAGGTCCCCATAATTAAATTTTAGGGTGACGAATGTAAGTCTATGCAATGTCCCCAAAGGTGATGATGTGTGTGTGTGTGTCTGTGAGAGAGAGAGAGAGAGACACACACACACACACACACACACACACACACACACACACACACAGATAAATACTACTGAAAGTGCTCTCAGCTCGTTCTTGTATGAGATATTGAAGATCAAGAGTCAGTCAAGATTGAAAATTGATTTCTGATGTATTGTGTCTGGCTTGGCCCATAGAAAGGTGCATCCTGGGATATATTAGGGGATAAACTCATTAAAACTTTCTCAGTTGACCCAAACTGAAATAACACAACACGAAGACACTAACACAAAGTATAGAACTTGTGAACAGCACAACTTGTGTCTGAACAGGGTATAAAGGGGACATTTTCTTTTTATATGCGTGATAGTATGATTGAATTTGTTTGGCGAATCCCTTTTCACGTAACCTCGATCTTTATTCTGCTGCGCCTGATCCACCCAAATCTCACATGGGTTGTGTGCTGATATTAACTCGCCTCTCTCTCTCTTTGTCTTTCTTCCCGGTGCCTTGCTGCTGCTGCTGCTGCCGCCTGCCGTGTGGGTATCTGTTGCTGATCCACCAGGTAAGTTATTTCATGCTCCTTACCCTCAGAAGCCTCTTTCATCTGTATGTTCACACCAACAGCCAGCCGGTTATGACCATAAAGAGGGCAGACAACACGCAAACACACACTCAGCGCCCCCTTGATCAAACGTTTCCTCCTTTCTTCTCCATCTACGCCTTCCCTCCTCGCTGGCTCTCACCACGGAGTTGCTATTTTATCCCTTCCTCCTGGTGGGCGTCTGTTATATTATTATGGGATGTTTGCCTGTCCCACTCCACAATAAAGGGCCCTGCTTGTGCTTGTGTGTGTGTTTGGTGGGAGACAGGGGTGTTGATGAATGGGCTGTCAGTGCAAGATCCAGATGGAAGCAGGGCTTGTCTAATAGGATTCCATGAAGACAGCGATCCCAGTGGGGTGAAGAGAGGAGTGGCCACGCCGGCCAAGCGAGGAGGGGGTTGAAAGAGTGTGTTAAAAAGCTCAGAGGAGAGGCAGGAGATGTTGATACAGGTGCACACATATACATATTCATACATATATGTATGATATTCACATATACAATGTAGGCTATGCATAATTACATAGGTGCATGCATCATGTGTGTGGTGCAAATAGACAGGCATGTATATGCATGCAGATGTGTGATATTCATACTGTATGTACATACGCTAAAAACACACACACGCACAAACATCTGTCGAAGGTTTTACATGTTGTGATTATCCCCGCGCTGCATACTGCAGGAAAAGGCACGACCAGTGTTTTAAAGGGCACCTTGTGTTCGGAGGATTTCATTGTGTTTCTGTATTCACTGCATGGTAACACTATGTTTTTATATCAGTATACACTCATTTGGTGGTTATTGAGGGAAAACCCTTAGTCAGAGGTCTGTTAGTTGTAGAATGTGGTCATGCAGATTAAGACATTGGTAAGTGCTTGACAATGACCAATAAAGTGCCAAAATGCTACCAGTGTGTATGCTAATTAGCATCTTGTAAATGGTCAATATGTGCACTTGTACATAAAGTGTTACCCACTGTGTTTATTAGTACTGTCAACTTAGTTTGAACATGTTGATTAAGGAATAGTTTCTCTTCTATAACAGTCTGATCTCTCATCTTGCTGAAACAAATCAATGCTCAAGTAGAAGAAGCACACACACATTCAGTCTTTCAACCAATCTCCAGTCTGTGTCTATCTCCTGCTGCCCATTCTGTGAAATACTCATTCCAACAGGTCGTTTCATCTGACATCGTGTCATCTTGGCTGAAATCTGACAAGAAAATCTGATGAGAAGTTGAAATTATTTGAAGTTGAACAGAACTTGAACATTGAAGTGAATTAGGCGTTATTTTCTTCATACCTGTGGAATGATTTGTCTTTGATATTGGACACTACAGGACAAAGGAAATAAATGAGATGATCTTCACTTACAGGTGCTTTTTATGTAGGACTCTTAGGATAAACTGGATGGTAAACTGCTAGATAGATAAAACCACGTCTATTGATGCACCATACTGTATGTAGCCTTATCCTCCTTGGGGTAGGGTGGGGGAATGAGGGTCTCCAATCTCCAAGTGAGGCTGAGATTTCGTGCTAGGTGTATATTCACAGCAGACATCGTGACCTGTCATGGTAGAAGAAGCACAGATGTTACTAACAACATTAACAGTGGCCCTGTTCTATTCAAGTGTCACATGTCCGCATTAAAGAGCATGCACAGTATCAGGACCCTGAAACCGAAACAAATGGAATTCAGCCATCATTGTTGTTATTATTTACACCTGTGCTTTTCCTGCTGTGCCTCATGTGAAAAGGCCATTGTGATGTTCATGTTGATCGGTCTTTCTTTATCTCTTTACAAAAGAATGTGAATCTTGGTAGAACTGATTCCTCTACATGCCCTTTATTTTGGAAGGACCGTGTCCTCTTCCTGTTTTGCAGATTTCCAGTCTGACGTGTTTGTTCACAACGTATGGTGCGGCTTAGAAACCCATCTTCTCAGTCATAGTTATCACACTAATGCATTACTATTAAGATAATAATGATCTGTTGATGCTGAGCTGCTATTAGTCAGACATTAATGTTTGACGAAATAAGCCGAACGTGCAGCAGGTTTTAAAATTCTAGTTATTTGCTAGAGGACACATTCGTTGTGAATTTCTCATCTACCACCTATTTAGCATAACAGGCTGTTTTCCAGCATCAGTTTGTATGCTAAGTGGACCTCACACAAGCTGTTGGAGATTCTGCTGTTGGCGAGCAGTCAATGGCCACATTAGCAGCTGTATAGCACTTTGACGCAGCTTGAGGATCTTAAAGGCATCAAAATCCAGTAATATCAGACAAGTGTCATCAACATCACTGCCCACTTCTACACAACATGATCCAAATAAAAGCGGCCTTTGCAGAGGGAACTCGTGCCAGTCAGGGTGATTGATGGACATATTTCCAGCCGAGGAGGCCTGGTGGGTCAAATTTATGTATCAACTGAATTTCATCAATCACTACAAAACCTTGTCATGAACTTACAGCAAATGCTTAAACCCGATTTCTTTTAAATCAACGGTGATGATTGCATAAAGCAGAGAATATTTCATCATGTAGCACTCAGTGCAACCTGGTTAAAAGCAATGCACACAAGAGTCAGAACAAGTCAAAAACAAAGATAGATCCAGCAGACAATAGACATGCTTCACTGTTTACATTTTCCATCTGTGCAAATAGAGGCTACTGGTTTTAAGGACCCTTAAACACACAGAGAGACGTCTCAAAAATGACTGTTTTAAGTGAATTCATATAGTTTATTGAAGCAAGTAACAATCTCTGGACACCGGTACGGTTACTGAGTAGAGTTCATTTAAAGTTCCCCTTTTCGAGACCATTATGAAAATCAGAAGCACAAAAAGACAGATTTTTGTTTGAAAGAGAGAGAGTAAAATTTTTATGAGACTAAATTACTTCAGACTTAACAACCTCACTAGCAGGCCAGTTAAACATCTTGCTTTACAACCTCAAGCTCTTCTTGCATCATTGCTGAAATGATATGCAGGAGAGAGTGAAAGGTACCATCACACCAGTGAGAAGATGGAAAAAAAAAAGACTGCTGTAATGTATTCAAAGTATTTCAGTGTCATTGGCACCTCAAGTACCTGCTAGCAGGGTGAAAGCTGTATCCCTTTTCCAAATTAGAACAGCACCTTGGAGACTACAGTAAAACCAAAACTAGGAGCCTCTTTTGCTTAGCATAGCGCAACCTGATAAAAGCATCTTTGTCTTTCTTTCACGTCGGCCTATGTCATACTCTCCGTTATTGCAGCTATTTCTTTTACTCTTTCCTCTTTTGTTTCCTTTCTCACTATAAAAATCTTGCGAAATATTCTTCGTACTTTCTGTAAATCCTTTGCTGTAAATGAGACGTGTTCTCAGCTGGTCAGATCCACAGCAACAATGGATCTTATTAATTTTTCTGTCTTCATTCAGATTGGATTGGCCAGTTTGGGGTTATACTGCACGAGTTCACTTTGCTGCTGTTCTACTACACACACATGCACACTGCCTCTTTCTCCGCCCCTCTTCCTCCATCTCATTTTCCTCTAATTGATGGATGCCATCTCTTACCCCTCATCCAGCCTCTCTGGCAGCTTTTAGATGCTTTTAATGGGAGCTCAGAGGACAACCAGCTCCATCTTTCTTTCCTTCTTCTCCTTCAAACTAGCAGCCTTCAATGGGTCTCTTGAAGACCATTGTGTGTATGTGTTTGTGTGAGAGAGAGAGAGAGAGAACCAGCTGTGAAGTGCGCTAATAGGCTCGCCCAGCCCGATGTCGCCGTCTTGCACGGTCACCGCTTCCATCTCCACCCCGCCGCTCTCATGCCCGATGGGAACTCAAGCAGCCTCCTCAAAGAGAAATAACACTCCGGCATTGTTAACTGAAGAAAAAGAGAAACACGAGGAGGCAAAGAGAAAGAGAGAGCAGTGGAGGTGAAGAAAGACTCCCTGTACACCTGGTATTATAACTGTTACATTGCTCCTGTGTAGATCTGAGTGTGCTGGATTACATTTACACCTGACATTAAAACGCTCCTTTGGTGTTCACTGAAATTACATTCCTCCTGTCGCACATATCACTTCCTCTCAATGTGCCCATCCTTCAGCTTCGTCTCTCTCTTGATACCCACGCTCCGGCGTTCCTATCACTCATATTTGACTAGTACGTCAGTTACCAAATTGCTTGCTTGCTCTTTGTGTAATCTGGATATATTTCCACCTTGTACCCACATGTGAAAGTTTATTTTCATGTCCTCCATTGTTGGATGTGATTTAGATGGGGTTAATTTCCTATCTGGAGTGAAGATGGTGAACAACACATTATATGAAGCATGCCACAAAGGAAACAAGGTCAAAGTACAGTGGAAGACTAAAAGAGGGGATGGAAGCTTTTTTTCCACATAAAACAGTTTTTCAAAACCCCCGTTTGCTGCACTTTTGTGTGTCACCACCAGTTAATTGTGTCGTGTGCGGTGCTTTGTTCAGAGAGCTCACGACCCGTCAGTGAGCTGATCAAAAACACGCAGAACCAACAGAGATGAAGGGGTTTATCAAACACACTCTCCTCTGTCTCTTTCTTTCTCTCTCTGACACACAAACACATACACACACACACACAGTCACACAGTCACTGCACTGTCTGAATCTCCCTGTGTTGGCCTTCTGTAGCCCGACTCAGTGAGCCCAGGCTAAACCTCTCAAATCAGTCATGCTCAATTCATTAACTTCATGATCAGAAACGATATTAGCCGGCAGTTTGCAGTGCATTAAAAACAATGTATGTATTCATACTTCATACTGGCATTATTGGTGAAGAAAGGATAAAAGTTGTTTGGCTTGTAAGCATAATAGTGTCTAATTACCAATATATGGGAACTAGTAACCATTAATTGTTTGGCTTGAAAAGCAGTCACACGGTATCACCTATATTTCTGTCTTTATCACACTCTCTTTCCAAGCTGTCTTCATCTCCTCCCTTGACATCCCCTACCCAGCACCACTCAATATTACAGCACTAATACTGCCACTTCATGTGCAAATATTTGAGTCTGCCGTCAAATCCCTAAATCACACCAATCAATCTCCCAGATATTACCGTTCAACTGAAGACCCTGGGACAAGCGCATTGATTTGAACGTTTTTCTAGACATATCCTTTCCCTGCGGATATATCAAATCAAAGCTTTTTTAATATTGGGTAAATATTCCCTTCATCCACTCTCAGGGTGACAAGGGAGGCTTGTCTCATAAAGCTGTTGAAGTTGGACTGCTATCACACAACAATAACTGGCAACGGTTTTCTCACCTTGCGTGGTCTCCTAGCTGCTGTTGATGCCTTGTTTTTGCGTTCACACATAAATGCATTTAAAACGCAAAGAATCCAGATCACCCTGTGATGGCGCCTGAAAGTGCACCAAAAGAACAAGCCTGACATGTTTGAGGGTGGATAACAAGAAAATGTCTGTAGCCTGCATATCATCAGGCTAATTAGGCAGAGCCAGGCATTCTGAATGCATAGCTAATGAACGCCTTCTCCATCTCTGCCGGGATCACCCGGCACATCTAATGGTCACATAAATTCTCATTTATAGGTCATAATCTGTCATTTATGTACATGGGCTCCCCCAATTAGAGTCCTGGGCCCTTCAGACTGATGCCTCTCTGGGGGATTCACAGCTCTGGTACCCTGGCACTCACAGAGACCCATTAGTGACAAACTCTGACCTGGCGTCCAAACCAACCCCAGAGCACTGTGGATAACCTGGCTCATTAATGACGCCTGCACTGGGGAATGGTTCCAGGTGCTTGTTGTGAGTGTCCTGTGTGTCTGTCGGCTTAAATGGTAAGGGGCTGGCAAGAAACCAGCATTGAACCTGGGACAACGGGGAAGGGACATGAGTAGCAGGAGCTTGGTTTGGCTGTGCTTCTTCTGCTGCCATTTGCAATTCTACTGCTGCCATTTTGCTGGACAATAACTATTCTGTTATCAATGGACCACGTGGGCCAAATTAGAACTGTAAATAGATCATAAACCTGGACAGCATTCTGCCTCTCTTTAATTAGAAGAAAGAATGTGAATTGCCAATGAATGGAGACATTTAACTCTGTCCCGCTGGAATCACCTAAAGGCCAAGCAAACACATTCCCATGACCCCAGCAATGTTAGGAGGGGGGGCATGGTCAGTCACGGAAAGCTCTGGGGAAAGAAGCAGACTTGTTAAGTTTTAATTAAGTACTCACAGCACTCTCCCGCCGATAGTGAGGCAGAATATATGTAGCTTTCCCTGAACTGTAGCATCCTCTTATACTCTAGACTACGGATCACTGCTACTTGGCATGCTTATTTGTGTTTTGCACTATTTTTTTTTGTCTGCTTTTGTCTTAGTCTGGCAGTGACATGTGAAGCATTACTGCATTATGACTGTTGCAGGGGGTGAGGACAGTGGGTCATTTATCTTTAAACCTCTGCAAGAGGAATGGTCTGACACACAGGTTTCTTCTTTAGAAATGTCTCCTCTTGCCTGCACCCTAGTTTGGAATTTGCCCAGGTTTATTAGCAAATACAATGCCACACCTATTCACGGTAATCGAGATAATTTGGTTGAAATATGCTATAATGTCTTGAATGCATTGCTGTCATGAAGCAAATAAGAAACGTGAGCATACGTGGCTTTTAGTGCATATTCACTTATTGAAGACAGAGCGTTTGATTTGGCATTTCTTTCCTAGTTTGCTCCATGTAATTATAGCTTGCCAGTTTGTCAGTAGTGTCTCTTAATATCATTCTGCTGCATAAGGACATGTTCATTTTAGTAGATTAGCTTTTGTAGCGTCACTCTCATGCTATTTCTATACACTAGCACTGCCTGCAGAGAAATGTAGACTAAAAAAGAACCAGCATCTACAGTGAGTCACAGTGTCAGACACTGCTAAGGTCAAGTTAGTTTTAATGGAAAAAGAAGGCCAAGCTAAGACGTGAAAGTTGAACTGCCCACACTGTGATGACCCCAGGACGACCCTGGCTAGTTAGCCCCTGTTGACCCATTCCACATACAGTACAGGCCACTGCTTTCCAGGAAGTCGATTTGGATGCTTTCAGCTCCAGCCTCCTCTGGAGACCCGTCTATTCTCCATGGTATGTCATCTCAGTCACATTTTCTCTTTCGCTCACTCTTCTCCTCCCTCCTACTCTTTCTCCCTCTTCATCCTGTCTTTTTATGGTTCTTAGAAAAAGATCTCAGAGAGACCTCAAAGTGCTGTTTTATTGAAAAGGAAAGCAGGAGGGCATCCCACTCCTGTCATCTCTGTCAAATGGTCAGTGCACACGGTTTACTCTGGAATGGAAGCATGTCTGATAGCACCACAGAAAACAGAAAAAGGGTAAGAAAAGTAGGCCAGGCAACCAGTTCATAGCCCTTGGCTTGTTATTTAGTTAGACACCAGACTGTTGTAGTGTGCTTTAATCACAGATTTACAGTAAAAGAGCAATATTTCCATTGGATTGCCAGTATTTCTTGAACTGTCACTCGCAGGAAGGATGTAAAGTGAGCAAAATTGTACAGTCCAAGTTCTATTTGTGGGCCAGCCAGCTGTGTTGCAACCCGAGCCCTCATATTCGATCCAGAAATTCAGTACAGGTCAGAGTCTGTGTGGGCGTTCAGTAATTTACTTCTTGTAAAGCACTCTCTAGAGGGGTTTTTCTTGGGTTTTGTTACCAGACAAGGAGAAGAGGAGATGACTGTGTTGTGGTTCACCTCTAAATCTGTGGGAAAAACTCAAAGAGCACATTATTCTATGCCTCTCTAGGACGCAAGCCAAACATACTGTCGTCTCTTATTTGAAAGGCAAAGTTGATCTGTCAATCTTCAGAGGATAAAAAGGGCAGAACAGTTAAAGATTGATAAAGCAAATGGGTAAGACAACTCATAAATAAATTGGTGTTGGGAATATGAAAAGTCACAGTCAATGTTCTAGCTTCAAAACAGGGTAAGAGCAGGTTAGATAAACATAACACGTCGCTGGCCTTGTGTCATTAACTGACAAGTCAAACCCAGCAGTCGTATTGCTCTCACCACTGCAGCGGTGTGTTTATTCACTGCACTGAAGGAGTCATTGGGGCTTTGATGTGGCCTCGATTCTGCTATTATATTCTTGTTGTCATTCATTCCTCAGATGACACTGCAGTCTTCACTGGTTAGTGGTTAGCTCTGAATAATGCATAATAAGTAATGAGCTACCCAAATGGATCAGTGGGCAGTCAGTTAGGCTGGGCATAAAGCAATCAATTATTTGATCAATAGCCCTCATTAGTTCATCATATAGTTAAACTGTATATATGAGCCACTGGTTGGAATAAATTATAGCCCACAGAGGGAAATTGGATGTCTGGCCTGCTTTAATGTCTGATGTCGCCTTCTTGTGGGAGTAATGAGAATACAGACATTCACAGGGGATCAAGGTTGATGCGCTCTACATATCCATATTACTTACTATCTCACCATATTGTCATTCTGTTTCTCCATAATCTAATGTTACTGATACTACTACTTATCACTATACATGCAACATCAGTTACATGTCTATCTAGCCCTCACACCAGTGCTGTGAAGCGATTTTGGTGCAGTTGCTGCACATGGTATTGCAACTTCTGCCGTTGTCATGTGATGCACACTGAACCAAAATAACAATTGGAATGTCAATACATACAACAAAAGATTTCTTCGCATTTGTGTGGCCAGGAGCCAACAGGAAGTCAGGCAGCTTGACCAGTGGAAGTCTCAAGTGTGAATGCTCTCAATTGGCTTGGCTGCACTCTAGAGTGCATGCTCTACAGGCTTTTTAACTCCTGAAGGACATTACTGTACACACATCTATTGTAATCACTCAGACCCAACTGTTCATGTGTGGAAAATTACTCAAAAAAGGTTGTATTATCTCACAGAATGGAATGCGTTTGAGGTGAAAACCTTTGCAGCACATGTGAAAATGCACCTTGTCTTCAAAGCCCTCCGCAAAGAGTCGTGCTGCGTGGCCTACTGTAATATTTCCAGGACAAGTTTTTAGATCTTGGTCGGCGGTCGTGATGCCAGCCGCGGTTTGTCTTTGTGTTGGTGCTAATGAGTGCCGTGACATGCGTCTAACACTACCTCGCTGAAGGGGGCAATGCTGGGAACCTGAGCCAAGCGAAAACCGCTGGCGCCAACCCAACATAGCGATAATCTGGATGGGGTGGAGTCTTCGGAGATCAGAGCGCAGTGCCGACTTTGCCGTTTTTTCCCACGGGACCCTTAAAGTAAAGAAAAAAAATAAGAATTGAACAGCATACACGACCATTGTGCCTTCAATTTTCAGTTCTTAAAAAATATTTCAGTGCAAGTTTATCGATTATGTTTCGGCCAATGATTTTACCAAGTTTAAATCTGTGGGAGGAATTATTCTGGATTTGCCTTCCCCTCAATTTGTACTTACAATCACATGCAACCACTGTCTACCTCCCAATCATTAGGCTAACCAACAGTAGTCTCAGTTCCCAGTCCAGTGTCTTAAATCCCCTTCCTGCAATAAGTGGCCATGTTTCCTTCCTCTAATTGCATCCAGCCGTTTGGAATCAGACCTGAATGGTTGTCTAGGTGTTAATTGGTTTGAAGGACTGCTAACAGGAGACAAACAGGAGAAAGGTGAATTAGCACGGTGCATGTGGCCCATAAATAGCATGGTGTGGCCTGGGTGCTGTCATGCCCTGTTTAGAGGTGTTCTGGATTATGTTGTACATTAGGTGGCCCTGGAGAAAAGACACACACATGCACACACACTTATCATGTGTCACAGAAACACACGTGTTCTTCTGAAACCTTAACCTTTTTACATCGGGAGAAAGTATAGACTTACAGTTAGCTGCTAATTAGATTTTTCAAGGACAGTTGGTTGTTTGTAGTGCTCAAAATGGTAAAAAAAAATAAATAAATAAAAAAAAAAATTCACCCACACAGATGTCTCAAACTACAGAAAAATCTCTTCCTTGTGCCATCGCTCATCCATAGATGTCATAGTCACTCTCTTCCCATGGCACACAATTAATTCATAAAGTCTTTTATAAAACATGAGTTAGGGCTCGAAACACGGTCACACCACTCATGGAAAGCTCACATTTGGCCACCTCGTCTGGTATCGTCTGTCTTTACTGTGAAAGAAAGATCTCCAGTGTTTCTCTTGCAGCCCACCACGACCACTTTAGATACAGCGCCAAAGAAATAATGCAGTTTAAATAGCCTGCTTTAGATGACTCTAGGATGACTGTGGTGTTATGGAGATACTGTGAGAAGACACTATTATGGAAAATGTCTGAGCAGTGATTGCTGTTAGATCTTTCAAATGCCACTTTATCCTACGCTCTAGGACTTGGACCTGTGCATAGTCCACAGCTTTACAAGTATTGAATCCACAGCTGGAGTTGAAATAAAACCTTCTCTGACAAAGACCTCAGTGTCAAAACATGACTTAAAGATCAGTCAATTTCAGTGCCGCTTCAGTGACTCCTCCAGCAAACCTTTATCAAAAGAAATTTTATTTGGAGTGCCTTTGTCAAAGAGCTCAGTGATTCAAATACCAGCATGGAAAACTGAGCAAAAGCAAACTTTGGCCCCTCCATTGTCTGGTTAACAGCTTCCCTTTAATGTCCTCAAAAAGGTATGTTCTCTGTATCTCCAGCAAAGTGTGGACAGGGTTTACACCTCGGGTTTTATTTACAATTTCTCGGGAATCTCTTTCTTAACAGGTGTCGCTGGTTGTCAAAGGCTGCTGCTTTCCTGTTGAGAAATCTGCTGATTCTGTACCTTGAAAGCTGCAGCTTACACATTTTCTGAAGGGGGAGATTATGCTCATGGGAGGCTTTTTGTTGCACCTCAAGACACTACTGCCTTCCCCTCCTGCCAAGGCCTATTTTCTATGCCGATCAGCTGTCCACCTGCTAGAGGAGCTGACATTTTGGCTCTTGCCTCATGCTCCACTTTCCAAAGGAGCCTTTAAGAACGGCTGAGAGGATTTGCAGCTGTTTACAGCACAGGAGAAGCTGGATCTCCAGCTGGTGTTGGCATGGTGGTGGTACAGAGCAGGCTAGAGCTGCTCCTGCCAGAAACACTTGCCTCTGTGTTGTGGAAGGATGGAGTGTGAATGAACATTTCTCTTTCTGCATCAAGCTCTTTTTATGCATCTCTTTTTCTTTTTCCTTGAGTTATTTTCACATCTGCCTGTAATGCTCAGTTCCCACAAGGAGTGTCCAGAAGCAATGATCGGAATCTGACTTGCTCAAGAAAATTTTGATTGACTGGTATCAGCGGCTGTACATGTCAACCTGAAGGGTTTTTAGGGTACTTTATACCTTTATTTGCCGACATTAGAGAGATGACAGGAAATTAGGGGACATGGAGAGAAATGGGGAATGACATAGAAAAAGGTCCCTAATCAAATGCAAACCAAGGATGTCAGGGTTGGTTTGTGATTGGTGCCATGTATGTAACCACTGTTGCAGAAATTGTGTTCTAAGCCAGTGTTAACAGCCATTACAGTGGAGGGGTACTATGTCAGGCCAGACTTTCCACAGACTACATCTGTTCTCTGATATGCAATGATAACCTTTACGCTAAACACAAGTGATAACACTAAATACAAGTGATAACGCTAAACAATCCTTGACCCTGATCCATTTTATATTATTTTACTTCTACAGCCTCAGGATGGGCACCACCTCTCTTTTAACCTAAATTCTTCATAATTCAGGCCCCATCCCTAATCCACCTCCTTATCTTTCATCCAAGAATCTCAAAATCCAACCATAGAAATTGTTTCTCACTAATTTAGAAGTATAGAGCACAATAACACACAGAAACAGACTCACTCACTCACACCTATAATCATTTCCTCACACCCCTAGCTTTGGTCCTTTCCTCTGTGTCAGACACTGGCTGCTCCATGTCAGTCTAATAGCATTGCAAATGAACTGTAAGGCTTCAGTGGAGAAGCTCATTTATTGCCTCATACTCAAATGATGAACTTTGCCAAGAGTGCCAGCTAAAAAAAAAAAAAAGTCTACCCCCTTGAGATTGGTTAAGTGATATACACGATTTGTTTAAAGTGATATTGAGGTGAGAAGTGAACAGTGACGTGAAGAAGGACAGTGGTGAAGGTGAGTTTTAACTAAAAAAGTCAGAGTGAAGAAGCAGAAACACAGAGATAAAAGCTGAGTTAAGCACAGAAAACAAAAGCAGGGCCAAAAACTTGAAAAAAAAAAAAAAAAAATTGGCTGAAGAGATGGAGAGGAGCATGACATTTGGACTGACAAGAGTAGCGAATATGAGTGGTGATTCCCAGGTTGTGGACCGGAGAGGTGCAGAGCCTCTCCTCTCCGCCCCTGACAGCGGCTGACAGCATGATCCACCTGCTGATTTACATTCATGCCACCATGTGCGAGTTGGCGCCGAGCTCTCTGCCATCCTGTGAAGTGCAGGTCTTTATTTTACCTCTCCATCTATCTCTCTTTATCTCCCTCTTCATCCCACGGTTGAAAATCTCTTTGGTGTTTTCTATAACCCTCTGAGTTCCGGGTGAGCATGAACAGTTGGATGGTTTTTTTCTGTATGCAGCAAGTTCAGCAAAGTTATGTGTTGTGTGTCAGAATGAATTTTGCCTCCAGCCTGCTACTCTCACAACTATTTGATAGGTCTCAAACTCAGAGCCAAGTCTTGACAGGTTGTATCCGCAATGACCTTACTGACGATATTTGGATGAGTTGGGTAACTTATTGTAATTGTGGTGCCTTTTGATCCGTGCTGTTGACTGACAAACACAGTTAAACCCCACCAATAATTTCTGACAGATGAGTGTTGCCAAAATACTTGAAGACAGTAACTGCAAAGCGGATGTCAACAGTTATGATCCAGGATCCAGGTGGTCAAAACAGGCCTCCAAGCACTGATGCATACAAGGACACAAACATACTGTACTCACATAGGCACATACTGTCTAGAGATGGTTAGTGCACTGCTTTAATTTTCAGAAAAAAGAGAAGACCGCAGTAAACAATCGCTGTGGTCTGCCCTACAGGCTGGACTTGTCATCAACCCCGCCAATTAAGTGCTGATTAGGATGTGGAGCCAAACCACCAACAGCTAACTACTCACTGCCAAGACTCCAACCTCGCTCTGTTCACCCCTAAGCCACCCTCACCTCACATACTCCAGCCAACACACCTCCACCAACCTCAGTCACTGAGAACAACTACATCTAAAGCTCAACTCCTCAATGTTACACAAATCCTTTAAACAAGACAGGCTCGTTCATAGTATTGTCTTATTATCTTAAGACAAGGGCCAAAGTGTGTCAGTGTAGTGAGACCGTTGCTCTTTCTTTAATAAGAAAGTTTTGATTTTAGTTGATTTTATTTTATTATAAAACACACTCTTTAACTCTGCACTGCGGTAGTTATAATAATTGAGTATAAAAACACCATAAAGAATCGACCCTTTAATAAAAACTGTTAGTAGCTTCATAAAATGCTCAGATTCAACTTTTGTACATAGACTTGGATTTTAAAATGTCTTGAAACAAGCCAAATAAGGAAGGTTACTCCTCTTGCATCATGATAGCATCAAGGTTTTTTTTTTTTTTTTCTTGTTTCACGAACATTCTCACGTTAGTTCTTTTCCACTGGAAAAGAAAAAGTACATTTCTTACACATTCATGACACAGGTTTAAGAGAAGAGAGATTTTGAAATTCAACACAAGATTCAGTTTGAAGATCTCTCACTGCAGCATTCTTACACCTCTCCCAACACCTCAAAAGCCCTCATCTACTTCAGCCTCCTCAAATTAGCGTGCACTCTGTCAGGCTTCGGGCTTCAGATTTGCCCCCTCCAGTCTTCAACCTCCAAACCAGCTCAGCCCAGATCAATGCCCTGCTCAGCCCAGCACAGCTTCTCAAGGTTGGGCCAAGGAGAAACTGCAGAAAGGCAACTCTTGCCATCTGTTTTATTTGGAACCAGAGCCATGTCTGACCATGCAGCCAGGTACAGAAGGAGACAGACCTACATACAGTATGACCATATTTAGCCCTCGATGGCAAAAGAGAAAGCGAGCTATTCCTCTTTTATCGATGTGAACACTGTGTTGTTTTCTTGTGTTGTCAGCATGCCACTTGTTTTCACAGGCGATGATCGTGGTAAAAGTGAGAAATACTGAGACTGACTTTGCCCGGCATAGCACTGCTATTTGTTTTCACTGAGGTCAGCTTGCTTTTTGATGGACGTTTGAGAAACTCCCCCCAAACCTCCAGTAATAATACCCCATATCCTCAACCAATTAGCCTTCCCCCGCATATCTGACAGCCACAGAGTTTTCCTTTTAAACATAAATATTGGTCCTCCCTCAGTAGGAGCCCCAGTCATGGGAACACTCTGCCCTCTACGCAACGTCACCCTCCCTCCCAAAGGTCGGAAAACACTAACTAACCAGTCCCCTGGCCTCTTTCTAACTACTTAGCCATCAAGGCAGCGACATCTTCATCTATCACAGCTTTGATAAGGGGTATCTTTAATTACACCCTCTTCTCCTGTGGATCTGTATCTTTTCTCTCTCCCCTCTAACAGACTCCCATCCATCCATCCATTCTTAAAGATCCCTCCCAGGGAAGGCTATAGCATGTCACTGTCCCAATGCTCTGGACTCAGTAAGTCGATCCAACAGGAAATCAATAGCAGGGCCTAATGCTGAATAATTGAGGTTACGGGAGTTCGGCAGTGCTCCCCAGACATACACCCCCACCCTGTCTTGTAGCGTCCCATTATGGACAGAGTGAGGCGAAGTGTCCCTTCTCTCGCACCAAGTGTACAGATACATTTGTTTGAGTTACCGACCAATCAAACTCTAGAGCACTACTTCATTGTGTTGCTCTTGTAGCTATTTAGTCATGGAGTTATTATTCTTTGGCAAGAGGGCTCACTCCGTGAAACCAAAAACACAGACTCAGCACAGACTACTGGCCTGCCTAGACAGATTTTGTGACATCTTTTCATCCTGCTAATGTAGGGAAAACTGCACTTTGAGAGAAATCTGAATGGCCCTGGGTATGTAAATTCAGATTTTCATTAATGTACCTTGACATCTACTGATACCACAACACCTCATAACCCCATTTCTCCCACGTTCTATTGCCAGATCATGTAGAGAGAGCACAGCACTTGGAGTGTGGTGTGCACTAGAGGGCACAAGCTGCCTTGCTAAGACACCAACCTCAAGTTGGAAAGAACAGAGAGGGTGAGCTGAGAGGTGGACCCCTATTCAACAGGATGTAAGGAGACAGAGCAGAGAAAAATGAGGGACTTACTGAAGTTACACCTCTGTGATGAAGGGCTAACCAAATGACACCCCATTTACTCTTTGGTATGTCTGATTCAAGCGGAAGTCTGAGGCATGAGCAAGCAGTTTTGTCATTTGCGAGACAGCTGCACTGCACTGGCTTACACAAGACTTTTGTAGGAAACACTGATACATTGAGTTTTGAACTGATTTTGTTCTTGGCTGCCAATCTTTTGTCTGACAGTGTTTATGGAACAGTCAACAGCTGTCAGTATTAGTTAGTGTGCTGGCCTGTTTGTCTGTCTTTGAAAGGAGCCAGACTGACAAGTGAAAGTAATAGTCACCTCTGACAGAGAAATAGACAAAAAGAGCATCTGCAGGAACCCAACCCTCACCAGCCTTCAGTGACTGCAGCTGTGGCAGCCGAACTGATAATCTGTGTTTGCTGTGTTTCCAGATGTCTTTCTTTCTCTTTAAACCTTAGGCTCACAGTAGTTTCTGGTCCTCTTGTTATTTTTTGAAAGCTGCATGTATGTCTAAGTGCCCTCTTTTGCACCTCTTTTACACCTTGCATTAAAATGCATTTTCAGGTGATCACATTGCAATTGGAAAGTGCTTGAACACATAAAAGTACAGGTGTAAATGCACCCAAGATGCATTGAAGATGGATTGTGATCAACCAAACAAACTCCTGAAGTGGTCAGGGATGCATAATGACCATGTTGAACACAGGTGTAAATGTAACTGTGTTTTCAATCCACATGCTACAGTTACGTGGGTGGAAATAAAAAAGTCCACACAATAATGCATACAATATAATCTAGATGCTACTATCTATCAAGATACAATCTGGATACGACACACATTTTAATGCAAGGTGTAAAGGAGTTGCGAGACTCTAAGATACAAGTCTGCTTCTACGTGAAGCTGCCTGCAACACACCATAACATGCGCACCTCTTCACTGCCAGAACCTGAGTACCATAGAAATGCTGAGCTCTGTGAAGTGTTACGCTTGGCTTCAGCCCATGGCAGCCACAGAAACAGCATAGAGAAGAGGAGGCAGCAGAAAAACACACTCAATATCTCAGTGGCCTGTGTCCTTGTTATTCAGTCTGAAGCTTCCCGTCTGAGTTTTCTCGCCTGTGTTACACTCCTCAGACAGCATCATCCTGCCTTGTGCATGGGTTGATGCCCGTTTTTGCACACAGCAGAACCCCTCAAACCTCAATCCGCCATGCACAACTGTACAAACAAGCTCATATGCTATCAATAAATCAACATATGTGTAAATTAGTTGAGACACGTATTAACTTCGGCCTGCTTACTAAATACATAACACATTGCAGAAGTTAAAAGGAAGGAAAAAAGAATCGTTTAGCATTGTCATTAACACCTGCAACTGATGCACAAAGTGAGAAGCAGCCACACACACTTCTCACACACTTTTGATGGCGTTTTGTCTGTCAGGTTGTTCTCTTTGAGCACACTGCTGTATTAGGTCTCTTCCAGTGGAACACACTGGCTGCACACTCTCTCACAAAGCAAAGCCTGTGTGTTTCCTTACGAGCACAGAGTCATTTCTTTGTTGTCTGTTAAGTGAGAGTGTGTCACTTCACACATTGTGTGTTTGCGTCCCGACACATACGCACATAAGGACAAGCATCCTCTCTGCCTGCTTCTCTTCCCTCGTCTTCGTCTCCTCTCCCTCCAGGCTAAGGCCACTCAGGCCTGCAGATGGCAGATAATGACAGTGCTGTCCCCACTGGCTAGTGTGTGTGTGTGTGTGTGTGTGTGTGAGTGTGTACATGTACATGTATGTGTTGTGGGCTTTGGCTCTGCCTCTACTCTGCCAACAGTGGGGTGTTTGGCTCCACTTGGCCATCTCCTTGCTGGCTGATTGGATGACTGGGTCACTGGTTGGCTTACTGGCTGGCTTGACACTTTATTGGCTGACACTATTAAACCAGTTTCTGATGTACTAGCTAATACGTGGACCGATTGGCTGACTAACTGGTTCCTGGCTGATTGACTAGCTGAATGGCTCAGTAGCTTAGTGTTGACTTACTCATTTGCTGACAGACTCATTGACAAACTGCCTGGCTTAGTGGCTTAGGGGTAACCAGACTCTGTTTTCTCTGTGTGTGTTTGTGCGTGTGTGTGTGTGTGCTTTAAATACCACAGGTGTTCAATTACCTTTTTATTTATTTATTTTTACCTCAATCTGTGCCTGCTGTATCAGTATCACTGCCTGGAAGAGAAACAGGTATTAGGCTTCACTTAGACATTGTCCAGCTGCCCTCACTGTGGCCCATAAAAAGTGCACCAGCAGCTCAGCAACGTAACAGGAAAACTGGTTTGTTTGTTTTTTGGTTACATTCTCAAGAATTCTTTTCAGTCAATAGAAAGTAGATAATCAATAGAAATAGTAAAGGGGTATTCCAGTGACAATGACGATATGTCATATGATGTCCAGATAATTAGACATATCAGGATATAGCACAGTTTTATGTAAATTCAATAAATAAGTGAAATGATGTCTTGGAAAGTGGTGAAAATGATTGCACCGAAAAGTGTGATTTGTGACACAATGAAATAAACAATAGAACATAATACGAAATGCTAAACGTTTTCCTGTTGTCAGTCACGCCGTTTCTATCGTCATTTTTTACAGTCCCAAATCCAGTGATTTAGTGTTTCGCTTCCATAAAATTTGGCCATTCGTGAGAGACAGATTAAAAAAGAATTGTGAAAGCTGAAGTAACAGAGATTGGACCTCTCCTACTTCTTAATAAGGAAGACAACGTAACTTTATTCCTTCTTTATAATAGAATGCTTTCTTAAATTTCATCATTAAATTACAGTTGACTGCACAGCTCAAAGCATCAAAACACATGAAAACAGTATGAAAGTGCTCCAAGTGAGGTGTTGCTTTCCCACTCATGGAGCACATTAAGGTATTTGATTTGAAGCCTCTTTCACAAGCTCAAAGTGCCTCTCTTTGCATGTAAAGTAGTCTGTGCACACATACAGCCTCTGTTGCTGGTCCATGGCCCCGGGCTCTCTGGCAGCTTACCCGGGGCCATCGCAGGTGACAGGGCAAAGGCCACCCAAGAGGGAGACCAACTCCCTAAATTGGGAACAATATATGCACCTCAAAGCCTGAAAGTCAATCTCAATCTCTTGGGTCAGATTGGAATTGTCTTTTGATCTATGCCGTGCCTGTGGGTTCAGATTTCTGCTTGAATCTGTCTTGACAGTGGAGAGTTTTGTTTGGACATTGTTGATCCTGCAAAAATCTCTTTTTAAAATATAGATTACTCTCAGGCAGGCAGAAGCCCTCGAAACCAAAACCGAAAAGGTAAACCTAACACACGAAATGAAATCAAAGTAAAAACCTACACTTTGAAATAACTCTCGGTGATGTACCTTGGCTTTCAAGATCAATTTTGGTGTTTTGAGGTGTCTCTTATTATCGTCAACAGTGCTGCTACTATTTGACGCACTCCAACCTATCCGTGTTAGAAGTGAGCTCTTGGTGTCATCCGCTCAGAATCACAGATAAAGGACTTCCTCTAGATCTTTTCACCAACACCCTGAGACAGACAATGCTCACATAATTAGGGCCAGCGTGTATGAGCCTACAATCCGAATGCTTAAATTCTTCTGGTTAATGATCGGGTTTGGCCTTGTTGAAGGTATAAACTACCTGATTTCCATCTTTCGTGACTACAGAGGATGTATGGCCTTGTCAAGGATACGGCCCTCCCTCTCTGTCTGCTCCACTCCACTTTCTGCTGCTCATTCCCTCCATCTCTTTCCACCAGGGAGGCCCGAAATGTTTGAAGCGTTCCCTTTTTTCTTCTGGCCCTCTCTCTCTTTCTGTGCCGAGGTCCCTGGATGTGGAGTTTTTAATTACTCTCTCCTGGCTTTGTGCATAACCAATGAAAGATTGAAGGGCACTTCCCTCTGAAAGGCACTGTCAGAATATAGGTTTTTCTAATGCCACCGCTTTGGGAGAGGAATACTAATACACAAACTGTGACTTTTTGTGCTTTTGTGTGCATTTGCAGTTTAGGTGTGGGTGCGCTCATGTACTCCTTACCTATGTGTGTGTGTGTATTTGCGACTGCCGCCCCTAGACAGTTGTTGTTTAGCATGTGAATCAGAGCAGAGGAGGAACGGCATCATTACATTGAGTGTGCGGCGTGGTGGGGCTGGGCTGGATGAAAACTGGGGGAGCAGATAGGTTCATTGCATTGATTAGATTTCTTAAAGACCAGTCTGAGGGTGCGACACCTCAAGGTGCCCCCAACAACTCTGTTGAGACAGCAAAATGAATATGGGTGGCATGAAAATCAATAGAGGATATGATAAACAAATGATTAGATCAGCCTGTGCTTTCTGTGCGTTCAGCCGGAAGGTACAAGACCACACTGGTGAAATCTGTGACACAAAGTGAATTGAAACTTGGAAAGTGAATGCATTTGTGTTTACCTGGACGGAATAGGATAATTCATGTGATTACGTTTAAGAATGTTGATTAGTTCAGCGTTATTTCACGTGTCTGCGCAGTGTTAATTAGTGTCAGGTGATTGATGGTAATTTAGCCCATGGAGGTTGTAAGATGCTCATCATGTTTCTGCTTTCTTATGGACACCCACCCTAATTGCTTTCATGAATATGTCATCATTTTTCCCTCCCTGCCCCCCTCCCCTCCCCCCCCCTCCGTCTTGCGGTTAAGTTTCAGCCAGTGCAAGTCTTTTGTGTGCCTTGAAAAAAATGTATTTCCCAAGGCTGAATTGGGTGGAATTGTACACATGACCACAGCTTGTAAGGTATTAATATACACTGCAGAAAGCGATGGGGGTGTGGTAGGAATTTTCCCTTCTGTCAGCACTGCGTAGGTAGCGCTCGCACAGGGTGCCCTAATATGTGTGAATTCATTTCCCCCAACACAGGAGGAAAACTTCAAAGGCAGGGCCGCGAACTTGGCCGAGTGGATTTGAAAGGGATGAGTCTCTAATCTGGTTAAACTTTGCTTGCTCTGTATATTTTCTCACTGCCTCGTCACCCATTCTTTCTTTAATGCCTTATTTATTTATTTTTTCTTCCTCCTGCAGTGAATGTACCTCGCTTCGCTTTAAAAAGTGAAAGAAACGATGACTTAATGTTTCAGCCAGAACAGCAGCATAAACCAATCTCAGGACTTGCGTTTGCTTGTTTGGGGATTAGATTCTTTTAAGCCTGTCATCGTAGTGCTCGCCGGCGTATAAACTCCCCCCCGCCGCCCTCCTCCACTGCCCTCGCACACCGTTGCTGTTTTAAATGGGAGGATGTATTCCATGTGTCGCAGCATCTTTACGCATTACATTTGCTTTGCGGTGTGTGTCATCATTTCAGGCCTTGCCTTAGCAAGCCTTAGCGGCGCTCGTCCGTTGCATCAACCCCATGTGACAGCACCTGAAATATGCATATGTTTCTAAGGCGCTGCGGGGTGCCATTTGAGGGTTATTTGGAATGCTAGTGATGGCAGGCCAGAGTGCTCGAGACCTATTCTCTGAATATTTGATGGTCTTAATGAGCAGGAAAAATACAGGACTAAGCACTTTGTTGGTTTGCTCGACTCTCGGTGTGTGAGAAATAATGGACGGGAGGAAAGGATGAAATATTGAAAACTGTGATAACTCCGCAGTAAAAGGAGGAGGGTTTTTCTATGGCGATGCTGCCTAAGGTCGTGAAAAAGTTACAAGTAAAGGTCGCGTTATTTAAGGGAAATGAAAAGACCGTGTAATGTCACTACAGTGAAGACTGTATCACATCAGGGCTGTGTTGAGTTGATCCTTCTGCATACCGATAGACGATCAAAAATCTTACCCTTTGATGGATGCTTAAAGGATCCATGACTGATAAATGGCGAGTGTCGAAGGGGGCAAATGGATGGGTATGGACAGCTGGATGGATAGATGGGTGGTGTGTGGATGAAGGATAGCAGCTCATGGCTATTACTCAACAAGTTTGGAGTTCTTGGAGTTTCTTATAGAGTAAGTGGCTTTCACAGTTTCCACCGCCACTGTACCTGTAATAACTTTGCGCCCCTGGTGCCCATGCAATAAAATGATGATAGATGATAGGGAGGGGAGATGAAACCTGCTCTGTTTGTGTGTGTGCGTGGGTTTGTGTGTGTTTTCTAGCAGAGACAGTGTGTGAAAGTTGCCTCAGCACTGCATAGCTTAACACAACTTATTTATCATACCAATTAAGTCAGTGACCAAAGTGTCATTCCTTTATGAGTCATCTCAAATTAGCTTGAAGAGATTTCTACAGAGCCATTGTCGCGCAAATAGAAGTGAAGGAACGAGGGGGAGTAAACGCCACTCTATAAATTCTTCTTATCCGCCTATTCTTCGAGTTATAATCACTGCTTATTAGTAAAACACTGAATTTTTGCCTTTAGATTGGAAGGGAAAAGAAAAGAGTGTGACAGACGAATGAATAAGTATTAATCCTGCCTGCGAGGGGTGACTTTTCGCGCAGCAATAAATATTCACAGCAGGACGTCGCCTGGCACGACTTTGGATGTTCTCTTTAATTGAAGGTGTGGATTGAGCGGACAGGTTTCCCGCGGGTTGACTCATGTCAGCCGTCCCTTCCACTCAGCTGTGAAAAAGCTGTCGTGGCAGATATGGATTAGCGTCAGAGCATCACGGGGCAGGTATTACATGTCTCTGGTGGCACTGCCAACGCTGCCCCCTGACTGCTAATATCCTCTGTTGTCTTGCGTCTTCCCTTGGTGAATGCTTTGCAACGGCTGTTTTGTACCAGTGCCAATCCTAATGTCCGGGCTCCCCGGCAGATCAGAGGTTCTGGAGATGGAGGGGTGTGTGTGGTGGTGGTGTTGGTGGTGGTGGGGATGGAGAAGAGAGAAAAGAGATGGAGAGAGGTTGTCAAAACAGCTCCTTATCCCCTCGTCAGTTGCTTCCTCTCCGTCTCCTCTTCTACTCCACCCTTGCTGCCAAAAGCCGGAAAGAGATCAAAGGAGGCCAACATGAAAGGCATCCCTGAGATTCTGTTTTTCGGTGCCCTGTCTCTCTGCTCTCTCTGTTACAGATATGGAAATGCTGAATCCCAAATACAGCCTGTACCTCGGCTGCAGAGAGTGCCTGCCCTCATCCGACTTTCTCTGTCTTTTCCTTTCACTTCCTCTCTTCTCCCCCCCCGTCTCACCCCTTCATCATCATCTCCCTCCATCCTCTGCTCTTGCCTCTCTCCAGCAGCCCTCGGGCTTCCAGGTAGATAGCGGTTGATTGGCAGCTGCTGTGACAGTCAGTGGAACCGGCTGAGAGTGGATGAGTGTCAGCCTTGCTCCAGGGGCTTAAGGCAGCAGCGATGTTGTAGCTCCCTGCTGGAGAGAGAGAGAGGCCCATGAAATAAGACTCAGTCAGTTGTTCTCTTCTCCTCGCTTCTCTCAACTGAAGCAGGTAGGAGCTAAATAGGTTTTTCAAATCGCTCCAGAGTTTATCCTGAGACTGGAAACTGGAACGTTTCTTCAACTCACACCCTGTCATGTGCTTTCCTTCTCTCATTCCTCTTTTCCTACCTTTGGTTTTGATATCGCTGCGTTTGATTGGAGGATGTAGCATCTTGTTATTCAGGGGCTCCTTCTCCCTCCCTCCGTCCCTCCACTCTGAGTCCTCAGCTGTTACGCCACTTGACAATTAGCCATGCCGTTCCCATTTGTGCATTACTGAAAAACTTTTTCTCTTTTTGAAAAACTTCTGAATACAACTTGACGCCCGCTGCACAGCAGCCACAGGGGAAAGAGTGAGAATAAAAAAACTGAAACGTGAAATCGTCTCAGTTCTAAAGTGCCTGTGACCAATTCCCAGACGGAGGGAAAGTGTTTGTGTGATGGCTTTTGCTGCGTTGCAGCTTGAGCTCAGGCCCGTCAATAGCGAATTGTGTCAGTTTTCTCTCTGGCCAAGAGTGCCCCCCCCCCCCTTCTCCACAGCACAGGCAGGGGACAGAATGACGATGGAAAGAGCTCGAGGAGAAGCGAGCTGAGGAGGGGGCTTCGTGGGGCACTTCTCAAAATCTGGCAGCCCATGCCTCCTCCAAAGATACTCTGCAGATGTGTGTTGACGATAAGTGTTTGAGTCAAATAGGGAGGTTTATGTCCTTTCCAGCTCTTTCTTCCATCCCTGTTTGGTCACAACACAAACAAATGGCCACAGGCAACGCTGGCACCTCTGTCATAAGTGGACCTGCTAGATAAGCACACGTTGGAATCCAGACAGAAGCTTTTTATTTTGGTTATAATCTGGTTATTTTTTGCTTTTATAGTTCAGATTGGTAAATTTTACTCATGGTTAACTGATACTAATATGATATGCATCAGCGCTTTTATCTCACGACTTGAAATAGACGAGCCTGCTGCACACATCTTTCAAAACTTTTGTGAGGGATTAATTGAACCTAAATGTCATGTGAACCTGAGGTGAACAGATCAAACAGAGAAAAGAAGCAATAAAGGGAAAAAGAACTGCCTTTGAAAGGAGAAATCAGCTTTCTGAACAGTGGGAACTTTTCATGTCTCTTTGGGTTTAGGGGGCGAACAAGCACTTTCAAGAGCCCATAAATATTGAATGCGGGATAAATCCAGACCCATTTGATTATGAAATGGAGGGTGTGTGGATGATTTCAGCTGTATATGTCAGATACCCACAGAGTGCTCTGGAGTGTCTGGTGAAAGGATGCAAAGCATAGCAAAGTGGACCTAATTAGAGGGATTTGGAATGTATTTAAAAATGAATCACGCCTTGCCGCGACACCAGCAACAGTATTCACCACTTCTCTAAATGGGCAGCTGGCACACAGAAGGCTTGTCAGGTTGCTCAATACTCCCAGCAACATATGAATGGGAGGCCTGATTACTTTGTCGCTAATGATTCATTGGCTTGTGCATGCTCTTGGGCAGTGTAAACACCTCTGGGGACAACCCTTCACTCTGGCCTGTGTTCACAGCCGCCTCGGCATCTTCACATGGCCGTTCCTTTCATCCTTATCATTACAGAACTTTTCAGCCTGAGCATAATTTCATCCTTCAAACACAGACGTATTCTCCACTTCATGAAAGAAGTTTTAACAGCTTGTAAAGAATCCAAATATCAAAGTATAAGATGTAAAAATAAGGCAGATTATAATTGCCAATATATCTGTAGTTGACAGCGTTTGCCCTTAAACACAAAGCAAAGTATCCATTCATGTCTTAACACACGTGAATATACACATTTACCAATAATCAAACCTTTGGAAAATCACCTCCTCAAACCGCCTGATTTGTAATATTAAGGCCTTCTCATTTTGTAGCACCCAATCTCTCTCTTTGATTGCCTCTCTGGTGCACTAAGCAAATCTGTGATAAACCCTTACAACCTGAGGAATGTAATTTCAAGATCGGAATGGAACGTGATTAGAGTAAAATGGGTGAAGCCTTCAGTGATAGAGCATGTCTCGGAGATAGCACTGAGATGCGAGGAAACATCTTAGGGGGAAAAAAAAGAAAAAAAAAAAAACTGTCTGCTTTAATTGTGCAAAGCCAGCATGAGCGACGTCGCCGTGAATTACGGCAACAGTAAACCACACGGGCGTACTCACAGAAAGGCATAAATTCAGACGCAGATACACAAACACATACACACTTAAGCATCATCCTCTGCATATGAATTAAATCAAAAAAAGAGAGCAGGGGCTTCTAAACTTGTTTATATGCAGATTTCCTTGCGTTGGGGTGATGAAAAACAGTAAATACATGGAAAAACACTTGTGTTATTTTCACCCTCAGACAAATACGATGCGGGATACACGAAAGCTGTTTGCTCCCAACGGCGACTAATGCTTTCTTTGTTGGTTGCTCTCTCCACATCCATGGCCTTCCATTACATAGATTTGCAAGTAGCACAGAGGCATGAAAAGGAACTCATCCCAAGTCCGTAATATACATACTATTGTTCTGTACAGCATGGTGTGTATTAGGCTGCAGCTGTATGATTCCTCTCTATGGATGGAATGAGAGGTTAATCTTCTAGTGAGAGGTTTAGTAACAGGTTGTGCTGGCAATGAAAACCACTTGGCACGGCTGCTTCTATACCACCACTACAGGCTGTACGCTTTCACTGCTCTCTTCCTGTCTTTCTCTCTATGTGTGTGTCTCAGTCCAGGAGCCTAAGTCTTGACTTGCATTTAGTCAATCAGCATTGGCTGATCTGATTTTCTTTATCCCAGTGAAAGAGGAGACAGATCATAGTGTTTCCCTCGCTGTAATCCAGGCTGCCGCCTCTCTCTTGTTAAGTGGGCAAGTTGGCTGGAGTGATGAGCAGTGTGTGTTAGACTGATAATTATGGGATGCTGGGGGGGAGTTCTCCCTATCTGGCCGGGGAAATGTGGCAACGTATCACCTTTGTGGGAATGGAGCAGCTGCTCGCCGTGGGAGCCAGACCTGGCAACCCAAAACACCCTGCGCTACATGACTGCAGATGTTGCAAGATTAGATTGGAGAGAGAGAGAGAGAGAGAGAGAGAGAGAGAGAGAGAGAGAGAGAGAGAGAGAGAGAGCGAGAGAGATTTGGGCTGAAGCAGATTACCTGAATATGAAATTACAACCCATACACTGCCTTGTATACAGTACACATGCACCTATTCATATATGGGTATGGACACATGCACATGCCTGCATTCACACAAAAGTTAGACATACAAACCGATATTTACTGCATATGTAGATACTGGTGACATTTCTGTCTCTCTTTATCCCCCAGAAGACACACTCATACTCAAACACACGTTTTTCCCTCTCTCCCCAGCTGGTAGCAGTATATGAAGAGCAGGATCCTCACAATGGAGGTGACGGTACCAGTGCCAGCTCCACAGGTACACAGAGTCCTGAACCCTTCGCCAGTGACATCAGTTCCGCGTCGGCCTTCCAGCCCTACCAGGCCAACAGTGAGATCGAGGTCACCCCGACCGCTCTGCGATCCAGTGAGTGTGATGAAAATATTATTGCAGCGTTCATGACTGTGACTTTGAAACAAAGCTATCATCATTGTTCTGTTAATAAATATTAATGGTGCACAGAACTCAGTTATCCTTTAAATACTAATTTCACTAACTTTACCAATTTATATGCTGCTACAATTGTTAACAATCTCACAAAAATATGAACAACTTACATAAAAAAAAAATACCTTACTTGCAGCTAACTAACCGTAACCATATCACATACCATATGTGTTAATGGTATGAAGACCAGCTTGGAACTTGGAACTGGATAGCTGAGGTGCAGTGCTATTTGTTAAAGTACTGGAGCTCACCTATGCGGTTAAGTTGTGGCTTGTTTCAAAGGTTATGTAACCGCAGTTCCTACTGTGACAAGTTTACGTACATGAGTCGACTGAAACCGACGACCGGCAGCTGCCAGCAACTGTTAAGGTGGAAGGCTTTCTTGCATGTTACTCAATCCATGAGTTGACATGGTGAAACAATTGTCACACCTTAAATGTCAATGTTACATCTTAGACCCTTCCATTAGTTTTTACTTGCTCTCTTGCATGAAACACCAATTTTTATGCAAAATGCAAATACTCTCTTTCCTCACTTGGACAAAAAAAAAAGTGTACTAGTATCACTGTGGTGCGCTCCAGCAGCACAACATGGTGGAAACCTGACTGAAATAATACCAAAATGCAGCGAAGTAAACTTTTTCTACACTGGCTATCGTCTGTTTTACTATGCTTTAGGTGTGTTGTATGTGTGAGTCGAGTGTCTGACAAGACTGCTCAGCGTATCCAGGGAATGGCAGTGTACTGACTTAGACAGACAGGTAGAAACTGAGACAACGGAAGGAATTGAGACACAGTTGGATATTCAGTCATGCATGAGTAGGAGCACACATGCCAGAGCAAGGCGGACATGCACACACTCACAGACGCTGCACACAACGAGAAAATGGCACACACAAGTCAGTGACTCAGATGTTGCTCATGTCCACATATTCACGTCCCGTGAAGTGGAACCAGTGAGCTGATGCGGAGCTGTCTTAAACTTCAAAGGACATCGAAGGCATTCAAACCAGAGCTCACATACGGGCATGGACTCACACACATGCACTTGAATGAACAGTAGACTTTAGTCCGCTGCCCTAACACAAAAGCACCTGAACCTGTCTGTTACACTGTGGAGATTTATTGAAATAGTTCCAGAGCAATGGCAATCTGAAGGTAAACCAGTAGTGCAGTGTGAAAGGCAGGTCTGTTTGAAGCTGTCTGACATGCTGTCAACTTGCTTCAAACGCCTTTCTGAAAGATGTATTGGCATCTTTCATTGCTCACACAGACAAAGACACTGCAGTCCTGAGTAGCTTCTGAAACTGTTCATATGTGATGAAGTGGTGACTTAAAACAACATCCGTCCACTGGACAAACTAGAGTAAGGCTGGACTGGAAGCCTCTGCCCTGTGAAAGTCTCCTTGAAGTCAAACCCAACTTGGCCCCTACCCCACACCCTGTGCTCTCCACCTCCGGGTGAGTGTTTGCATGGAGGATTCACCTTACTTAGGGCTGTCTCAAGCCAGTTTGTGTGCAGTGGAGGTGGACAATAAAATCCTCAAACAGCTGGTCTATCCCTGAGAAGAAGTGCCAATGCCTGATAATGCAGGAAACATCTCATGTGTTTGGTCTTGCTACTTAGTAAATATCATATCTGTCCTACCAACCCACACAAACACTCATTTCTAAACCTATCTCTTGCATGCCCTGTAAATTGTACGTTATGCATTCAAAGGAACATAATGACAAAATTGCATCAAAACTGAAGAACTGATTGCTTCCTACACACTGTGTATGGGTCGCGGTGATGGGTATAGCTATAGCAGTTTTTTTTTTAGAGATAATGACAGTGAAGAAAATAGGTAGGAAAGAGAGACAACAGGCTGTACCTTTGATCAGGCAGGTAAGGCTAATGATACGTTTCGGTTTGTGGTAGTTTACATAAGTACGGTATTACCAACAAGACACAAGTGAGATTGCATTGTTTACAGGAAGTTTGTTCCTTGGAGACTATGGTAAATGCTCACTGACTCTTGCACACTTACAAGAACAATTTCCACTTCAAAAGTACCTCAAAAGTTGTGGATGTGTGTAGTGAATAAGAATTTTGAGAGATGGATTGACAGCCGGACAGACAGACAGACTGGCAACACATACACACGGTCAGGCAGATGAACAAGACAGACAGGGGATGGTCCCTCCAGAGATGCAGATGAGCACATTACTGGCAGCGATATTGCATATCAGACATCAAAGTGTTGCAGCGGCGCCCTTGGCAGCTGTGCTCTGAGGCAGAGAATTATGGCTATTTAAAATCATCATCTTTTAGAGCCATATTGATTGTTTTTTCCCCTCCTACAACTCCCAAAGTCCCAAACTCTCCCTTTTGCTTTCTTTCTGTCCTCCACCCCTCCCTCGCCTCCGTCTTGGGAACCCATTTTAGATTTCCATGCTAACATGAGCCGCGCAGGTCAAACTGCTAATAATTGGATTGGAGATGAGATGTAAATTACAATAATGAATGTAATTTTCCCGTAATTATACGGACGCTGGAGCTGCCTCTGCCTCTACTCACCACTAAATTCTAATCTTTCAGAAGTAAGAGAAAATGTCTGAAACTTTGAATTAACACTGGTTCTTAATGGTGATTGTAGCTTTGAAATTGAATGTTCTGTTCTTTGTTGCTCAGAGTTTCACAGGGCTCCTTTTATTTGACCCAGAGTTGATTTTGTGTTAGTGGCTGTCAAGTTGCCATTTGTCAAAGTCTTCCTATTTTTTCTTGACAGTCTCTCAAGTATGGACATGGTGCAACATGCCCTTGTTATTTTAATAGCTTTTTAAGGCTGAAATTCATGGAAGTAAAATATTAGAGGGCAGCTGTGCCAATTGACAGTCCACTAGTAATGACTTTTCCTCTCTGGTTCTTCCACCTGTGGACAAACAGAGACGAATAAATGGAGAAGACTCTCTGGTCTTTATGTGGTTATTTAACTGTGGTTATTTTTTTTTTTTTATATATATATAATTAACATTTAGTGAGTGGACAGTGGTTAAAGGTCATATTATGCTTGAACAGAACTAGTTTGTACTGTTAAGTATGGGGATAATGCTGCTTGCAGGTAATGAAAAAAGAGAGTTCAAGATAAAATTTCAAACCCTGGCTCCTTTGTCACCTCCACACCGCTGACCAATCATGGTGTAAATTGGGTGTAAGTGTCGGATTGACGTTTTAAGATGGTTACAGAATACAGTCCCTGCCCAATCTGCAGTTGGAAAGGCATGGTGGTAGCTATTCAACTGTACTGTATTCAACTGCATCATTGAGCCTGGGTTGTTAATTTCATATGTTTACGGCCCATTCCCACGGATCAGTATGAATTACATCCCTACACACACTTAAATGTGTCAAAGGGTATTCAGCAGAATGGCCTGTTTTGGCCTTCGACTCTAGCATTGGTGTGTCTTCTTTCATAGATTACTACTTTTATATGATTGTTCTTTCACTGTGAGGGTTTTTTAATCCCGTGTTGTTATATGCTCTATGGCAGTCACTCAGGATACACAATCAGGAAATGGGAGAAGCTCAAGTGCTATTGACAGAGGTTAAAACTACACTGACATTGATGTGGAGTAGCTTTGAAACACTAACAGAAGATCACAGTGATTGCAGTGATACTTCCATGATTGACCCCCTGGCAATGTACAGATCCCACTAAAATATCCACAGATAGCTTGCCATTTTCCTATTTGCACTGTGACCACTTTGACAAAATTCAGCCCCAGCCAAGACAATCTCACTTTGGAGCTTTTCCACCCAAAGAGTAGGCTGATGTGGTGACAAATTGCCCATTTCTCCACTGACCTGGTCCTGTGGTCCTTGAATCTCTGCTCCCCTGGTCCTTGAAGCTTTACAGTGACAGGGTTGCTAGGATGCCATTAGAGAGATTACCTGTCTCTGTGTGTGTGTGTGTGTGTGTGTGTGTGTGTGTGTGTGTTGGGGGTGGGGGGCACCTTCAAAGGGGAGGGCCTTCATTTAATCAATTTGCCTTAGTGGTCTGCCACTGAGGAGGCTCCCTGTCACCAGCCAAGGCCGTATAAAAGTCACTACAGAAGAGGAGATGCACAGTGACACACTGACAACACACAAGTGTACATAGTGACTGACATGTCGGTGAGCATGACTGTAAAATGTCTCACTAAACTCTTTAAGAATACAAAGGTGCTCATATTGAGTCATTAGTTCTTATTGGCACTTGCTCTGATGTAGTGTAAGATGTATACTTTCAGCTTTTTTTTTTCTCCCTTTTTAAGATCTCTATCTCAGATTTAAGGATTTAAGCTGCCACCCCATCTTGGGCTCTCCCAGTGGGTTGCCAAGGCACTGATTGCCAATTATAGATAAACTACTTGGTTTAGGTTTGGAACCACATGCAGCTAGGTCTGATAGCAGGAACTGATACTTATCGTTCTCATCTGCCCATCTCTCTCTAACTCTCTGTGGTCCAGAACTACCTCTTCAATCTCTCACTTCAGCAGTAAGCAGGTGATGCAGTACGATCTAGGGGCTGAGATATCGCAAGAATCACAGGGTTGATAACGGTTGCAGTGTGCAATCTGCTGATTGGTCTTGTGTGATGGTTAACTTGTTTCACGTCAGCTCTGTCTGCCTCCCTCTCCCTTTCTCTTTCAGTAAACGTCTTACAATCTAATCATAACCATTTTGGCCTTAACTTACAGTGCATGGGTCAAGGCTCAGGACTACATTGTTGTACAGGTTCTGACTGATGACAAGTTTAGCTGGTTGTCATGAAATGCAGCTTTATTTCTTTTCATCCTTATGTAGTCTAATTGTCACAGTACAATCCCTGCTCAACTCTTACTAACAGGGCCTTAACCCCGTGTTCATCTCAGCATGGTGGATTTATCTGTAGTGGGAAACATTTGCATGCACCTGTAGTTATCTGTGTATTGTGTAGAAACCGTGTTTCATCCAACGCTGAATCACGAACACAGCAGGCTGTATGTGGCTACTTCATTATTACCCCAGACACACAGAAACCAACCAGTTCTCCCATGCTGGAATAGAACTAACTGGAACAAGGTTTTCTGTTCATCGGTCACCCTGTTGTAGTTTGGTTAAATGCAGCTTCATTAGTGAATATGCAGACAGTACATGAGCACAACATAAAATAACCAAATAACAAAGGTCTTAAATTGGATTTTGACAAAGGGCCCCTCCCTTTGTCCTCCCTGTGCTGACAGTGTTATTTGGGAGGCAACCTCTACAACACAGGGTCATAAAATGGAATAATAAGGCAGGACCTAAGGTGAACCTTCTGGGGTCCTTAGAGGATTGCTGGTAAGGCTGTTGGCAAATGGGCTATAGACACAAAGCGGCAGAGCAAAATTAATATAAGAAACAGCCCCCATTCCTCACTGAGTTTTATCATTACAGGCAATGGAATTGCCTAGAAACAGGCCACGATTTCTCAATTGGTGAGCTCAGATTTTCTCTTCTCCTTGTCTCTTTTTCTTTCTCTCTCTATATATATTTGGCTCCAAGAAGAGATGATGACATAGCCTTTTTTAGGTTTCTCTTTCCTCCTCTGCAGTGCCATGACACCATCCATCGTCATGGCACACTTGTCAGGACAAGCTTATCCTCTCAGCAATGACTGGAGAAGAACAAAAGATTTATTTAGCTCTGATTAAAAAGCAAAAAAAAAAAAAAAAAAGCAAAAAAAAAAAAAGAAATGAAATGCTCAGAGTTAGGTCTTTGATTTTCACTCATGCGTCCCTCTGTGTCATGCGTGCTATGTGTTGGTATGTAAGCAAATCAGTGTTCCAAAGGACCACTCAGGGTGATTTTACAGTTTTGCCAGTGTAGGGATATAGAAAAGAGGATTGATGTGTTTATGTCATAGATCTACTCAACCCTTCTTCAACAGCAATCCACAAGCACTCCAACTGTGCATCATACCCCTCAAAGTAGCTCCAGAGTTGAGTACACACTCTGCTGTGAGGATGTTGCGATAGCAAGCTCATCATTAGCACACTGAAAGCACTTTTAAACCCGCCGGCCCTCGTGAGACTATGAACTGCCTTCCTCTACCTGAGTTAGTGTAGAGGCTATTAGTTATGTCAACTCTTAATCATGCTCATGCTTGTAGTGTGGGAGAGAGGGAGTGCTCAGAGTGGGTGTTTAAACTGCTGAGGAGTGGGCGTGCAGTTCACAATCACTGGGAATATTAGTCATAAAACTCTCATACTGTCATAATATCATCCAGGGCTTCTTATAGCTAATTATTGCAACGGCCGGCACTGTTAAATGGTGAAGGCAGTGTTTTGGTAATGAAGTGTGAAGTGCTTGGAGTGGTAAAAGTCTCCACTCAGCACTGCTGGGAATGTGTTACCAGTACTACTCCTATTATTACTTCTGCCAGGATCCCAATAAAGCCATAGCTAGACAGCTGAATCATGTGAAGTTGTGTGTGTGTCTGTGTGTGTGTGTGTGTGTGTGTGTGTGTGTGTGTGTGTGTGTGTGTGTGTCTGATAGAGAGAGAGAGTTTGTTGACTGCTTTATTAGTTCCCAAGCTGGGCTGAGATCAGTTCTGCTGGTCACTTGTGTCACACTTAAAGCAACACGGGAGCAGTGAGGTCTTGATTGGGAAACAAAGTCGTTAACACTTTCTGACAGGCAGAAAGAGCCTCAAATGGTGGCTGGCCATAAACCCATGACAGGGAGCATGGGAATGGAGCCAGAGTTTGTTTGCACTGACTCTGGTGTCGTCTCAGTACCGAAGACACTGAGCAGAAAGACATTTAGCAGAATTATGTGTCTGGCTGTCGTTATCTGACGTTTGGCATCTTTGTCCACTTCAGATTTCTCTAAATGTGCACTTTGTTTATCCACGAGGTAAATGCTGAAGTATTTCTGTCGTGCTGAGATAAATCCTGTCCATCATGGAACAGACAGGAAGTGTGAGCAGGACGTTTGATTGTCTCAAATGCTGAGTTTAAGGAGTTGCTAATTCACTGCAGGCCTGCTGAATTTCCTGTGTAAATTCAACAGAAAGGGAATCATTAAACATAGAATCATTACACTGCTCTGATGTTTCTCTCCCCTTTTCGCAAAATATTCCTGTGCTTGGTTTTTCAGTCTCCCTCCATCTGAACAAGGAGAAACTTTTCAGTTTCAGTGTCACTTTACTGACACAATCAGAACCAACTTCAATAAAATGCAATTTTTTAAATGTTCAAAAAAAAAAAAAACAGCAAAAGCAAGTATTTCTTTCCAAAACAAATGCAGAATGCTTAAAAAAGAGCGCAATTAAGAAAAAAGGAAAAATAGTTTCATTAGCATAAGTACTCATGCCTTCCAGTTTATTCAAATTAAAAATGTTTCAGTGAATTAACTATAAATATACAGTGGTGCTAAAGCAAAAATTGTTTAAACTCATATTTATCTTCATGTCTCTCCTCTTCTCGGTCTCTCTCATTAGTCAGTGAGAACCCCTGTGGTTCATTTACATTGTGTATGACATGTCAAAAGAGGGTCAAACTGGCCAAGGGCAATGCCTCCTGGTCTCTGCACGATAAGTCCACAAAGGGCTGGCGGTGTTTAGCATCCCTTTGTCTCCAGGCTCTTCATCCCAGTGGACCCGCAAACAGCCCCTCGACTCCTCCACCCACTTCATTAGTCCCTTTGTAAGAGGCCCCCGCCCTCTCTCTCTCCTGCACCGATCTGATTCGTTGTCTTCCACGGGGAGGTCACCTGTGAAGTTTGTCTGCTTCAAAGCACATGTGAGGAAAGCACTCAGGCATGTGCTGACACATGCTGGTAGCCACATGAGGTTGGAAACACCTATGTTTAGACACGTGTAATGCAGGCAGACAGGTATTATTCACACATGCTAATGCACATGCAAACAACATGGGAGCTTGGTTGAGGGCATGCATGCAGACAGCGGAGGTTAAATGTTTTTATTTTTATCGGTGAGTGTGTTCGCTAACAAGCACACACACACACACACACACACACACACACACACACACAAATACACAAATGTGGGCACTGAATATTGACTTCAATCCAGTCGTAAAATGCAACTCTAGAATTAATAAAGGCCAAAATCACTTTGTCAGCTTGTAGGTTGAGATACAGTATCAGCAACAAATATTCCCAAATATCAAGAACATGAGACTTTTCGATTAATTTGATTTACACTGGTATCATCTGAAATGATCTCACTGCAGTGTGCTAGATAAAATAACAAAACAGGATTATTTTTGCTGCACACTCCGACATGGAGGACTGCTCACCAAGTAACACACAGTGCAGCAAAACCCACGGAGTTAGGAAGCAAGGCAGCACAATGAATATTTGTGAAGTGTTCATGAATAATGATGAAAATGGTCGAAAGAGAGAGAGAGAGAGATGCATCCTCTTGGCCACAGCCACAGAAAGTCTGTCATTCTCCTCCTCCATCTCCTCCTGTTTTTCATCAGATCCACAAAGATACAATCCACCCCAAAGCACTGTGGAAATCCCTGAACACTCCTCTTCATCTTCCCACAAACACGATCACTTTCAGAGTACTTACTTTGGCTCACAATCATGGCTTTGATCAAAGCAAAACATTTTCACATACCCTGCTTGATTCATTGTTTTTTCTCATGAAACGGCGTTTCCCAGACAGCAGTAAGGGCAAATTAATTTGACAATGTGCAGCGACTGCCCAGCTTACTTCCTCCACGCTACCCAAGCAGATGTTTAGAAACCACATGTTGGTATATTGGACTGAAGTTCTGGGTCTAGAATGTTTGGATATGAGGAACAAGCTGCTCCCTATCTTTTGGCATAGATTTGAACCATGAATTATTAATACGTGTTGACATGCTTTCATTCACCTACAGGAAGCAGCAGAAATGGAAAAAAAGGAAAACATTACTAACTCCCCCACACTTTCTCTGATTTCTCCTTTTATTTTTAACCCTGAACACAGACTTGTCAGCACTTGGTGAGCTACAGGAAACACACTGGACCCGGTTTGGTTTTTGCTGTCTTATTCTAGCAGAGCAGATGCAGGTTGACAAGAGGGGTTGAATTCCCTGCCCACTTCCCTTTAGGCTGTTGGGCCAAATTGTCTTTGTCCTGTGGAATTTAATCAAATAGCAGAGATCAAACACTAGCTGTCTCATTGTATCTCTCTAGTCAGACCCAGCAACAGTGTCAGGGGGTGTAGCTCAGTAGTAAAGCACTTAACTGTAGATCAGGAGGTTCCCAGTTCAGCTCTGGGTGTCTCCTCGTTTTAGGCCAGGGTGATGACATGATCAAGGCTTCAAATGGAGACTGGTTCAAGCTTTCAGCACACTGGGGCTCACACCTCACTGAATGGTCCTTGATTCAGACACCAGTGGCATTGTTTGACTTTGTACCTATTTCCACTCTGATTTTACACAACTAATTTGCACCACCAAATTCATTCATGAGAAAACGTAATGCTCCCTGGACTATGTTTTCTGTTGACATAATGAGGAAATGTTGTTCATTAACATGTCTGACAGGCATTGATGTGGGTAATGAATTACAAAGTTACATGTTAGATTGCTCAGATTTTTTGCCGTGAATGTGTTTACAGTGGGGTTAGTCGAAAGCCTGGAGTGTCTCATACAGATGCTGAGGGGTACCTTGTGCATCTGTATGAGAAGTTGATGGGCATGAAGAGGCGGTCTTGGTTTAAAACAGTCCAAAGTTGCAGGAGGCAAGATGTATTATTTAACATTTAATTGAATTGTCAGTCTTTGACTAACTTTAACCAAAGTGCCTTTGTTGCCACGACCACCTCCCTGTGACTTTGTCACAAACTTCATTCACTTAAAAAAAAGCATGGTCTGTGAACATAATCCAGGCAGCAGTTATGTTTGACACTACAATGTGACTGGAAAAACAATTTAACACTTTCTTTAAGTAACTCCTGAGAGGAGACAGGTTGATGATTGCTACCTTTACCTGTGACCAAAGTGCCTGACCACTCAAACAAGTACTAAACCTAAATACCTAAAACTTTGGGTGTCACATTTTGGACTGAGGCAAACCTGGGCCATGGTCCTTTGGGTGGCGGTTCAAGATGACTACAAAGTCCAAAGGACAAGAACTTAAAATGTGTCAAGAAATAAAATAGTTTGCTAGCCTCCATCTCAGCATGACGGCACAAGTTAGAGTGAGCCTTATGCAAGTGGAAATGTGTGTGTGTCCAGACAACTGCAAAAGAAGAAACTCCGACAAAAAAGTTCATGCTTTTCAGCACATGATCAGGCCTTCGGTACTTCAAGCGCTGTGCAATGGCCGAAAAGTTACTTGCATATTTCATCATTCCATACACATTTACTGTGGGGTCAAGTTGTGCCATTGCCGTGAGCAACTGAAACTTTGGACATCGGCTGAGGCCTTTCATTGCTTCCATCCACAACTGCAGTACACTCTGGAAACTTTAGCCAAGCTTCCACTGAAAGACGATCACCCCCCCTTCCCTGTTTTGAGACGTGAAGCAATCTCTTTTTGGTGCCATGACACAGCCAAGGACTTCACAGAGAGTTACTCTGTGAAATCCAACCAAATGGTGTATGATGTAAAAAAAAAGCAGTGTAGAGTAACTGTAGTAATGAGTTATTGATGTTTAAGTGCCACACATAGCGCCTTTGACCTCTCGCCCACCCTGTGACGCATTATTTTGGAACATATAGTCATTATCAGTAATTAGCAGTGACAGGGATAATGCTGTCTTCATACACACTACGCTACCTTGTTGCCCAATTATGTGAGTTACTTCCACCGAGGGTGCTTTACATACCTACAGAGAAAAAAAGTTTGATTTTCTACAACCCTGCTTTGCTCTCATCATCCCCTGCTTCGAATCCCAATGAAAACCTCATGTGCTTGTATAATACTGCGTGACAGATCAGAGTGATGCATATCCAAAACAGGGAGCCCTGCACATCACAGTACCATCTGTTTCTTCGGATCCTGGATTCACTTTTTCTAAAACAATCCTAAAAGTTCCTCCCATAGTGCCGAGCGGCGCTGCTCAGTTGTTTCCGTCTGTTTTTTGCCTTTGTCACTCTGCTCTGTGTTGCGCAAAGAACGCCTCTCTGATATGCTTTGACTTGTTGCATGTAAACTACTCTGACCTCATACGTGCTATTATGTGCTTGTGTCTGATCAGGAATGGATTTAAGTGTGTGTGAGCTGTTTCGAGATTAGCACATGTGCTCAGTGGCGGCTCCCAGCAGGCGGCTTTCAACCACTGAACAACACAGGCCTCACACCAGTGCCCATATCACTCCTCCCGCAGCACTCCTCTCATCTCACACGCCAAATAACTTTCTGTTTTTCCCAATAAATCATCAAGGGTTCAGAAAAAAGTTGCGGAGTCTGGTGGAAGTTTGCATTTGTCATCTTTGCTGAAAAGAGCAACTGAAGTGAGGGTTGTTTTTGTTCAGAGCAGAGGAAGACGTTCTCATGGCTGAAATGTTTGTGATATGGATTTTGTGTACATGCTGTCTGGAAACTGCAGTGGAATTAGCTCTATGCTTCAGTTTCTGTCTGGCCTGCCAGAAACTGAAATTCATTCACTCACTCATCAGCTTCCAGTTTCTGCTCACACATCGGCTGTGACAATTAAGTCCGTGACAGTTTGGGCTTCTTTAGAGATAGAAGACACAAACTCTTTGTGCCATGAAGTGATCCTGCAGCATCTCTGCAGAGACATGGCTGCCCATTGCGAAAAATCTAGTCTAGAGGCTGAAACAAGCAGTTAATCTTCTCAGTAATTATATCACTATTACAGTAATGCCTCATAACTACTGTAATTATTCTAAATTGTTCTTTAAATGCCACATATTGCACATGTAATGTATGGGATTATGTCAGCCTGCTGTGTGAGGCCTTACATTTATACTTAAAGGGGAACACCACAGGTTTGACACATGAAACCGTGTTCACAGGTGTTTGGGAGTTCTAACGTGTGAGAAAAAAGTTGGATTAAACCTTTTCTCGCTGCAGATGGAGCTGCCTGAAATGCTGCAGCTTAAGGCCCATACACACAGTTTTGTGCTGTAGCTGCTGATGGACAACATTTGTACTGTGTTCAGTGTTAACCCTCAGAATTTGTTATTTTATCTGGGTGCAAGAACCTCTTCAAAACAGAATGAGCCACTCAGGAGCCCTGATGGAGGCCATGTTAATGACTTTGTTTAGCTGAGTAGCTTTTTGAAGCTGTGTGAGTCAGGTCTCATAGCAGCTTTTTCAGACTGACACCCCTGAAGATGACTAAATCTCCCGCACTGAAATTTCATGGATGAGAAGAGGTTTGGGTTTGGGTAAGTCTTTATTTATCTCAGCAGTGTCAGTGTTTTTGATTTTTACTACACAACCCCAAATTTGTTTGGCCAACCAAACTAAATTATGAAATGTATCTGGTCATTTTGGCTGCGCCTCCAGCCTCTACCACTCCTGGCTGGCTCATGACATCGTCAGAGGAGTGTTTTTAATCATGGGCGACTTGGCCACATATCAGGCTGAGTGAGATTTATGGCCCCTTTTCTCTGAGCCGGTACCTCCAGACCAGCCGTAATGGAGAAACACACAAAATGGTGTTTACATGGAGGGGTGCTGCTGCAGACCTGTTTCTGGGCTGACTGAGGGTTGTTTGGTTTGCTGATTAGCAGCTCCCTGGAGGCCTCGGTGCAAAGGGGACTCTCCATAAGTCTGGTCTGAGCGAGAATAGAGTCGGGGTATTGTAATGCTGCTGATCCCATTTTGTATCCAGTTTTTACTCGATTGTTTTATTTTGGGTGAATGGATCAAACATTATGAAGTAAAATACTTAAGTATAATTTATTGTGCTACAATTGCAAAAGACACATCAGCAAACTTAAACTGAGAATCACTGAAATTAAACCAGGAGAGAAACTGATCGTTCCCAAACCTTAACTCAGCCCTGGCCCTGAGATTAAGCAAGATCACTTGACCCCACTTGTTTCTGAATTGTTTAACAGCCTCAGACTTCAAACGTGCACAAACATGCTCACGTGCACGTTTGCACTCATTCACGTGCGCACATGCATACACATTAACACATATGCGAGCGTGCACACTAGTTGCGTTACTCTCCGGGTTCTCAGCAAGACTAGAGCCTCGACCTAGATGAGTCAGGTTTGATTTGGGGAGTGAACTCCACTCCTTTCCTCCTCCTCCTCTCTGAGATCTTCATTGTCTGGGGAAACAGTCTAAGAGCAGCGCACACACACACACACACACACACACACACACACACACATTTGTGTTATTGTTGAAGTGTCTAGGTGTCTGCTGCTGGAGGCCTCATCTCTGAGGACTTGAGGAAGGCTGACATCCTCTCCTCTTTCTCACAAGTAAATAGTCTGTATTGTCTTTCTGTCAGGAGAAAAGAATCAGTCTCTGTCTCTCTGTTTCTCGCTCAAAATGAAAACAGGATGGTTGATTCAGCAACCCTGTAGGACTACAGCTCTCCAACTAGTGTTCGACTCAGGGGACTGTAATGGAACATCATACCCGACATCAAAACTAATGTGATTGACATATGAAGTTTGTCATGGAGGAGGAGACAGATTTGAGTCGAACTTCCTCAGAACGTTATTTAAGGGCTGCATAATCCAATTAATTATTATAAAACCAAAATTAGAAATAAGGAATTGTGTTTTTTCTGGACAAAAAGAATCCAAAAAAAGAATACGTTGGATCACATAACATCTTTGCCATTGTGAGGTCTTTCAGCTCGACACAAGGCCGAATAAGACTGAAGAGGTCGCCTTCACTGCAGAGGCTTACAGTTCACTGTGAAGAGATGACCCTGATACATAGTTCTGGCACCATCAAAAGAGGTCGAGACTTCCCTACAGAGGCCACAGAGACAGTCAAGTGATATTTGATATTTTCAGCCATTTTACGAGAGGAGGCTGCTGTGTAAAGAACTTCACCTTCGAACCTGTAAACAGAAAGGAGGAGAAAGCCAGGGCTTGTTTTCATTTCTCCACAAACATGTCCTTTTGTGAATGCACCAGCTCAGTGGTAAATAGAAACCTGACAAACTAGCAGCATATGACTGGATTTTTAGAACCTAATGACACTGAAGGATGGACCTTTTGTGTTTTGTGTTTTGCAAAAAAAAAAAGACTTGTGCCATTTTAACATGGTTTGCCAATACTTGCTTATTGGCACTGTGAGGTTATTAATTAAAAATATACATAAGCATAGAAGCAGAGACATGGACAGTCGGCCACTTTGCCCTAAAGTCAAGCAGGCTTTTTTGTTTTCATAACTGCCCGTTTGCTTTAAAGTGCTTTTCCATCCATCCATCTATTGGATTTCATCTTCTGCTCTCGGTAAAGGTCAGCAGTTGATGTTTATTCAGAGTTGGTCTCGTCTCACTTTCTGACAGTGCATCAGATTAGACTTTACTAAACACTTCACTGAAGCACTCTGAGTGGTGTTCTCGACCCTGTTCGGCCTTTGGTTGACCAGCGTCCTATTTAAGACTGTTACATATTTCATCTCCTTCTCCACAATCCTGATGCCCACCACTGCAGAACTTTATTGCTGCTGCCCCCCCCCCCCCAAAAAAAAACAAATTGAGCTTTTTGTCCCCCCTGCGTATGATTCAGGTCAGGGTGTATTCAGTGGAAATCCCCTTCGCTCTACACAAGGGACATCAATATGTAGTCAGTGGTTGGAGAGGAGAGTTAAAATGGCTCAGTGCCATAATTTATTCAGACATTGAACTGGCCCAGGCTTGAAGAATTCAAAGTAGCTTCAGAAAAAATAGCTTTTAGACATTTCATGAAGCCACGGTCGCTTGGCGTTTATATTTAAATCAGGTTGATATGAAAGCATGGACTCACAGTATGCCAGGGCCAGAAAGCCACAAGGGAAAATGCCCAGTTCACAGACTAGACAGCCTTCATCCTGGTTGGCTGATAGTGTCCATATTCTATGTACTGCACACATTTGTATTTAAATACCAGTAAAGACCAAGTTGAATTTATTCCATAACCTTTAACCCACATTTCACTGCAGAGCGAAATCCCAGCCCTGGTTACATTATAGCACGTTAGCGTTGACACTCGCTACACTGCAGGAGTTATGTCGTAATTTATTAGTGCACCTTCTTTTCCTAAACCCACCTTTCATATTCTATTAAAGAGTAAATCCACCGAGGCAAACAGGAAAACAAATTGCTGTTGCACTGCTGTTTGTGTCAAACTCCCAAGCATGTTGCACTCGTGGCCGCGTCTCAATTAGTGATGTCATAGCAGGTGGTTTTGATTTAGCAGCTGATGACAAACACCTGCTGCAGCACCATGACGGAAAGTTTCAAACCGCAGTTTGTATACGATTGAAGTTAAAGATTTCTTGATTTTCCTTTACATTTTCACAACCTCAAGAGAACAAGCTTCACATTGTTGTGTTCAGGTGACAGTGCAATCAGTGATATTGGAGCAAGTGTTGTTCCAGTCAAGAAAAGTAAAAGTCACGACAGCACTGAATGAGTTTTTGTGTTTGAAGGAAGGATGTACCTGACTCTTCGACAGCATATTTCTCCTGGTATCATTGTTAAATGTCAGTGCAAAAGTGGCGAGTCTAGAAAGAAAGTCTGCCCTTAATCTTGAGGGATTAAACCTCAAATACACTCAATAAATTTGTCAGAATATGCCAGAATACATCACTGTAAAGCGATGTTAATGCACAAGTCTGAGCCTAATTTGGTCATTTTAAGAATAACAATATGAGCGAATAAGAAGAAATACCCGTACAGAGTCCCTCCTCAGCATGTCCTCTCTTTAACCTTATCAGTATGCTGAGGCATTCGCTCCATTACCTTGAGTTGGCAGTCAGTCAGGAGGAAGAGCCACTCCCTCCTCTCCAGGTAGAGTGAGGACCCTTTCTCTTTACTTCATGCCATTTCAGTGATTGGAAACTTCCACGGCTAATACATTAGCGTTGACCCCCGTCTCTCTCACCACCAAGTTGGAAGTTGATTTTGCTGCATTATTAGAGCCACTTGAGGGAAAAGTGGGAAAGTGAAGTGAGTTAGATGTAACTGTGCTGGAGGTTGGTTTTGTTTATGACCAGCGAGACAGACGGCTATGCAGAAAATACATAATGTGTTAATGGTGTGTTTTTGTGGTTCATCAGTCAGCCAGCTCATAAGAAAGTGTAAAATACTCCTCTGGACGTTGTCGTCCCAGTGGCTTCCTCATTTCATCAGGCAGTTAAGTAAGTATGTTTAGTATATGACTTGACATCAGCTCAGAGGGGAAAATGTCCTTTTTCAATGTAACAGCATCGACATGTACAAATACGTGCGAATGCATGAAGAAGACCTCAAAGCTTCTAAAGGCTGGGTGTCCTCAATACGTCCTCATTTATTAAGCAGAATAGCATCTTGTCTGGGATAAATGACGGTGTTTCTTATTATTTGCCTGACAAGGTGCTTGCTTGAGACGGATATTATCTCCAATCGGACAACAACATAAACCCTCTGTACTCCCAGTTGACCGACACACCAACTGCTCCGCTGTTATCAGTGTTTGCTTTGATTTTCAAACTGGAAAGGAGAGGAGGGTGTTTAATTTTTCCTTCAAATTAGTGTCTGAATAAATATTTGGTTAGAAATTGCCCACGCAAATACAAAATCATGTTTAATTTCATATCCGTAACACACGGTTTGAGTATTGCAAAAGATTGTGAGTCAAGATGTCTCTCGGATGTTTTAGTATAGCCTCAAGTCACTTCTGAATTTGTTCTGATAATAGCTGATGCCAGTTCTTTTTGACTGTGGAAAAGGCACAGGCTAATGGTCACAACTGAAGCAAGCATTACTTGACAATAGATGATTGACAGTTATCTCTTACAACAACTCTAACCCTTCCCTGATTGGACCAACACACCGTTCATTGGTCTGTCATTGATGTCACAGGATCACCATTTCCCCCCGACCTTTCACTACAGCATTTTCTGATATGTTTGGCAAAACAGAGCCAACATGCTGAATAATGCTTCTGGAACACCTGCAATAGGCTTTTACATAGTTTGGGCATGTCATCTGTGTCAGAGCTAAAGATGGCATTTGAATGAACAAAATGTTCTTAACATTACAACAGCGAGCCCAGTTCTACAACTGGTTGTCATTCTTAACAAGTCATTTATGGCTTTCATGAGGATTAATATCAGTGCTTTTTGCCAGTGAATAAGGCACAGCTTGTAACTGAAGCAAGGTGCAGGCTAAAAATGTAATCCCTCCCATTTCAAACTGTGCTGCTGGCTCCACTGGCCATAGAAATACTAAAAATCAGGAGATGTGCCCATGCTGGGCATCTAGCATTGAATCAAATAAGCTGAAACCATTTAGATTTTCTTAGATTCCTCAATCTAATGCTAAATTAAATGACTTTAATATTGACTTTCACTCTGTGTATATAAGGCAATATCTTTATCCAGGGTGATTTATACAAACTAATATATTTCTCCCCTCCAAACAAGGTGAGTGTGAAAGATAAATAAAGGACAAAGCAAGGCGAGGTAATAGCCCCAGGAGAGTCTGACCTCTCCCTGTGGTGAATTGTGATGTGTGTATATCTCTGTGACCCTGCACCCTGGCCATAATCCCTCACTACAGGGGCTGGATTAGGGCTTCGTTTTATTAGCCCCCCCCCCCCAAACGGTCTCGCTCCCCCCTCAGCCTGGATCGATGGCTGGCTCGGTCTGGAGTGGTGGCGCTGGTTATTAAACGTGGGACCAACCAAACCCTTGGTTGCAGGGATAATCCCATCACAAATTAAGTGGAGGAAAATTGGTCAGGGAGAATGGGGAGGGGAGAGAATCTTCATATTGTGACCTTCTAAACAGAGTACACATAAACAGGCACACACTGCTTAACAGCTCTCTTATTTATCATACGTTAATGATTAATCAGCATTTTATTAAAGAGAAGCCTCACTGAATGGGAATATGCTATTCTTGTCAATGATTAGATGTCAGTGGCATCGTAAAACAGCCAGACGTTATTAGTTGATGCACAAGCGGGAGTGCACATAACTTTTTAGATGATGATGTTTGATACACACCCCACACACCACTGATAGTTTGTGCAAAGCTCTGCATTATATGTGTCCACCTCCAACGCTCGGTCCTCGCTTCTTCAATAAAGCAAAACCCTCAGCGTCAGAAGACATAGCACCTGCATGTTTGGCCTTTAGGAGAAGCCACAGAGCTGAGCTTAGAAACAACTGGACGTGACACACTCCGGAGTTTTGTCACGCATACATACTTGCTTACCAGGTATGTTCACCCCTGTATATAAGCATGCATTCATAGTGCAAACAGGGTCAGAGGACTTATATAAATCTGGAAGGGAAAGCATGATCAGCAAAGAGATTGGACTAATCTTGTGTCTTCTAAACATCATATTACATCTTCTGAATCACATGATGTATCAACACATGATGCAATACTTCATGTCTTATAGAAATGTTCGAGTTCAGCTGCAGGCTCTTCCAACTCTCTTCATCTGCAGCACTTTGGTTTAATTCAGTTATTTAGTGTGAATGTGGAGTAAGTATGGTTTTCAAAGGATATAAATAAACGATTAGTCCCAAACAATGGACATTTTATTCTGTCAGCATCTGGAAACAGTCATGTCACATAAAGCAAGATTTTTGTTGTCATGGTTTCAAAAGACCCAGATAAACGTCCAGTAAGAGCCGAGCCTTGAGGTATTCTGGGAAAAACACCAAGGCTTTTAATCCACGTCAAGTGTCTTGTGTAACTCCCTGTCCACACACACAGATGCACCAAAAGACAAAGCTTTTTTTGAAAGTCTTGTGTAAAAAAAAAAAAAAAGCCTCATTCAGAGACAGAAAACACAGTGTTGAGATTTGATGTGAAATTTCAAATTCATGTAATCTCATCTGTATTTTTTTCATCCCTTGCTCGGCGTCATTTAATCCTTGTTTCCCCCTCATTCTTTCCCTGTGTCCATGGATCTCACTCTCACTCCCTTTCTTTCTGTGTTTGTGTCATGTAGGATAATACTGGGCATTAATTACCCCCGCTGTCCGAGGTGAATGCCATTAGAGCCTTGAACTGGACATGAACCAGCAGTTACAGAGAGGGGGCAAAGTCTATTAAATGCCATTATTGAATCTTCAACCTAATTTAAGAGTAAACGCACAGCGACTGGCCGTCTGGCTGCTAGCTGTGGTTTCCTTAAGCCTACAGACAACGGTCAAAATAAATGAAACACATTTGTATCAGAGGACAGAATATATTAAAGGCTGCTGGAGAGTTTTGTTGGCGTGGTCTGTGTCAGCAGTGAGAGCGGTTTGGTAACGAGGACGATCAAACTTTTACCAGAGTGTTGGGAAAGCTGCTTTGAAAGTGCAGTTTTACAAGCTACCTGCTACTGTGCGACAACTTGACTTGCAGCAATGATTCCCTCATGAGCAACAGAGAGTTTTATTAACTGAAGCTACTTTGAAAAAGTAGTTTGAAACCCCCGCTGCCAACTCCACTTTTTGGTGACTGAGAAAGTTCCTAGAAGTTTCCAGTTTTCATCATATAGTCATGCCCCCTGCCAGAGTGCCCCTGCTCACACATAGTGGAAGGAGGGGATTGCGCTGCGAGGCACACTGTGACAACAGAACTTTTTCACTAAAACGGGATAATGACGCAAATGTTTCTGCACAGGCATCAACCGTACTGGAAGCTTTGGAAGTGATGCAATAAAGTTGGCAACAGCAAGAAGGGTTTTTTTTTTTTACAACATACTGTTTAAATTTCATGGTCAGCAATAGTCTGTATTTACATGATATGTCAAATGTGATTTAATCACCATTAAACTACTGTAAAATGTATTGAAAGTGATGCAGCATCACCACCAGAGGACATCTGTGTGAGGCTCTGTGCTCGACTGAGTCCTGATTCGTAACTCTTTAGGAAGGCACAGGCAAACGATGTTGTCCTGCTGATAGAGCCGTCAGACCCGGAAGTGCTTCTGTGTCTTCCCTGTCTTCTCTGTATGTCTCTGATGGGCCACAGACTCTGGTTTTCTACTTGAAAGTCAAACGCACCACACATTCATCCACACCGCGAGAAACACACACTGACCACTGTAGTTACTGCATATTCACTGGCACTGGGTATAAATTGCTGTGGTGCTGAGTCGTCCAATATAGATGTGACTTCCAGGATACTGGTCTGCTGTTCCTGAGGCCTCATAAGCAAACAAAACATAACATATACAGCCGCCGTCTTTGTATGTGGAAGCACTGTGGAACCTAAATGTAGACCACTACAAGAATCAGGAAGGAGAGGATTAAATAGTGAGTGTAGGAGTGAAATGAGGAGGGAGGTAGAAGGGATGTTTTTTTATGATCTGAGCATATTAGAGCAAGCACAGGTGAAGGACATGAGAGAAGGGATGCGTGTCACTGAGAGATGCTTCGTTTTTGACAGAATATGGGAAGCAAAGGTGTGATTTTTCTGTCTGGAGCATAAAGGCACTGACAAACACATGCTGATCTCCCCTTTTATTTTTTGGGATTCAGTCACATAATTCTGACTTCATTCATGGCTGCCCTGCAGGCGGTCACGAGAAACACTTGCATTCTAAACTCCCCAGTCTTGTCACAGTATTAAATACGCACGAGTTGCGGCACAGCGTAAGCCGTGATTAAAATGCGCTGCTTCCACCGCTAAGACTTGTCTCTGGTGTATCAGATGGGAGCTTAGCAACGGCATATGCTCGCTGCAATGATCCGCCGATGGATGACAGGTGGTTACCCAACTATTTGCATAATTATGGGTGTAGCATGCAGGCTGCTGGAACGTCATAAACAAATCCATATGGCCTTTTGGGAAAATCCAGATGATTCAAACCGGAGCTCACCGATATACTTATTGCCTTCCCTGCGTAACAGACATCACGATTTCTCACTGAATGTTTCAACTGGAGTGTGAAGTGTGGAGCAACTTCATTCCCTTTAGATGTTCTGGCAGCTGATCAAATATGAGAACTTTATACAAAGTTTCAGCTGCAGATCGGTCAGTGTGGCAGCTGTAACATGGGCCAGTGTTTCCCGTGCACTTTCTTTTAGATTTTTGATGGCTGGGGTAATTTTGGTTTTGGCTTCAATTCCGGGAAACAATCCAGAATCAGCTTCAGTTGGTAATGCAGTGTGTGAAAAAGACCCTTTTCTTGAGAGTCAGATCATGATATATGAACGATTTTGTCGCAATTACGATTGTAGTTGTTATTTTTAGATGGCTAGGCGAGGAGCGAAGAGTTAAATAATTTTTCACACTTTTTTAACAATTATGGCTGTCTGGGTAATTTTCCAGCTCAAGCTTTATTTGCAGTATATTTCTTTACCTCAAAAGCTCAAGCCAAGCCAAACCTCTCAAAGTTGAGTTGTACAATATTTCCTTTTGGGCTCAATAGACCTTTTATGGAAACACTATAATCACCACTTCCCATGTCTCAGCTGACATGTAGTGCATTCGAGGAGATACTTTCGGGGTCTAATGGTTACCAGGCAGAACATTGGCCCCAGAAATGTGCTGTTGTCGAAACAAGTAGAAAGTGGTTAGATGTTGCTATAACCTGCTGTGTCCCCTATTCTTTTCTCATCATGCCATTCTCCCTTTTCCCTTGCTTTCTTTCCACCCTCCACCTCCACAGACATGCCTCTCCATGTCCGTCGCAGCAGTGATCCCTCCCTGGCCGGCCTTCCCCCAGGCGAAGTCCCGGTGGGTCCAGAGGAACCGTCCAGAAAGAATCCAACTCGCTGGTCCACAACTGCCGGCTTCCAAAAGCACAGCAACAAACCGAACACAAGCGCCGGCATCGGCAGCCTGGAACGAAAGGTAACTTAGAAATCTGGTCAGTAATACTGATAATTTAAAATGTGACCTTGACTTCCGACCGCTATGAAGAGAAAAACCTCAGAAATACTATGATACACCAATTATGTGGATCTAAAAATGTGCTAAAACTCAACAGAACTTAAAAAAGATCGACTTTGCATTAATTCTGCATTACACCACTTTCAAGTAGTACATACTGATTCAAACAGCATCTTGCCCAGGAGTTATTTTCCGCAGTGTTGCAGATGTTCTGGAGCTGCATCAATTATAATGTCAGAGATATGTGCTCTGAAATCTTCCAACCTCCAGCAGTCTTTCTGTTTAACTTCCTCACAGCTTCCCTCATTTTCATTCCTTCTCCTCTGCACCTCAAATCAAAGAAATAACCGTTAGATATGAAACCTGTGCTACCCTGCGTGCAGATATCCAGCCGTGGCACAGATAGTCTTTATCTGAAACTAGTTCCTTCTGATAACACCCCTTCTTGTCTTCCAAAAAGACGAGCAGAGATTGTTAAACACTTTTTCTTTGTTCCAGATTCAGCTTTTCTGAGGCTTTTTAAGCCACTGATAAATCTTAAGAAAAGCATAGCTCAGGTACATCCTCCCTGCGGCTTTCGAATGAGAAGGGAAGCCAATTAACTTCTCAAAATGGCTGCCCCCACGTGGTGCTGACAGACCTTTACTTCTTGCTGAGAAAGAGATATGTTCCCAATGAAACAGGGAGGTTAAAAAAGGGAGATGATAGAGTGCTTGGAACGTGACACGGCAAACCTCCACGTGATTAGTGCGTCTGGAAGCTGTGTCTGATAATCCTATTTAAAGACACTTTAGTTGTCAGAGGCTCAACAATGTTAACAGCACACTCCCCAGCCCATGGGGCGGAGAAGAGAGTTTGGGGTGAAATGGTTATTAGACCTTTCATCTCGTCAGGATGGCTTCTTTTGTGGCCCACAAAAAAAGAAATGTTGCACATTGTATAGATTTTAGAAATGAAGCGTGATTGAACGTAAAGCTCACGTTCCCATTTAGCTCTTGACGTCCATCCATGGCAGGTGATCGGTTATCTTTCATATATCCAGCTCTTATATATTCACTGTCGGTCCAAGTCTATTTTTATGCAATCATCAACAGATGTTGAATCTATTAGTCAGCATTGACTTTCATGTATTTAAGTCTTGGAGCAAACATTGTTGTCATAGGGAGCCATACATCAGTGAATAGCATTGCCAAAGAGTGTATGGATACAAGCCATACACCGTCTCCTCATTGTCTGGGATGATTTGCTTTACACACTCCAGCCGGCCATGTTGTGTTCAATTCCCTCTGAGTCCACTTATGGCTGAGTACGGCTCGGTTCTGCTAAATCTCCAGAATATAAGCCAACAGGAGTCCTCAGTCATCAGCTAGCACTGTAAACTCATCACGTCTCCCAATGACTTTACAATACCTCATACTCTGGGTTCTTCACGCTTAGCACAGTCAACTGAGGGGATTAAGCACTGGATATGAGCCCGTTGATTTACTGCTACCTCTCTGGTATCTTGGTTTCTCCACATTTTACGATCTGATGTGTCGTAAAAGTTTGTGGACAGGGGTTCGTTGTCGCGCCGTGTTGCACGGTGGGGACAGAGGCCATGGTGGCTATCAAGGGCCGTCTCAGTGGAGCCCACGTGTCCGGCTGAGTTTTACAGTCCTGTCTGCAGTGCTTCCTCAGGCCCCGTCACGCCACATTCAGCTGCACTAAAACACACATGGCTCATTATGGCCTGTTGGGGATAAGGATCTGTCTCCCGCTCTTTCTTGCTCTCTTTTTTGCATTGTTTGCTGCTATTTTATCACTCACTGAACCTAACTTGTTTTCTTTTGCCTTTGTTCACCTTTTCAGCTGCCACTTCTGAGTTTTTTTAATTTTTGTCTCTTGTTTTTTTTTGTGTGATATCTCATTAATGAAATCCAAACTTCTGTTTCTGTCGGCAGCTGCTTGGTAACTCATCAGACCTTCAATCATTCACATTCTGTTTGCCTGTCTTTGTGAATCTTTGTCTCCACTGTGATTTTTAATATTCATTTGCTTTCATTTTTATTCAAATAGCTTCAGACACCATGACCCTCAATCGCTGGGATTACAATGCCAAGGCGAGCATGTCTGGAATGTAATCTAGTGTGCTTGTGTGAGTTTTTGTGCTCACGACCATTATAATAAGTCTGCTCAAGTCTGCTGGTGTTTGATATTACCTTGGCAGGAGCATTTTGGAAGGTGCTTTCTGTGTAATGGAAGAGCTCAGCTGTGGCTGTCTTATTATAAGAGGCCTCTTATTAGTGGCTCAGGCTTAGCTGTGGGAAAGGGTTAGGGGTGAGGGTGGAATGGAGTGAGACTTGAATGAACAACAGAGTATTGGTGTGTGGCACAAATCCAAGATAAACTATCCGACTTCCATCACAAAATGCCTGTCACCCAGCCGCTATAGATAGCACCAGCCCACAAAGCTGCCTGTTTAAAGGCAAAAATATGGAGGAAGGATCAGTCCATATAATAGTTTGTTAATAAAGGATTTTAGATGGTTAATTTTATGCCGGTCATGTCCCTGGGGCAGCAGTGGTATGATAAGTATAAGTAAACCTTTACTTCTTATACTAGCGTCTGTGCAGTGAAGTAAATCTCCGCACCCCTTCCCGGTCCTTTGCAGGGTCGAGGAGGCCATGCCTATCGGAGTCTTCCTCGTGATGCGAGTGGCTGGACCACTCAGTTCCAGAGAGAGATGACTCGTTCTTCCCTCAGTGCCAACCATCCAATGGTGGACCGATGGCTTGACCGACAGGAACAGGTATGGAGGTGGACGAAAAAAGTAGTGATTTTTGAAAGTTTAAAGACTGGAAAACGCTACTTATTTGAGAATAAAAGCATTTCAAATCAACACAAACTACACTGGAAATGTGGAGATGCCCAGCCTTGGTGTCTACCTCGTTGCTCAGGACCTAATTAGACTGATTGACTGAACCATGACAAGACCAGTCCACGTGAAATACAGTTTCACTGTCAATGTCTCCCAATCCCCCCAGTCACATTGGGCCGCCATCTCCGGTTTGTTGTCACAGCAACCCCTGGCTTCATGTTACCTTACATAAACACAGTCACAATAAGTTCCAAACAGAGAGGTGTGCATATTTTACATTTTGGACAAAGAGAACACTGCTATCAGTGCAGTACAGAAAGTGCAGATGTTGCAGTCTTGGATAAAACTGAATCAGTGCATCCCTATAGATTGGACATACTGTATACTCTATTTCTGGCAAGTATTATTATCTGCGTACAAGAGTAGTTTCCATGCCTACTTGGCAGCCCCGTTGCCATAATAACATATCCCACTTAGTGACACTAACATGCAACATATGGCATTTGGTTGAGACATTAATCCAGAGCACCTTAAAGTGTGGCATGAGTAGAGTTTGTACCTCTCTCTGTCTGCAGAAAACCCATGTCTGTATGTTCCTCACGATGCTGCATTGTGTCATAATGCATCATGTCCTGCCATAGTGTTACAACCCTGGTAAGCACAGCAGTAACAGAGCTCAGAGTAGTGATTAAAGTCACCCTGACTGCTCACTGCCCAAGCTAACTTGAAGCAGAAATGGCGACTGACATCAGACTTCATAATTCCGTTTTATGTAGCTCGACTTTTCATAAAGTAACAGCGTACACTGTTAGTCATTGCAGGCTCGTCTCCTCACTTCACACCTCCCCGCACTGTCGGCACTTTGTGATTGTCTCACTCCGTGACTGGTCCCTCTCCTCCTCAGCCTGTCAGAGAAGAGAAAAAAATGTTCCCTTTAAAAGTTATTAAAAGTGACAGAGGCTCTCTGCAGGGAGAGCAGAAATGACCTTGGGAGGTGTCGGACGCGCTGAGCTCCCTGTGCAGAGGATTTCTCCCAGTTTGTCTGTCAGTCTCAGCCCGTCACTGCCTCACTTACCTGCTTTGACTTGTGTAGGAAGTGTTTAATCTGCCCTTCACGTTATAGAAAAAGAAAATGGCAAAGAAAGGGTGTGAAATATTGAGATGTGGAAAGATGAGTAAAGTGAATGCAGAAGTAATTGAGGGAAAAGAGTCAAAATGAAAAAGAGTTGATTGATATTCAAGCTGTCAACATGTTGCTCTTAGTTTATTTCACTTTATTCCATTTAGCTTGCCTGCTCTCACCTGGATGTCTGGGCTACCGTGCTGCGGGGTTCTGGGTATTCTGTGTGCCTTTCTCTTTCCAGTCTCATTGAAAATCAACATGGCCAAGGTTGTGTGTCATTGTTATGGAGGCTATCATTCTTTAAATCCTTGAATTTTAATTCTTGTGCATTCGTGTTCTCTTAAGCTTTTTGTCTCTGGCTAGACAGTCTGTCAGGACAAAGCAATCCAATGAAAAAGAAGCTCTTTTAGTGAGAGTTTTGTGCATCCGAGTGTCTAGCCAAGGCACAAAGCACATTTTAGGGCTGTCTGACGGCATCTGATCCATGGGCGTTTGCATTTAGATCAGGTATTACTATATATCATCATGATCTGATCTCAGTATGGAAATTAGCAGTGCTGCAAAGTAACTAAATGCACAGGACACATTGCTAACACTGAAAAAAAAAAAAAAAAAAAAACTTTTCCAAGATTGTTTTCAGGTTAATACTCAAAAAAGAAATCTCCTAAAATACGGGATTATTATTTCAGAGCCGGAATTATATCAACATCAGTATGTAAACATTTAATGGATAACAGCAGGAGAGGCACAGAGCATGCGGTGGTTAATTCTCAGTGCTACCTGAGTCTTTGTAATCTGACAGTTGTGTGACTAAGATGATTCGCAAAACGCAAATCCCCTCATTAGAGGTGACACAGCGTAGGTTTCAAAGAGGCGCCCTGTCGCCCAGTTGTTTCTTCCCTTGACTCACTGTATCTCAGTCTTGATCACTGTCTTTCCCTCCCACACATGACTGATATTTTGTCTTCTTTGTCTGTTTGATGGGCGTGCAGCACAGCAGCACCGAATTGTAAGATAAAAATACACAGCGTGGGTTAATTAAAAAGAATTGTGATCAGTGCTAAAGCGCTGGTGGAGATAATGAGTGTACACACTCACACACACACTCACACACACTCGCACACACGCCAAGGTTTTAGCAAAATCACACTAATTAGCAGTTGTTTGTTTATCATGGATTATTTATCTCCTGTACTTTCTTGTTCTGCTTTATGAGTAAAGATAAAGGCAAAAACAAAGAAAACTAAGAAAGGGCATCGCACTCATTTCTGTCAGTTCACTCTTTACTTTGTATAATGTATATATGCGTGGGTGTGTGTGTGTCACACTCCTGCAGCATCTTTTCTTAACTTCATGCATCATACTGTACCTTTCATCTTTAAACACTTCTTCCAACATTAAGTTTTTTCCTTCAGCGGCTGATGTCGGTGAAGCAGCTACCTTGTGCCCGGCACCACTTGGTACACTCTTAAAGTGCTTTACTGCACCATTTATATTTAAGCAGGCCTTCCCGCCCCCTGCTATGAATTAGAAATGTGGAGTCAGGTCGACTAAAACGACACATTGACTTCCATGCTTAAAATACCAGAGAGGTTCTGGGGAGGTTGGTTGACGACGCTCTTATCTGTACAGTCTGCGATTCTGTCCTCTAGTCGTATCTGCCCACCTTGCCCTATGTTTATCTAACCAGTCAATAAATTCAGTTTAGTGTCAAACGGTTCCATCTGAGACCTCGGGCCCTCCGGTCCCTCGCCACCCTTCCACGCACGATGCCAAATGCAGCGTGGAGAAAAGCATATCAGCCCATATACGCCAGGGCTTTATGAGTTGTTCTTTATATAAACAGCTGACATTAACGCCAGGCCTATTATCCCGCTGATGAATGCTAATGGGCCTTCCCACTCAGCATCACACACATGCGCACACATGCGCACACACATTTGGATCTGGCTGAGTGCCTCTCCACTGTATTATTTGGTGGCCTTCATGAGGCACTGGAGGCCATTATCATGAGCTGTACCAAAGTCCGGACTGACACCAGCTGTCAATCATAGAGGGATTTAACCCAATCAAAATGGCTCGCTTGGAGGGACACAGATTTATGAAGTGTTTCCAAAAAGTTCTGGATGTAAGGGTTTCAGAGACACTGATAGGTGCAGAGATAATTTACTATAGACACTGATTATCGTGTGTTATTTTTAAAACGCAGGAAACTGTCTTAAAATAGCCTGAATTCATTTAGTATTTTGCTACTCTGTGGCTCTCAGTATACTGCTGTTTGTGCGAAATGCTGTTTCAAACAGTCGTGCCCGTGACAAATTGAAAAGGAGAGAGACTTAAGAGAGACAGAAAGAAAACTAAAGCATTACATAAGCGACTCAAAAGCATGTCTGAGTGGGAACAGGTCTGATCAGACATCTTTGATCAAGCCTCCAACTGTCGGAGTGCCTCCTTCTCTTTGTTGTCTAAATGAGACACCTTGTCTGGCGAGTTTTAAAGGAAACCGAAATGGCGAGGTGCCCAGCTAAATCATCGAGCCAGCACCTTGAAAGGAGATGAGTCCGTTCAACTTCAAGCTGGAAGAAGAGAGCAAGGAGCAGTATGAACGCACTCCTTTCCTTTTCTATTCTCACATCAAAGATTTCTCACCGAACAAACACAGATTGGCAGAATTGTGAACTGATTTGTCTACAAAATGTTCTTTTTTTTTGTCCTCTCTCACTTCAGTTAGAAGCCAACAGTTGTTTTGTTGTTTTACTGGTCTTCCCACTGTTCAACTTAGGCACAATTAATGTTTGCTAAAAAGAAAGTCCTGTGCTTTGGAGAAATGTGACTTTAAGAATAATTCCAGTATTTGTCAGCCTGAGTGTTATTCAGATTTTTTTGTCCAAATGTGTAGTGTAGCAGCCGGTTGACCTTTAGTTTGACTCCAAAACAAGTGTTTGAGCTGATTTCTGTATTTCTGGAAATCTGTGGGCTCTTTCCCTTCAGACTGACAAAACAAATACCCTGTAAATGCAAGTCAGCTCCTTTGCTGGTTTGCTTTATGGTGACTATACTGTCGAACAACAGCTACGTATTCGCTTGTGTCATTAAACATGCAATGAATACACTGGCAAACAGAGTCAGAGTACGCAGACAAAATAAAACTGAAATAAAATATGACACTAAAACCCTTGGGCAAGCCATTTCTGCACGAAAGTTAGCATTTAATTCTCTGTGTCGTTGTTGGTGAGTGAACTTGGTCTACTCTCCTGACTAGCATGTTGGTAAAGCCCACACAGTCTGCAGACCCCGAGGCAAGCTTCGGGCAATGTTAGAGCAGTTGAGCATGGAGGGAAAACACAGCAGTATCCCCCAAACCCTGCCTGACTGTCACAGCCTCTCTCTCTCTCTCTCTCTCTCTCTCTCTCTGTCTTTCTGTCTGTGCTTGTGTCTCTGAATAAGTTAGAAACAGGTGAGCTCTCCCCTCCAACCGCCCCCATCCACTGTCTTCAGTTCCCTTCTCTCCAGCGCTGTCTGGTGTGTGCAGTGCTTGTCTGTGCGTATGCTTGCAGTTCAGTTAAATCTGGGCGGATGTTTGATAAAGAGCAGGTCGGGGGGGGGGGGTTGCTGTGTGCCAGAGAGTCCACGTTCCAGAGCAGTGCAGTCAGTCTCGCTGCAGAGGGGACCTTCAACTTCTCTGGGACTTACCTCTTAATTCTCCCAGGCTCCAGAGAGGTTCTGCATAGTGCCCTTGTGCATGTTGAGTCTATAGAAGAGCAATGCACTCTATGCATATATGTATATGAGATGTACTTAACATATACGTTCGAATTGCTGCCCAGTGGGCCTGACCAGTAGGTGCTGCTGTGTATTCAACATTGACTCCAGGCACACAGCAGAACCCACAAAAAAGACCCATTTTTCTCCTATTCCTTTTTTCTCTATTAAGTATTATCTCTGTTTGTAGCCCTCTTCTCATTTCTCCGTTTGTCTTTCCTGCTCTCGTTCTCTGCTGCAAAAAGTATTGACTTCAACAATTCATTGAACTCATTTAACTACATCCTAGTGGGTTTATTTTTCACAAAAATGTGCAAAAAATCTGTCATGGGATTGAATTCATTTCTAAATTTCTAATGCAAATCACAAATTTGTGATTCTAGCTACTACTCATAAGACCACCAGTCTGACTTATTGTGACTTTTGACAGATGTCAGTTTGGTTAGTTGAATTATCTCACATACATGAAAGAATTACCTCGAGAAAACTGAATTTAAGAACAAAATCTGATTATAGATTACACAAGCTCTACACTCCTTTCATGGTGGATCGTGTTTTCCTCCTCTGTGAGTAATGCGTAAATGGCTGCTCACCAGACACACTCCAGTCCAGCCAAGCACCTGACTGAGAACAGTGAAGCCCTCAATGCCAAAATGGCCTCTCCTCTTTTAATCAGGCATCGCCGCTGAACCCCTGCCGGAACATCACGACCCCTGACAGACCGGAGCTGGTTTATTTTCCGCCATTTCTTTCAAGGCCTGCGCTGCTTTTTAAGCCTCATTTGCACTGGTCACCTCCTCTTTTCACCTTTAAGTGGGCTTGGTTAGCTGTAGCATTGTGCTGACTTGGAGTGCTTGTTTGATTGAGCCAGCCTATTGTTGGTGAGTGAATTCATAGTGAAAATGGCACTTTGCCTGCCACTTTGCCTGAGCTGCCCCTCTGGAGGAAAGTTTTACTTTTGCTGTTGTGGCTGCTTAAATATGAGATAGATAGATAGTGATTGGGCATTTTTACAATATGGTAGTGCTGCTTTTATTTAACTTAACAGATCTGAATACTTTCACCATCGTGTTTGTCATTTTGCATGTTTTATTCATCGAGGTGGGACACTTTAAGAACTCTAAAATGACTCTAAATGCCTCTCTGTATGACTCTGTTCATTATTTTTTGTGCTTTTTCGTTTGTTTTTCGTACAACAAATTAAAAGACAAAGAGGATAGCAGAGCAACCATGCACCTGCTGACATGTTGTTTAACATCCTCCTATTTATTCCTCCTTTAAGGAAGACCAAGACACTGGGAGCAAGCAACAAGACAACTTTCCCTGCAATAATGTGCCAAAGTGTCTGTATCCTCCCTAATATTTGAGGATGTACAAAAATGTCCACAAAGTTTTGGAATTGAGCACATTTTTAGTATAAAGTCGAAAAAGCAAAGTCTAAATTAGATCATTTTGCTTGGAAAGTTTCATCTCAATATATTTCAGCCACCAGCTGTGTATAGAATTGTGCACACACCCTGCAGCAACAAAATGCATTACAGATGTAGTGTAATTCTGTCATTAAATAAGAGTGTGTGCTGCGAGAATGAGAGCAGGTAACACACACACACACGCACGCACGCACATACTCACTGTTGGCAGTGTCATTCAGTTGATTCATTCCACAGCAGGGAAGTGGATCTTAAATGTGTAAATGAGCAATTAGAAAAATTATTCAGTTTAACATCTCATTATTAACTCAACATCTTTGTTAGAAATAAATGGCAGTGATAATTAGCACAAGCCTTAACGTGTGTGAGTGTGTGTGTGCATATGTGTGTGTGTGTGTGTGTGTGTCCAGTGTGTTATATTGAGACCAGGTGAGTGAATCGTCCACCTGCTTTCCTGCCCATAAACTCTTGTCTCTTGGCTATTTTAGCATTCAGGATGGCTCTCCTCTCACCTTCTCTCACACACACACACACAGACACCACAGAGACACAGGGACAGACAGAGAATAAGAATGATAGAAATAAGTGCTTAACAATTCGGAACAACTTTCACAACTTAATCCCACGCACATAACATCACAGACAAATGTAGTTCCCAAGGACAGTGTGTGAAAAGGCCGTCAGCGGGGGACCAGAGGCGAGACAAAGCAGAAAATAATGCTCCGCTCAGAATTAGGAATCAGCCTCTTTGGAAAGAAGAGGAACAAAAAAAAATCTGTCGTTAACTGTTGTTCCATGAAAAAGTTTCAAGCCACGCTGGCCTTTTCTTTCCCCACTAAACAAGACATGTTTCTGCTCTCCCTCATTGCTTTTCTTACTTTATTGAGAATGGTCCAAATCGTGTCTCTCCTGTTATCTCGCCTCAGCAGCAGAGGAGGAGGCAGACAGTTTTTTGGAAGTTGCCAACGCCCATATCTATCTGCAGGCTTCTCCCCTGAAAATGTTTAACCTGTCTTGCTCTGCAGGCTGTGTGTCGATGCGCGCGTGACAAGACAGTTCCGATTAGAGCTTGAAAGATTCGGGCTTCAGAAGGCTGATAGCGATGTCTTTTGAAGCTCCCGAGAGCCTTTTGTACCGTCTTTCAATTTTGACTACTTACATGCAAAAACTTGCCCGTGAGAGTTAAAAAGTTTCTCCTTTCGAATTTGATTGTGTTCAGAGTGGAAAAGCCTCTGAAAATCTGGCATCTGGGAAATAAAAGTAAACAACAGAAACAATATAAATGAAGAGCGCGGTCCAAATATTGCATCGGAGAAGTATGAGAACGCAAGTCTCCAGTTAATCCTTAGTCATGGTGGTATTCAGTAGCTCATGAAACACTTGTGTCACCTTGATTTATTTGTGGCACATCAAGTTTCAAGCATAAAGGTCGAGCTGAAACTGAAACTCTGGGTGCTCTTCGTCTCTCCTCCTCTTTATTTTTCTCTCGACGGTGTGCACTCTTCCTCCTCTTTCTGCTCCTTCTCGCCATGCTTAATTACTGCTCAGATGTTGTGCTAGCTTGCATATTCACCTCATCACCGCAAACAGCCCTTCAGCAAGGCTGTCTGTGCTTCATTTGTAAACACATCAGCTCTTTGACAAGTTTCACTTCCTTCTTTCTCTCGACTGTGAGTGGATGTACTTGAACAGGCTTTTCAAGGCAAATGTGAACCATCTATTTACCTCAGTGGCTGTCCCTCATCTGTCCCTCTTCCCTCGCCCGTCCGTCCACACCTACAGCACCTCTACAGTATCAGGGTGGCTATCCCTCTCCGCACTGCTGGTTGTGAACGTGTTAATTCTTGATTAGAGTTCACGCTTTCGCCTTCTCCGATTTGCTCCGTGGAGTGAGAAATCACTTTCTCAATGAGAATAATTGAACACGGGCAGGGGGGTGCCAGCTCATTACCCACAAATCACAGGGAGCAGGGGCACCTTAGCCGAAGACAATAATGACTTCAGGGAATAAAACAGGGCCGCCAGCGTGGAGCCAAACCAGCATGGGCAGCAGAGAACAAAGCTGGGAGAGGAAGATGCACACTCTTAACACTTTCTTTAGGTGAAATCATTTTGTGCTTATCTTCCTGGTATTTTCAGTTGAATTAAATTACTTTTCTCAGAGGTGGCAGTGTCTGGGCTGTGGAGGGGAATGCTGAATCGTTTGTAGGAGGAGCCTGAGGTTGCTGTTTACACCCGAGCCCAGAAAGATGTCTTCCTTAAAGGATCATTTAAAAACCATCGGCACCAAAATCTGACTCCACGGACAGGACGAAAGAGAAACAATCCTATAGGGGCGAATGAAAGTGTATTCTGCGACAACTGCAGCCAAATAGCTAATCTATTTTTATGCCCGACACTGGCACTAGATGGACTTTGGTGATTGACAGCGCTGGGTTTCCCACAGTGTGAAGTCATTCACTCGTATTTATTTGAGTCCTTTCTACTTTCTCGCCCTCTCTTTCCCTCTCTCTTTTTTTTAATATGCCACACATTTCCACTCTCCACAGAGTGCCAAATAAGCCCACTCTGACACAATGAGGCCCATTGTCACAATAGGCTTTTCTCACCGTTTTATAGGTCCCATTAGGGGGCCAATGCTTTTAAGTTGCTGGAGGAATGCAATAAGGCCCCGGCCGACAGTAAACATCCACATCTCCGGGCCACAGAGAAACGTGAGAAGAGGCCGCGTCGCCATCTCGGCAGAAGCGCCCCGTTTCATTTGCGTCGGCCGGGGAAAAAAAGCGGTCACAGTTGGGTGCGAATAGAGAGGAATGAGGCAGTGTCATTTCAGAGCCAAGGAATAGAAAGCCTCTGAGGGGAGAGGATGAGGAGGAGAGAGATGTTAGTCGTCCAAATGGTCCATTTCTGTTCTTCTTATACAGATGTAGTCATGGTAGCCACCCACTTTGTGCTGCAGCACTAAAAGGTGCTTGGATTCATTCAGATGTTGCTCTGTTCTTGACGGTGCACCCTTTCTATTCAGCTCTCTATCCACATTTGATTGAGAAAACCCAAACCTTAAGAAATGGATGAGGATAGTGTGAGCATCCCACCAACACATTAATTCACCGCCCAGAAGACAAATGATAGCACGCTTGACTGCAGGAGCCTACCATGAAAGTGTACAGTAAGTTTCATAAAGGTATCATTATGTTCCCAGTGACAGATTACCTATCTCATGCTAGTTTTAATCTTCATATTTCAGTGAAGTAAATGAACACCAGCAGCTGTCGCGAGCGTCTCAAAACTTCTGACAAACTTTGGCATACTTTTGACTTCTTCTGCGTGAAAACATGCAAACTCTCTGGTATAATCCTCTGAATGTCTCAAGGCTGAATGCCCACACTGAATTTGGAACAGCCCAGATGGAGGTAATGGTGTCATTCCAGCAAAGAGCACCTCTATAATGGGCCACACTTCTCCCTGCAGAGCAGTTTTCCATTGGAATTTTCTCCCGTTTATGGCCTACGTACACAGAACATGGGAGCTGTTGTGTAGAATAGCACCCCTGCTGAGCTCCATCACAACATGCGCTGATGTTCCCACATGCATTCATGATCTCAACCAGAACCACGCTGACAGTCTTTTCCATTTGAAACTGGTGTGGTTGCTTTGCTCGTTGGGGTTTGTGTGTGTCTGTGTCTGGGCTGGAAGGTGTGACTCACTGGCTGAAATATGAATATGGATACCTTGATATGTACGTTTGCCCTCTGTGTGCTCGGTCCATGTGTTGTGGGCGTCTGTCTACACATGGACAATGTTAACATGCTGCAAATTAACTATCCCCACTCTGATCTGTCTCATGCGTAGTGACACTTGATGATTTCCCCGTGCTCTTATCTCATCAGTGATTGCTATCATTTGTTGTAGCACAACAAAGGAGTTAATCAATCAAAATTTTGTCTAAACTTGGACTCGACGTATACAAACAAAACACAGTAAAACACAGCTTGTTCCTTCATTTTCTTCCTCTTTCCTCCTTCCTTCTCCACTAATGCACACACACCTGCCACCCACCCAGACCCCGCCCCACCTTCCTGGGTCCACTAGATTGCCGTGGCTGTCTTTTGGGACCTCTCCTCATTACTGGCCCTCCACAGGCCCCTCATCTCCACACGGCTCTCTTCATTTAGTCCTGGCTGAGAGCATGGACTCGAGTAAATGGCTTTCTGTCTGCCCCTTATCCAAGAATTTCAGCTTCCAATTAAAATGAAATGGAAAGCGCCCCCCACCTCGCCCCATACTGCTCCCATGATGCCACAGACAAGCCCCCACTTACCAACCCCCCCTGCTCAAACAAGGCAGCAAACAACGGCTGATCTGTGGAATAGACTGCTCACCCCCTGTAATAACTCACTGCAATGTGTACCAAAGCTTTACTTACTTTACCACTTAATTATTCATAGTTCAACATTATTCACCCGCGTTCCTTCTTTCTTCAGTGCATTTAGAGTTTTAGGAGGAAATGTCCCAGAGATGATGAATGAAACTCTAGTGTGAATAGCCGTTCACATTTTCTTTCCCAGTGCTGCCATTATTCCTTGCTGATACGACATTTGCATCACAGTAACTATTGTGTTAAATAGTTAGGATGACAATTTGGCTGTACAGGGAGTGCAGTTTATTGGCAGCCACCGTGCTACTCAATAAGCCAGTGTGCTTCTGATTCGCATGATGGCGGGAGTGGCGACAAAAAATAATAATAATACTAAAAAAAAAGAAAATGTATTTAATTACATTCCAGATCTGAACCACGGGTGCTCTCATTGAAATTCAAACACCCTCAATTATTTCAACAGGGGTAACATTCACTCACTGACCTTCACAGTTTGAAAGATGGATTAAACGTTCTGAGCAGTGGAAAGCAGACTGGCCTCCCACTCAATAAGCTCAAAATGATGATTAATCTGTGAAAAGCACCACAGAGCTCTTTTTAATGCATGGGTAAAGACCCGGGATTCAGCTGGGACCGTCTGCTCAGCGGGGCTGCGCACTCAACCTCCAGGATTATCTGTTCAGAATCACCTCCCTTCACCTAAACCAGGTGTCTGGAAAGTCATAATATCCCTTTTGAACTGTTTTTTTTATGCACCAGAAACTCTAAATCTGCTTTAAACACCCCCTTTGAAGTGCTACTCTAATGCAAAAGGCTATGCACATTCAAACTCTTTGAAACACTTCTGCAGTATTCAAACAACATTATTCACAGAGCTTGTAAGAGTAAGAACTGCTCTGGACAAAAAGCCGGTGACGATAACTCAATTCACAGTAATTCCTACCCGTTTGAACCTCCGGCTCTCTGGTACAGGAGTGGTCTGCTCCGGTTGCGGCCGTTATTGATGAGGTTTGGAAAAAGTCTTGTGCCTCTCTGTCCGCTTTGGGCCTTTGTTATTGACCTGGTGATTGATTTAAGCCCTCATAATTAGCAGGCCTAATTTAATTAAAGTGCAATTTAACGATACAGTGGGCAAAAGCAAAGGCAGCTCTGTCATTGATAGATCAGTCCAGGCCTGATATGAAGCAGGCGCTGGCAGATGATGTATTCCACACACAGCAGGTCCATCAGTGACAGAGAGACAAAAGAAGAGACAAAGATCGTAGTGGAGAGACAAAGACGGAGGATGAGTGGAGGAAAGAGAGAGGCAGCCCTTTGTTTTTCCAAATATCAGCCCACAAACAGCACTGTCTGTGTCTCACCCCCACCCCTCCTCATCCCGCCGCTCTACGTCCTGATGTGGACAAATGCAGCCTCACATCTCTGATCTAATTTGCTTAACAGCATTAGGAACCTGTCTGTCCCTGTAATTTGCTTCAAGTAAATCCACGTCACGGCCTGAACCTTTGTGAGCCAGCCTTTCCGAAACATCGCAAAGAGAGACGAATTTAAAGGCTGGAGATCTTTGCTGATTAAAACCAGGTGTTGGGGTGGGTGAGTTAAATGAATCCACCCCAGACTGAGAGTATGATGGACCGTGCATGTTACTGGCAGGTCATCATTTAGTTGATTTGGGCTCTTATCAAATTATAACTGTTGAGAAATACAATTCTAAAATCGAAATGTTTTCTGTCTTGCCATCCGTGAGATGATGCTTCCTGTTTTATGCAATAAAGTGCTTGCATTAGCTATTTATGAGGCACATCGGTGCATGCACACCAACAACACGAAGACAGGAACGTAGAGTCAGTCCAAACTTTGCTGCCAGGAATGGGTGAATGGAATCGAAAAGGTTGTCTCCTAACACATATCCTGTTTCTATGTTTCTTAAAAATTTGGCAGCAGTTCCAATTCAGAACAGGTTCTTGATGCCCAACCCTGCTCCCCTCTGCCCTAACCTAGCACAACAACACATATTTAACTCCCTCTCCTCGTTATCAAAAGGAATAGTACATCTAAACTGGAGTACAAGTGCTCTCCTTTGAACAGGGCTGGAGCCCACGGGTGTGGGGTGTGAAATATGAAAGACAACACATGTCCTCATCAGAGGACAGGCACTGCCTCGGCTTCCCCCCTTGGCACACAAACATAGGACTGTAGTATAGTAGCCTCCCCTCTCTCTTCCACTCTCCCTCACACACATACAAAGCAAGACATAGCAGACAGCGGGGTCACACTGCTTTGATTTCCTTCCAGAGCTACAGTTTCCCGTCCAACAGGGAGCTAATAGTTTGCCAAAAAAATGAAACATTCATTGAAAGATCCTGATAAAGTTGGTACTATGCTGTATATTCTGAGCTCAGCTCCCTTCACATCAACATGATAAGTCCTCATTGCTGCATATTGAGATCACCATTAGCTTACATCATCAAGAAGATCATAACAATATAAAGGAGATAATAACGTATGCTGAAACTGGTTTTGGCATCTCTGATGACACCCATTAAGTGCCATATAGGGAACTTGTGGGTAGGATGAAGGAGGTCATTATGAGCCTCTCATCATCCACTAACCAGTTTAACTCTTTGCCCAGCCTTTTGTAATGTTCCCTTGTCCCCAACTTAAATGTAAATAAGTGTCTCATAATCTCAGTCATTCTGACATATTGGTTGTTTTAATGGCATCAGAGTCCAATGGGATAAAGAGTTATAGATGGTGGAGAGGGTGGGGCTGGGTCTTTGGGTGCAACAGTCAAGTCCAATCTATTCACAGAGGCCATTTGGGTGCATAATTTGGCCCTAATGGCAGTTTCCTCTGAGGGGGTGGATAGGACGGATAAAAGACCTTCTGTAACATGAAGAATAATCCATTTCTGTCACAGATATGACCAGGTCATCCTGCACACTGCATGTGCCATCCATTGGCAGCTGGTGAAGGCTGCTGCTCTGATTTGAAGTACACAAGCTGGGATCATCCGTTGTTCAGATGTACCATAAAAGCAGAATGTGATCACTTGGAAATGGACTGCGCTTCCTGACGATAGTTTTACAAAGTGTTCCTGAGCCCATGTAGAAACATCTTTCATACAATCCTGTGTTCACAAAGTGGTGAACCTCGCTCCATCCTGCTTGTGAACGACTGAGCCTTTCCAGTGGCTGCATCAAATTTAGAAGGAGCGTGTATTTACACGAGTCAGTGAAGCTGATGAGGTGACACATTAAATAGTATATGTCAAAAATGATTATCAAATGATCACATTCTGTTTTATTTATATTTCACACAGCGTGCCTCTTTGGACACAGGGTTATAGGTGTCCAATGCTGTAAAGCCACTTATAACTGCTGAGTGAAAGCGGCGACATTCTGGCTCCGGTTAAGATGGAAAAATATTGGTAATTGCTCTGCGAGGTCGAAGTAACTTTAATGGAACTATTAGGAGTTATTACCAGCAGCTTGTCTTTGTATGTCAATGGCGTTGTGCAATGCAGCAGGACTGTGAAGTCCTGTTTGGTCTTGTCTGTTGTACAGTGTTGAGTCAAACTGCATTAACAGGAGGTAATGAGGGTACAATTATGGCTCCTTAATCTTTTGTGAAGGAGTGGAAAAGCTTCTGCTACCCCCTCCCCCCCATTTTTCTCTACTCACTGAAAACAACTTCTTTTCACATGTTGCCATCATTTGTTACCTTTGGCTGGTTTAATGTTTCCACAAGGGGCGTGTGTCACCTTTCGCAATTAATGTTTCATATTTTTAGCTGGTCAGATCAGGAAGGAGGCCAGTCTTTGTAAATATTTCAGCAGCCATTTGGCTAAAAGCTCCGGTTAAATTGCTTGTTTCCTTTATTTGTTCATACAGCAAACACACCATGGTTCATTTTGAGGCATTTCTATATCCTCCTCTTTGGCCTCCATTGTTCTGCTGGGCACAGACAGCTCATTGTTAGGGAGCCTGTGACATCGCCCCACAGGGAGGCCTGTTCCACTCATGAAGCTGTCACACAGATGTGGACCTCAGCCCTAAAGCAGGGGTGGTGCCCAGAAACACACCATTTGCTGTGACCTTTGAACCTGTCCTTGTTAAGCCCTTGACGCCAAAGATGGGCTCAGGAGGCGCCCCCCCCCCCCCCTTTCCCCTAACAACTACATGTTGTACTTGCCCATAGCTGATGGCATGACACACACACACACACACATACACGCACACACATGCTTACAGTAGGTGGTTGATGGAGGATGACAGCTCCTCAACACACACACACCCTTTGCCCCAACCCTCCAGCAGTGGGCTTCAGTTTGTGTGTATGTGTGTGTGTCCATCCTCCCTTCTCCCCCCGTGGTCCTCTTACCGTTCTTACCTGCCTGTCCATTTGAAGGTAACAAGACTCTGCACTTTGCCTTCCCTCTCTCTGCCTCTCTTTCTCTCTCCGTCTTTTTCTTATATGAGTTTCAATAATCTAATGCTGCAGCTGTCCGATGGCCAAGCCTGTAACACTTGCTTTTGCTTCCCTTCGTTGTTAAAGAGGCTGGATTTTTGGCCACAGATCAGGACTCTGAGCCCTCCTTACTGCATGGGAGGAAGGAGGAGAGGTGGGTGGAGGGAGCGAGGGAGGGAGGGAAGCAGAGAGAGAGAGAAAGAGACTGAGCTAGGAGTGAGTGCCATGGAGAGTTGAAAAGCCTTGTTGCTTCCCCACTCCACTGGTTACCAAGGGATCAACGGGGTGCTAAAAGCACTCAGGGGAGGAAGAAATGGAGGGGTTTTAGAGAGGACGAAAGGGGAGTTTCAGAATGATGGAGAGACAAAGAAAAAGAGCAGAGATGCTGAATGGAGGGCCAGAGAAAAATGGGTGTATATTTAGCCCGTGTCTCTCTCTCCGCTGTCACTCAGTGCTCAGCTTTGCCACTGACACAAGGACAGGCAATACGTGGGCTGGCAGTGAATTTAAAGGGAGATGGCCTTATCTGCTGCGCCTGGTCACAAGGAGGCACTGACCCCTGCAAGACCCCTGCAATAATAGAACAGCTATCTGTAAGGACGTCACTGCATGACATGCCAAACTTAACCAGTCATTATTTCTCATATTCGGCCTCAGAAGCGATGTGTTTGTCCTGTCAAAGCACAGACTTTGTCCAGAGTCTCAGATAATGAACAGACTGTGGCCTTGCTGGTTGGATATCCCCGGTTTTAACTCTAATGAACCGCAGGGGCCACTTAAGCACTGCCTCGTGAATCCAGTGTCAAGTGTCAATCACGTCTCTCTGTTTATGGTGGAAATTGACTGGCAGTTGAAGCGTGTTGTGCATTCAAATATGAGAATGAAAGCATCCCCAGCGGCTGCGGTAATGTGCTCTTATATCAAAACACTCGCGCTAACAAAACCAGCAGCGTAAGACGGGTCTATTATTTTGTCTCAGCTAAACAATATGACAGCGCTTCTCCGTTTAAAGGTGTTAAACATTAGCACAGTTTTCATAAAAGCATTTAAGTCCTGCCAGAACAGTTAAACGGTTGGACTTTGCAGATGTCCTTGGAAGGAAAGTCAGTGTGTGAGTCATGAGGGTGTGAGCAGATCACTGCACTTGTATCAAGGAGAAAAAGGAGAAAAGTTCTTGCATGTGTTTGGACATTTCTCCACCGTTCATAAAGTAAGATTTTAAGACAGTGCTCTGCAGTTTGCCCCCCCCTACATGATCTTTTCTGTCCCATTGCTCTCATTCACAGTTCATTTTCTCTCTTCACTCCTCTACTGCCAACTCACTCCGGTTTGTTCACTCTTATGAAATGCTTTTTTTTTTTTTTTTATCGCAGGATTCTTCTTTCCTTTAGTGTCATTTTCACACTTCCTCTCGGTTTTTCACACCTTTTGTCTGGAGCATACCTGAATAGAAATATCACTTTGCTCTGGTGCTGCTTTGATATCCGTTCGTGCCATTTTATGGTAATTTCACCTGTCACATTCACACGCTCCACCTGCTTACACTGTGCTTTTGGCCTGGTGCGAGTGAAGCGTCCCCTCCCCTCGGTGCTCTGACGATAAAACTCACAGATACTTTTGTCTTTCTTTATTCTTTACTTGTTCTTCAAGCCCTCACCTCAGATATCCAGTTTTTCTCACTTTTAAGCAGAAATGTGCTAAGAGGGCAAAGAGAGATGCAGTCACGTCACAACCACTTGCCATCTCTATCAATAGACAGCAGATTGTTGCGGAGAACTTCTGTTACTGAAGTTAATTACATGTCACTTTCTGTGATGATACACTGTGAATCAGCTCACCTCTCAGATCGCTCTGTTGTCTAATGAGAAAGACAGTGAGCTTCGTTCGTTTCCTCGCCGGTTATGAACATGGCCTTACACATTCTTTCAGCTTTCACACCTCAGTTTCTGATCTCATATATTTAAACTTTCTCACATCATATTTATTCTTCTTGCCCCTTCTTTGACCTGTTTTCTTATTTATGGATTCCCACAGGTGGCCAGATGCATTGAACACAGCATATAGAGAATTCACATAAAACGAATCCAGCCAACCCACCGGGGAGGTTTTCATAAAGGCTTTGTGAATAAGTCTCCCTGTGTGGCACTCGGTGTGAGACCTCAGCTGACATGTAATTAAAGGCGTGGGTGGCTGCTTGACGGACTCATTTTCATACTGGACAGTTAGAGAGGGGAGACACACAGGTAGGGTGAGTCGAGGTCTCTTAAGGTAGCCTGCTGATGAAATTTTCATGCCCCCGCCCCACCTTACCCCCCGACTCTAATAAATAAATAGGAGACAGAGTCTCTTTGTGCCATGCAAGCGTGTCACCAAAGATATCCTGGCCTCTGAAAGGGGTTGAATCCATTTCCATAAAGAAACCAGGAAGGCACAAAACCTATTTAGATGTGCTTGACATTTTAGTAAAAGAGAGAGAAACAGGAAGGTGAGGGGTGAGGGCGGGGAAATAGCGGCGGCTACCAAAGCATTTTAGCAGAACCTCCGAGGTACGCTGTCTGGGTGCTGACAAGTTCACACACACATGCGCGCGCATGAGCAGTAGGACAAACTGAAATTACTGCCTCCTTTCAAAATGAAGAAGTTTTGACATTCAGTGCACCTGTCACTTGTTGATGAGGCTCCTTGGCTCCTCCTGTATCTAACCTTCATCAGATGATGATTAGTTGAAATTGAACCCCGTGTTATTAAATATGTCTCCCTCCTATTCTACATGCAGCATGTCATCACTGCATGTGAGTGCTCTGTTCAGTCGGTACCATCTCCAGGAAGAGAGCTCAGATAAAGATTTTATTCTCCATTAAGGAGAGCATGAAGCTGCTCTGTCTCGTCCCAGAGCCTAGTTAAGTCCTCAGACGTCTGGCTGGCCTGTAAAATCCACCGCCTCCCAGCCCCATTGCTTAATGGCCCAGCAGGAAGATGAGTAAATGAAATGAAGAGTGAGAGAAACAAGTGACAGCGAGCGTGACCACTTTCCTTCGCTCTGGACCTGATCTCATCACCGCAGAAATCCGGCAGTGATGCCACGCCCCGGGCCAGACCTGATTGATTGAACAGGAGCAATCGATCATGGCCACTTTGTCACTACAGTCACTGAAGTTTGGCTCGGGAGGGACGCTTCTGCAGCATCACTGTTCCCATCTGTACTCCACCGAAAGTCTCTTTTGATTTAGAGTAGAGGCCGTTACTTGTTCTTGCAGGTAATTGGATTAAAAGCCAGAGGAGAGATATGGGCAGGAGAGGAGGAGATGCAAGCACAGCCAAATAGAAATAATGACAGAGAGAGGGTGAGTTTTTTACTTTGCTGGAGCAGTCTTTGAATGATTTATCCTGCCTTTTTTTCCTTTTTTCTTTTTAGGAGGAGGAGGAAGAAGAGCGAAGGAAACAAGAAAGGAGGATTGAAAGGATAGAGCCAGTCGGGAGGGCCGACTCCTCATTGGAACATTCACCTGTGTTAAGCCTGGAGTGAGTGCTCCCCGACACACCCCACCACCGCCTACTGAATATACCAAGCTCGTGTCTTAAAAGGCTGTGTCACCCTAAGTAATATGTAATGGTGATCACTCAGCGTTCCAGTTAGTTCTGTTATCAGGTCAAAATTAAAACTAATCACATTCTGATTTGCAAATGTTAGCATGCTAGCGTGCTAAGCTGCCACTGTTGCATCTTAGCATTGTAATTGTGAGCATGTTAGCATGCTAAAGTTAGCATCTATCTCATAGCACCGCTGTGCCTGAGCACAGCCTCACAGAGTGCTAACATGGATGCAAACTGTTAGTCTCGTTCAAATTCCGTGTTTTATGAGGTGGCTGCAGAAACCTTAAACACTGGACAAATGGAAAAATATCTGCATGGCAGATTCCACTAGATATATGTTCTTCTTTATTATTTTGGTGAGCTGACCTTAATAAAGTGCCAGAACGTCCTCATTAAACACATATTATCACGTGACAGTGACACAAAATGGACATCAAGACCCCGCCTTCTTTCATCAACATCACCGCACACATCTGCATCAGCGGCTGCTTGTGTTCATTTGTCTTCACGTCTTTATCCGCACAAATTAACCTTCTCCTCCTCCCTTCCTCACGTTTTTCAATTAATCTGCTCTATTTTAGCGCAACATTCTGATCTTAATCACTTAATTGGAGTCTCCATTTGGGTCCCTCATCGACCCTGAGGTCCACCAGCCTGACTCTATAATGGATGACTTTGTATAGACAACACAATGCAGCCTAAGCAATCAGGCCACACCAACCCCCATCCCATACATCCCAGCAATGTCTTGTCATGTTTGACTATGTTGTCTTTTACTTCCCGCGTTTCTACATTTTCTCGTCATTCCTGTTATTTGTTATTCATGCACGTCTCCCCCTGCCTCCTCCTTCTCGTCCTCTCGGCCTCATCCATCATCGTCCTGCAGTGGCATGCTCAAGCCGGTCGAGGTGTCCAATGAAGGAGGGCCCCTGGGGATCCACGTAGTGCCTTTCAGCTCACAAGATGCCAGGTAAAAACAATAAAATCAAATCTGAGAGTCAGTGCAGCTTAGTGTACAACAATAGCTGGTTAGTTTCACCATCCAGTATGTCTCCTGCATCCTTTGCTTTGAAGCCCTGTGGGTGTTGCTTTCTTTTTACTTTTACTCATCATTTCCCCCTTTTTTTTCTCGCTTTCTCCAACTCTCTGTTCTTTCTTATATGTCTCCTTTTACATGTTGCTGTAGGCAGTCATTTTCACCGACTCTGATTCTTCTGGCCATCTCTATATTTTTGCAAGGCTCACTGCTGAAACACCACGCCCATACCCAGCACCACTCACATCCCACAGCTCCAAAGCCCCCAGTGGGAAGGAGAACAGATGAAAGTAGTTTTGCCCCTGACTGCACGGCTTTTCCACGTTGCACTTTTTTTTTTTTTTAATTCTAACCTATGTCCTCAGTCACAATGCTGTCTGCTCTACCTTGAAGGCGATTCAGACTGCTTTATTTTGCCTTTTTTTTTTTAAGAAAAAGGCGTGTCAATGACAGAGGAAAAGAGGAGAAAGGCATCCCAGTTTATAGTTATTCCAGAAAAAAGGACAGAGGAAGTGGCCAGATGTAATCAAACTAAAAGCCTGTGTAGAACACAGATCCCTGCTGCATGCCAAGGGACTGGCACACCATCAAGGTGAATGTGAGTCCTCAGTGTGGGGAGAGGGAGACAGGGGAATGAGGTGAAAAGACGGGGTGAGGAGATGAAATGGGATGACATTTGAGAGAGAGAGGACGGCTGTCATTGAAGATTGCTGCGTGTCATTTCTTTGGGACACTAATCCCATCGCTGTTTATAAGCAAGTGTCAGGAAACTATATTTAGCTTTGACCCCGTGTGATTGACTCCCTCTGAAGCCGTGACGCTTTGAGTTATCCTGAGTCAGAGAGGGAAAATAATGATTCACGATGAGTCGCACCAAGCAATATGGCTCAAATGAAGTTCAAATCCAACAGTTTATTAGACACGCTGTTGTCCTTGAGCTCCTCTGTATTCCCACTAAATCACACTGCATCTTGCAACATATAACAGCAATGCTGCACGGCTAGTAAATTCCTTCTCCATCAGCTAAGGTCGGCACTAATAGCTATCAGAGCCTTCAATTAACTTCAGACATGATAAGACTTAACGTCTGGTCAGTGGGATGATGCTAATGGCCTGGCCCGGCTCTTTCCTGTGTGCTGTGAGCTAGGACAGGAGGCATTAGGCTGAGCGGGCTGTCATTAGTGTCTAGACCAGGGCCACGGGGGTCAGACAGCCAGCAAAACCAGACAGCAAACAAGGAACTTCAGGCACTCCAGCAGCGGCTGCTCGCATTCTGCTTCTCTGTACTGACATCAAGCGAGATCCAAGCAGGAGGGGAAGACAGCTGAAGGAGAGAGCTTAGAGACTCTGAAAGACTGTAGACTTAGAGTTTCAGGAGACAGTATCTCTTACCCTCACACACACACACACACACACACTCACGCACAAACACACACAGATCCTTACCGGCAAATGAACTCATGCAGCTTGTGAAAAGTATGGACTTACCTTGAGTGGTGTGTTCCCACACAGACTCTTGCTGCCTCTTTCTTTTTGTTGCACACATGCAAACAGTTTGTGAGCAGTGCTGATCTGCCTTCAATGCTGCATACACACACACACGCACACACACATACACACACACACACACGCCCCTCGCAGATGCATTCTTAGCTTAATGAACTTCTCATTCCATGACCAGTTTCAATTGTAAACAAACTGTAGACATAATTGCTGTGCATAAATGGATCCTGATTGGATTATTATTTGATTAAAGGCAGTAGATGAGAGCAGGTGGTCTTGTTCAAATCCTTTCTCAGCATTGCTGCCCAGCCACAAGATGGAGCAAAGCCATACAGTACAGTGGGAAGTTGATTCTTGTGTTGAAGGAAAAGTTGAACAAAGCGGGCCGATCTGCAGAGAAACAAACTCTGCAGATCACTGATTTACACCTTGTAAGAAGGCCATTTAAATTTTGCTTTAGCTCTCATACTTTCCCCAAGTCACTGATTTGTGTCTAAAAAAAAATTCTATCGTTGAGATAGGGAGGGATGGAGAGGCAGGCAGTGCATTACAGTCATCACAATAATAGCGCCCTTACCAAATCATCTTCTTCAAATCTCTAAGAGATGCCGCTTTATCCCCAATCCTCCCCGCTGGTCCTTTGAATACTGATCAGGGATCAACCAAAACTCCTTCATCTACTGTCTTTTGTCTGCTCCCAGCTCAGAAGTCATTAGAGTTTGTCCACGCTGTAATCTCCGTGCACAATACTTTGTTTTCAAGCTGCCAACACTTATGGAGGTAAAGCACAATCATGTCCACTTCCACACCGCCCGCAATTACTCTGTGTTCAACACACTTAAGCTGACCTGGCAACACCGGCTCAGCACCGACAAAGAGGGAGGGCCTTTTGTGATCTTTAATTTCAACTTAATGCTGAACCATTTACCCCCGTTGAGGAGCTGAGATGAGTCTGCCGTGTGAGCGTGGACATCCACATTATGCAGCCAATTAGAGCAATGTCCTGAAAGTGGCCCTGTTTGGTTGAAATGCTAAAGAGCTCTGCAGATCTGCCCTTGATGCCTGCGGCAAACAGGGTCACAGTTTAAATGGGCCGTTGTTTATGTGTCCAGTGAAGCAATAGGAAGTAACCGAATATTATGATAAGCACGCAGCTTATGTCCTTGCCACTGACAAGCTGTTGATTGCAGTATAATTTACTATATCTTCTAAGTCTTAGTCTGGCTTCTAAGTAGTTTCGGCTGTGATATATTTCATCATTATTTTTAATTTCCCAAAAGAAAGCCTCCAAACTTTTTGTCAGTTTATGCAAGGACACCAGACATTTGCACTCAGTCAGTCTACCTGCTACCTCAGGCATCGGGCGCCTTAGAGACGGATGGAGTTTGTAGTTCTGCTGTGCGAGCGTGCATCAGATCTCTTTGCATGTGGTTATCCTCGGGGCCTAACTAAAGCCCCAAAGGAGCTCACTGATGTATTTATTTAGAGGAGGTAGAGAGGGGGCGGGTGGGTATTTGAAGGTAAAGGTTGCCTTTTTTTTTTTTTTTTTGAGGAGTGCTGAGATGGCACTGCTGTGGAACTACTGCTCGGGTATTTAGTACAGCACTGCCGGCTCTCGTCTTAAGCTCCGGTGAAGGCAACTGCAGCGTTTCCTCTGAAGCTATAAGATGATCTCTTAGCTGTTGGTCTGGATTAGCTCAGACAACCCGCCCTGTCATTCTCTCAAAACCTGCCCACAGAAAGGCAGACAGACTGGGGGACAGAGACATGGACACAGGCTTAAAATTGAGTTAGTAATGCAGTGCTTCTCCCAGGAAAATGCAGGTCTTTATCCAAGCCTCAAGTTTGGGAAGTTCACTTTTGGTGACAGCAGCGTGCAAAAGTACAGTACATCACAATGGGGCTAAAGTTACTTCGCAAACTTAATTACTTTCCCCAACATTGAAAGTAGTGCAATTGTAAAACTGAAAACCCTGTAAAACTTGTTAATTTTCATCTTTTCATTTGAACTTTGTGATAAAATATACACAAAACTATGAAGTCAGGATATTTATTCTCTCATTCTCATTTACTTAATTCTTTGGATAATGCTAATCCCTTATCTTATCTTTAATATTCACCTCTTCTTCCTCCTCTGTGCCTTTGTGTCGACACTTCTGTGGACCTTTTTGGATGCAGGGGGCAAGGCTCCCAACTTGTCGCCTGCTGTTCTGCACTTTGATATGTGACTCTGTGTGCTGTAATTGCTGCAGTGTGTGTCTAAATTCCGTTTTATCTGCGAGCTGTTGTGTGATCATTTCCAGGACTCAGGGCTTGCTTGTGAAGCGTCTGGAGCGTGGGGGCAAAGCCGAGCAGGAGCGTCTCTTCAAGGAGAACGACTGTATCGTCAAAATTAATCAGGGAGACATTCGCCACCTGCGCTTCGAACAGTAAGCTCCAAAGTCGGCCCTTGGTTGATGGTTGTATATGAAACAGGCTCTTTTCCATGCGATATTATAAACATGAAAGTTCCTACTCCCAGTTACTTTCCGAATATTCCTTTCTTCTTGTTTGGCTCACTGACTGCTGTGCTAATCTTAGTTTCTTTCACTGCATCCAAATGCAGTGATACAGCTCACACTGAGAACACTGTGTTGGACATTAAGCGCAGTGACAGTAAACAGTGTTGCTGCTGATAAGTGGAGTCTAAACTTCAGGGAGACATGACACCCACGCAGCTGCACATTAAACTAGAAGTATTACTCTCTTTGTTAGCCTTCCTGTAATAGGTCTCAGTGACCTGCAGTCCTTCACCACCGCTCCACCCTCTGAACCAAGAACTGCCTACACTCTTCTCTCAATTCGTTTCTTTCCATTCATCGCTCCCCTCCATTTCCAAAAATGGAATGAGGATAGAAACCCCCCCCCATTTACGCAAAGCCACCCTTTTCCCTCACACACACGACACTGAATGTGCAGACTCGTGCATATACTTGCACATGCCCTGACACACATACACACACACACACACAGTTACACTGAGCTATAAAGTATTATCTACACTCGTGTGCATGTGTGTGTGCACGTCAGGCTGAGAAATAGATTGCTTCTGGAGGCAGTGTACGGAGGTCTGCCTGGCTCTCTCCCTTATCATCTACCGCTCCACGGGAAGAAATAGCCCGGGTTCCTGCCAACAAAGGCCCAGCCTACAGTCAGACTGGGCTGGACGCAGTCATCTAAGACCACTGGGCTTAGAGCCACCCTGCTGGATGATTGACAGACACTGAGACAGAGACCAAGTTTGGAAACCCTCAGCATTCAGAAGTAGAGTGGGAGACTCCTTATTTTTCTCGTACAACTCTATCACTGTCGAAAGCAGGACCTGCTTAAAATTTTATAACCGACTTCGGGCAAAGATAAGAAAACGTCTCCATCAGCATGTAAAACTCCAGCCCATCACGGTTACCTTACCACATTATGTTAATGTGTTCACCGGGCTGTGCACGAAGCCACTAAGGTTTCAGGATTCTCTTTTTTCTTTCGCTTCGAAACGACGCTATTGTCATTAGTAAACATCCCAGTTTCCTTCCAAGCCTTTTCTAGTGTGAAAGAGGCTTACAAACCAAATCCACAAGGGAGTGATGTTTTGTAGCGTTCCGCACTTACCCTCCCCTGCCAAACACACACTCCTCGCTGGCATCCAAATGCATATGATGTTTGTGATTCTGCATGAAAATTAGATGAAGGAGCTAAACTTTCTTCCCCCCGCTGCACCCCCCACCCTCCTCCCCCCACGATTGTGCGCCGCACAGAGCGACAATTTAAAGTGATAGTCTCATCTCCTTGGATTGTTTTGCATGGGTAAATATTTTGAGGCACTTAATCTAACTGAATGTAATGATGCATTGATGGGGTGATTTATTATTCAATCAGGCCCGCGTGGAGCCTGATTACTGGAGTGATGGCACTGTATATGTGCAGGTGGGAGCGTACACACACACTCAGTCACTCAGTCATCACCCTCAGTGTGCACATGTGATTGATTTTTGTAAATTACCATAGGAATAAAGATGGGAGAGACCAAATCCTGCAGAAGTGGCTTGGTACATCATGCGCGCCTCGCCTCTGTGACACAGCTTGAATGACGAGCTGTCTGTTGTGGCGGAAGCAGCTTAGCGGCTGTGATTTGGATAGAATCAGCATGGTATTACTGGCGTGGTAATGGGGGTCTGGAAACAGGAGGTGGGATTGTTGGAATCCACCATGCCTGTGGCCCCTTATGCTGCAGCGTGGCTCGCTCCTGGCCAGTCTATCTATATGCTAAGTGCCACCGGCAAAACCAGACTAAACAATTCTTGTGTCTGGGAATTATGTTGAGCTCTTGTCTTAGCGTATTTGGCCCCAGAATTCGCATGAGACTCAGTGTGTGTTTTGGCCCTTTTTTTTCTTGTTTTGTTCGTAAGGAATGAAGTGTGCGTGTGCTTACTTTGGAACCTCATTGTCTGGAAAGCTTCCTTGATGCATGATTCATCGTCTCTGTTTTGATTGTCGAGTCAGCTCGTGTCCATTCATCCCTAACCACACTCAGACACACACAAACACACAGACTATTACACTGTAGAGAGACGTATATAGTCCTCATACAGTGTGTTTCACCGACATAATATAGAATATACAATATGTAATGTCCAGTCACTGACTCACCAGTCTTATCTCTTTCCTTCCTTGATGCTGGTAGTAATTATAGATAATGTAATTTCTGTCCTCTGCTGCACTGTGGTGAGTAGCCCTTCGATTAGCCATGCTAGCCTCAGTTCTCCCTGTGGCCTCTCAACATATAGTACCACATAGCCTTCCTTATCCTTCTATATCTGTCAAGCTATGATAGTACATTATTGTACTTGTATCTCTTATCATGTATCAACACTAATTCATTTCTGTCTGCATGACCTCCCTCTCCCTCCCTCTCTCTCTCTCTCTCTCTCCCTCTCTCATCACCTCCAGAGCCCAGAACATTTTCAGGCAGGCGATGCGTTGCCCGCTCATCCTCTTCCATGTGGTCCCCGCAGCCATGAAGAGGCAGTACGAGCTGCTTTCGGCCCAGAGCGAGCTCAGCCCGCCCCACTCCAACAGAGTCCGCTTTAGCCAAGACTCCCAGCAACTGGGGGACAGGTCCAGTCTGGTAGGGGGGCTGATGTCCAGGTCTGGACCACAACCAGGTCTTAACCACAAGTAGGTTTGACCTCCTATTTGTTTCTTGTGTATTCCTATTGAGCCAGATAAAAGTGAGAAACGCAGCACCATGAAATGAAAGTTGCCATTCTGTCCAAACACTTGATTGGAAACATAACAAAAGATCATGTTTGTGCACATAATTAGGCTAAGCAGTCTCAGGCTGCCACCGTTTCCAATGAATGCAATTCTGCTTTAATTACACCAGTCAATGACTTTTTCTAATATGTTCGCTGTGAATCCATCAAAGTTTCGAAGCTGTGTAACAAAAGCCTGCATTACCGATCATCTTGTTAAAGCCCATTTTATCTGCCTGCGGTTACTATTAATCTATGTAATGTCTTTGGCCTAATTCCAGAAATCTAAACATGTGGATGTTTGTCAGAGAGATCTGTATCCACAGGTTTATAGTCTTACTTTCAGTAATATAAATTCATAAATCATCTATTCATTCTCTCTGTGTTACATTTAGTCAATATTCCCAACATAGAGATAATCACTTAATGTTGAAACAGCATGATTGCGCGTCTTACCTTATGTTATAGCAGCCTGGCAGACGATGACTGTGTACTGTCAGTACATGCTCTATTTGAAACAGCAGCTCAAAGTAAAAACAGCAAAAAAAAAAAGAAAAAAATCAAACAGAATGCATTGACAAGAGACAGACACAGAAGGGATGAATCCAATTAGCAGAGCACAATATCAGAACTCTCAGAAAATAACAACCCAAACCCCACAAGCAATTTGTTAACCAATAAATAATTGACTGGGCGAGGACATTTTCATCAGCCGATTGATCCATGGAGCAGGCCTGTATGTATGTTGTCCTCAGCTGGTTTCATTATTCCCAACAGTGGCCAAAAAGTCGTTCCAAATATGATGTTTTAGCTGAATATCATTATAAAAAAATTTGTTGTTGAAACTGATTTCCATCTTCATTTGTAGACTGTTGTTCTATTGGTTCCAATACCAAAACAGCATGCTGGAAATGTTGAAGGCACCAAACTTCTGCTTTCCTTTCCAGCACATATTCATCTAGACGAAAAACCAAATCAAACCTTGATCTTTGTCTCGCTCTGTAGCAACCAGGGGCCGCTGGCAGGAAGCACCCCGGAGCCAAGTCGACGGTACACCACGTTACCCCACGCCTTGGTGTCCAGGACCTCGTCGGCTCCCTCCCCCACACTGCAGCGCAGGATAAGCACAAACCCATCAACCAGCTCCTACCTAAAGAACAAAGGCCGCAGATTCAACATGCAGCTGAAGAAAGGTAAGTGCGTGCTTGTTAAAATGACCAACTTTCAGCATTTTCATGAGAATGCTGAAATAAATAAGTAAAAACCTTGCTCTATTATCGTGGCGGCGCCAGCAGCGCTCTGACAGCTCGGTGTTTTCCTGACCTTAAAACTTGCTTTGCCCGTCTGTGTGGTATTTCGGTGTCCAGGGCAGAGGGCATGGTGCACAGGTGAGAGGAGAGGGACAGACAGGAGGGAGATTCATTCAAGTGAGGCAGTGCAAAGCCAGTTGCTGATATTTTAGTGGAAATTGGGTCTTCAACTTGGTGCTCAGAATAAACATCTCAGAGTCAGACTTATCTCTGCCAGGTAAATCTGTCTGTATTTCGCAGCGTCCCACAGGTTTTAATCTGGTGTCTGTGGTGACTGTCCTGTGCTGGCCCACTGGTGTTGACGTTTTTGACATCAACCAGCAATGATCAGTTTTACGAGGCTGAAAGGGGGAACAACCGTAGTAACAGAGAGGGCTACAGCAACTAGGAGTATGGCGGAACATATGGTGTCATCTGCACGCCGACAGTGTTTGTGTAATTACTCTCACTGCGAGGAGAGGGGGGCAAATATTCTGCACTGCAAGTTAAAATAAATTCAAATCGGCATCAGATAGAACATCTAATGTGTTTAAAGTAGGAACGTCTGTGCATACATCAATAAATGAATATGAATGATTCTTAAATTATCTGTTGTTCACAGCTGCTTGATACGGTACGAAAAGCTTCTCCTTGAGCCACTTAAATACCTGCAGCCATCTGAAGGCAGAACAGTGGTTTAACTTTGCTTGCAACCATGCAAAAATAAGAAGAATATCTTTTTTTAGACAGGTTAGAACAGCTTTGCCAACATTTCTGTGAATGCCTTCATTACGAATCACATCCACTTATCAGCCGAGAGTTGAAGAAGCTCTGTGTAACTGATTTTAAAGCATCAAAGTGTTTGCACGCTGTTTTGCAGACTGGCAGATTCTCTGAAAGCCAGATTCAGCAGCGTTCTGCGTTTAGCTGCACTTAAGGTTCACTTGAAGACACAAACATGCAGTTGTGCTGTTTTGATTATCAAGCGGTTGATGTGACAACCATAAAGTAGTTCATCTTTCAAGGGAGAGCAGATGCAAATAACACCTGTCTCTCTCCCTCTCTTTCCATTCTGGCCTCTATCACCCCTGTTCTGCTCTGTCACCCCTCTTTACTCCTCATTGAGACAAAGGGGACAAAGGGCCATACCATCGTCTGTATGCATTTATTTTCTCCACAGTAAATAATGGGTCGAAGGAGACAGCCTTTCAGGAAATATTCCAAAATCTCTGCTTGCCTTTGGCCTTTGTTAAATGGAGCAGGCCAAAAGCAAACACTGATCAGCTGCTTCTTGAAAGCAGATCTTGTGGTTTGATGCATTCAGGATACATCACCACGGTCTTGTGGTTGAAATATTAAGATTCAGCAATCAGTCTGCTTCCAGCTGAGGTCGGTTTGTTTGCAGACTTGGACAGGCGTTTGATACTGGAGCTGTTGTGCATCTTAGCCAACCATTGTGGCGGGTTGACTGCCAGACTCCATCTCATTTTCATCACTCCACTGTCTTTACATGCTTTGACGAGCGGTCGGTTGTGAAATAAACCAGTGCTGAGGTGACTCGCCTCCTCTCTTCTCTCTGCCTCATTTTTTCCTGTCGGAGGGAGCAGATGTTTCGTTGAAAGCTGGCACCGAGGCCTTAGCGGCGAGCTTCGGGGAATAGTGCGGCAAGCGAGGGCAGCAGCGCACACTAAACGCAACGCACTCTGGGGAAATGCAGTCACAAGCTGCTCTAATATGTTTGGCGAAGGTCCCCGAGCACTGCCGGCAGAGTTTCAGAGTTCTCATACAGTGTGGAGCTGCAGTGCAACTTATATATTTTGGTTTATAATGGAAAAAAGTTCCTCTTTTTTCTTCGCGCGAGCCTTTCATTTTAGTGAAACCAAACTGGGGAGATGCTGGTGCAGCTCCAGGAAGAGAGTGATGCCAGTAGTTTAGTTTATTTTCACTAGCCACATTGCTTCATGGTCTAATTCAACAGCAGTCATAACTCTCAAAAGTATGCCTTCCCCCAAGTGACAGAAATGGTTTCTCAGATTATTGCTCATGATTTAAATGGGCCTTACCGGATTGGATGCGCCTTGCTTGTAAACTTCAAGCCATTTGTAACCTCTAAATGGGGATGAATTATTGTCCAAATGTTATTGAATTGGAAATTTTAACTGAGCACTAAAATCTGACAGTCTTGGGAAATGTGCCTCTGAAGTCCATTTTGACAGCTCCATTTGATTACCATCAGATTTTATCACTGCTAATGTACTTTTAGAAAGGCCTCAGCAGTTTTGTTGTTGACTCGCTGTAATTGTTGTGATTCAGCCTGAGTGGCTCTGAGTTCCGAGTGGCGGGAGCAGATCTTGCATGGCAAATTAACAAGAGTGCCTTAATCAAATACTGCAGTCGAAAAGGACATACGCACCCCATTAAGTCATTCTAATGTGCCTCAGCTTCTCCTCATGTTTGCTGTTTAATTGGCTTATTGGAGCCAGGATTCCAACTAATCCAGAAAGGGATACAATTACTTTTATCCTGGTCTTCTATTACCCAAAATAAAGACGTCAGTGGTTAATTACTGCAGGCCTATTAGAGATGCATTCTCCTAATTGCCTGATTGGAGACCGTTAACGACGGGATCTTAAAATGGGCTTGAGTTTGATTCTGCTCATTAGGCTTTGAGCAGGCCAGGGGAGAGGAGAGGGGCTGGCATGGGTGGGGGGTCACAGTGGAAAGAGGAGCAAAGACAGTTGATGTGCAGCTCATGCGGTTCTTAAACTGTAGAAGACAGGTACAGTCAGTGGTCATGGAGCGATGATCAACAAAACACGACTGAGAACACCTTTTTCCTTAGAAATATAATCTGCCTTCTTTTATTTTTCTGTCTCTGTAGTGTCATGTTGAGTACATCAACGGCACTGAGGAGGGAAGTGATTGCTGTGGCAGCTCTGTGACCTTGTATTAAAAGTTTGGCATTCATGAAGACAAACTCTGCAGATTTAACATCCAGCGTAAACGACGGCAGCTATTTCTCATAGCACGTCATTATCCTCAACACCTCAACTTTTTGACTTTATAAGCAACCTCTTCATCACCTTTCCACAAGTTTGTTTGTGTGCAGAAGCCACAGGAAAGTTACGATCCACGCCTCTCCCCCTTTGTGTTTCTTGTTCATCAACACCATCACTGTCAGCGAGACGACAGACAGTTCGAGAGACTGCTGGAGAGACATGCTGGGGAAAAGTAGGTCATGATGAACCGTCAGAGGTGCTGACAGCTCTGTGAAATGAGCAGCTGCTTTGACTTGAATACTAATCACCGTTGTTACCATCAGAAAAGCCTCCGCTGAAACCACATAACACGACTTTTCTACTTGACTGCTTGAAACGCCGATGGCTAGGTTATACATGGTGGAATCTGTCTGTGAACGCTGTTCTTAATGACTCATCTAATAGCATTATGTAGCAGGGCCATTCAATTTTTAAATATTCTGTCAAAGGATAAAGCCGACAAACTTTCCCTAGATGACATTTGAAACAATTTCTTGCTTTTATTTGACAAATTCGGGTCTGGTCAATGGAAAAGGTCAGGCCTGAGATCCTCTTATTTATCCGTTATTGTATTTGCCTACTTCCTCCACACCAGCGATTCATATTCATTTGATGAACCTTAAAAGGTCAGCCTTAAAATCTAAAGCAAATGGCTTTGCACAGCTGATATCTTTTCTCAGATTCAGCTGTTGAATTTAACCTTGCCACCCTCTGCACTTCAAAAAGGCATCTTGCTCAATAATACATCAGGAAGAAACAACTTTAATTAACACATAATGAGCACTGCTTTCCACATAATGCAGACTTCAAAATATCTATATAAAGCAGAAGGCTGCCTTGACCCAGACATGATTTGAACACAGCCCCCTGACCTACCGAAAGTCTGAAGAGTTTTTTGGTAAAAACATCTGGCATCTAGATGATTTAGAAAAGAGCATTTTTTGCTATTTATGTTGGTGTACTGCAACATTTCAGGAGACTGTTGAATGGCATTTCGATCCATTCTGCAATCCACAACCATTCAGTTTTCTCTGCTTATTCTGGTCCACAACTGCTCTTTAATCCAACCATAACTTGCAAGAGTGGCTTTACAGTCCACATGCACTTATCATAAACACTCAATTTTGGTTCAATTCATTGAGGCTATATTTAGAGTCGGAGGGACATATTTTCGTTTTTGCTTCCTAAAAAACCTGAGCGAGACACACCCTGATGGCAAACCAATGAAGCATGTCAGGATGGAAGTAAGTATGCTTGTATTAACCATAGGAGCTTCAGAACATGGTGGAAAACCATAATTTGATCCCTGCATCGTGGTTACTCATGTTACAGCGGCATGTAATGAAAAGGATCTTTCAGAAATGGTTTAGCAGTCGGGCCTGTTTCTAAGAGTCACTGTGACAGTTTGACGAGACATTTTTAGATTCCTTTTTGACTTTCATTAGAAACCACTGAGGAGATTCAAAATATTCCTGCAAAAATGCAGGTATTGGGACAAAAAAATCAAATTATACTTTGCCACAGTGTTGTATAGTACATACTGGTTGTCTGTAATGTTTTGAAATGAAAGCAAGGAAATGAATGTCACTATGTTTACCTGGAGAAACAAATCTTCTGTCATTGACATTTACGAACTCATATGGGGGCGCTGGTACACCTTACCAAACGTAAACACATGCACATAATTTAGTTCTCCCCCTTCAGGATGATAAAGCCTCAGCGGGGCTGTAAATCAGTAATATCACTGTTATATTTCTGTGGTAGCGCAGTGCGAGAGCATGCAGACTGACAGTCTTTCACTTCTACTGCTCAGGTTCACGCGCCCTTGCTGGCAAAACTTGCCTAATGAAGTGTCCTTGAGCAAGACACTGAAATTTCCAATGCTGATGTTGTGCAGGAAGCAGCTGACCTCTGAACAGCAAGTAGGCATGAGGAAAACCAATCACTAAAATATCACACTACATTTCTGTCTTCATTTGTTTTCTGTTTTTCCCAGGTCCAGAGGGTCTTGGGTTCAGCATCACATCCAGAGACGTGCCCATTGGTGGCAGTGCTCCCATTTATGTCAAAAACATCCTTCCTCGAGGGGCCGCCATTCAAGATGGACGATTAAAAGCTGGAGACCGGCTGCTGGAGGTGGGGCAGCGCTTTCTAACTCTCTAACAATTATATAGTGTTCAGTGAGTGTGTTCTGTGAGATTGCATATTAATTCAGAGACTAATTACTCTTTTGCCGATATGGGTTTGTTCCAAAATTCAATCTTACAGAGCTTTTGTTGAAATGAGTCAAACACACTGTGTTCCCTATGGCACAATATTTTGATTATACTTCAATCAGACTGACATGAAAATCAGCTAGTGCTCACTTTATGGGGAAATAACCCGTGTTTAATTCCAGTTCCAACTGGCTCAGGGGGTAATCTGCATAAAGGTCATGTGGAGGCCATAGATTCCCCGTGTTTGAAGTCGGAGAGCTCTTTGATTTCAGTTTTGCAGCTGAGTGTGTGTGTATCTGCGTGTGCATTTATTTCCGCCTGTTCAGTATATATGTGCTTATCTGAGTATTTATGATTCTCTGTGTGTGTGTGTGAATGTGCAGGTTAATGGAGTGGACCTGAACGGTAAGAGCCAGGAGGAGGTGGTGGCCCTGCTCCGAGCCACACCCATGGGCGGGACTGTGAACCTGTTGGTGATTCGCCAAGAGGACTCCCTGCTGCCCCGAGAAGTGGTCGGTACCCAGCCAGCTCCTCACCTTACAACATGTTTTCACTCCTGCTTTCCCTCTCAGAAACAAGGATATCACTTCAACCAAACTCTTTGCTCATATGGCGGCTATATGATGGATTAGATTAGTCAGTTTGATTCACCATATCCCAGCTGACTCAATAAGCTCAGTGTAGGAATATGATAAAGGTCACCAAATATGAAACATTCAGTGCAGCTGGGATATGGATTTGTCATGGTGGCTGCACCGGTGTGCTGTGAACTGCAACCCATCTGCAGCTTCTCCTTCCATCATGAGCATTGCAGTCCCAGTTTCTACACTCTTGTGTCTGTTGTGTATTTCTATCAGTGTCGTATTCATTAATTGGCTGCTCCCCTGTGAGGGATTTATGGGAAAAATGTCTTTAAGAAGTCCTAAAAATCAATGTGATTCTGAATTACAAGTAGTTATTTTAATTTAGGGCAGACAGGTTTAAGTACGCAACCACACACACACAAACGCACTAATGAATAAACACACAGTTAACTACAAGGAATGTGTACAAAGAGTCAGCTCTCCAGCACTCACACACACATACACACACTTTTAGTGTTGATGTGCACACACTCACACATCGAGATGAACACACAACGACTTATGGTAAAACACACATTCAAGCACAAGCAAGTGATGTGCACGAGCAGGCACAATCACAGCTTTTAGCATATGCAGACACACACAAACACACACACACTCAGACACACACACACACATACACAGACACCCTCAAGCGATGTGTGTATGCAGACACAAATGCTGTACAACTTTGGGCTTACACACAAACCACACTCTCACACGCAGACACACAGCCTACATACAGGGTGACTTTGGCTGTCGTGCAACAGATGGTGAGGCTACTGCCCTCGTCCAGCCTGCGCTCAGTCGCTCTGACAGCAGGCTCGGGTGTCACAGCACCTTGGCAGTTCAGGGGCCCCTGATGCCAACCACACTCCTACCCTTAATACTCAGCCTGGCACCCGGGCTGTTAACCCCGCCATAGGAGCTGTTCAACCTGTAGAGTAATGGCCCTCTGAGACACATTTTACTCTGCTAATGTGCTGTTTCTGCAGTTAGAAACACACCACCTCCAGACTTAGCTCCACTTTAATTGGCCTACAGCGTTACTATAATTTTAACATTCGTAAAGTGGCAAATTGACTCATATTTAATTCCTACTTATATTAAAGGAGTCTAAAAGGTGTCAAAGTAGGAAGGCTGCACAATCATAAAATGTGTCATTGATGTTAAAAGTGTAAAGACAACATAATGTGGCTATACATGGTGCTGTTGGCTGCTGCTAGCAGCAAGCCTCTGACTTTCAGGCCACGCAACAGGCTGTTTAACCTTGACAGCCAACACTTGGATTCTAACTGGAGGGATGCAGCAAACTGATTCATACCTCTTCCCACGACAGCGGCTGAATGATGCTGCGAGGAGTGTTAAAAAATGCACGGCTGCCCCTGGGCTGTCGGCTCATGAGCGGTGTGGTGTGAGGGTTTGATGGCTGCCCTCTCTTAGCTCCTCAGGCATGACGCGATTAGAAAAAGCCCGTCATGGAAACACTGTCTAATAATCTGTCTCTGTTTTTGTTTTGTTTTTTTTCCTCTCTCTCTTTTGACCAACTTCTACGTGCTGTGAGAGGCTGCTAGTTAATATTTCATCGCTTTGCACGTCGGATTAGCATTTTGCTACTCTCTCCCTCGCTGCTCCTTTTTTTTCCTTGTTCTCTCACATTGCCCAGCAGTGCTTTCACAAATCTCAATAATCCTCACAAGTATGTTCATAAAAATCAGATAAGGAGGCCGAGGCTCTGCTGATGACAGTTATTGCAAATAAAGCATGGAGGAAAAGCACGGTTGGTAATTGCCTCCTCTGTCACACACTCCGGATGGGAGAGTGAGTGTGTGTGCGTGTGCCTATGTGGTCCACACATTGCCAGGACGCACAGAAGCACACACGTATGGAGAAGCGCTTACATGCTGTCATTCATGTAATTCCCTCAATGACAATGTGATGATGGTTTAAATAGTAGCGTGAGTGATATGCCAGAAAACCACAGGCATCTGTCAAAGAAGTGTAGCCTTCCCCACACACACGCACACACACGGATAGTTGAAAATAGAAAAGCACCTCTTTTTTTTTTTTGTCTAGTTGACATTTGCCTGCTGATGTTTAATGTCAGCGCCGAAAATCCCTCCGCATCTCCTTTTGTGTAGATGTTTTATTGTATGCCAAGCATACTGCACGCGCCCGCGGAGGAATTAATTTACCCTCCCAGCATGTTTGTGTTGCGTCTTTAATTACCACGGTCAGGGTGTATTTTGACATGCTTTCAGTGGCGAGCATAGCATAGCTTTCAATAAATATGTACTGTGTGAGAAGAGAAAAGGGTAAATGGTGATGAAGCAGAGTGGGGCGTTGCCTCTGTGATTTCTCCCCATCTTTGTCTGCTTGCTTACGTCTCCCTTTCCACTCCAAAGATGTCAATAGACATTTTCAGACAGATACATTATGCTGTATCACAGAAGTGGAGCAGCTTTAACCTTTACCAAACACTGGACTTATCACTAATAAGTCTGCCCTTTCATACCTCTTTTTTCCTCTTGTAAACCCTCACCATCCGTGATATTACAGTATTTTATAATATTCCTCGCAGATCGACTTTCACCTCTTCGGTTCTCTGTTGTGTTGGACATGTTTGGTTCTATGGGATGAACCCTGTGACCTTCATCTTATAAGACATGCTCATAGAGACGAGAGGAGACTTACAGAGTTCTCTCTCAAAGCTCAACTTGGAACAAGACTCAGTAGGAGGCTGATCAATGGCGATGTGAACAAAGCCACTTTATGCTGTGCTGTTCCTTCACTTGACAGCTCTGGGAGTTCCAATCAGAGCAGACATGAGAGAAGAAGTGAAGAGGATTGCTGCCCCCTACGGGTTTGGAGGTTAATTCATGATTTGTTTCATCGGAGGGGGGTGTCACGAGGAGGCAGAAAGACTCAGAGTAGTGACTCAGTGCTTTGTGGTCTTCAGAAAACTTTGAGAATTATCTCTGAGTGTTTGTGTCTTCACACCTTTGTAATGATTCTTAAAAGAGGTGAAAGTAATTGGACGACGTGTTCATCTGACGTGAATGCTTCAAAAAAAGTAGCCATCATGGAAATAATCAAAATATGGATGGATTCATTATAGGTTGAGGTGATATTCAAAACAAATGGTGTTTAATTCTGCCTCAGCTGCCCCTCCATCACTCAGCCAACCGCCATACTCTCTCCTCTCCCTTCACTACTCATGGTATTCATGGCCTCAGATGAAATTACCTGCCAGGTAACACTGACCTTAGCAATAGTAAAACTGTATTACGAAACAACCAGAGGCACACTCACACACATACGCGCCACCGAAAATCCCACACACAAGCAAGAAAGACACACTGAAGCACATTAATCGCACACACATACAGTGCACTACACACTTCCCACACATAGCCGGTGGATGTTATTTATTGTTGGCATTTATCTCCCAGCGTGCAGCACTGTTTGTGTTTACAGCTGCGAGCGATGCTGAGCCTCCGGTACATCCAGCTCTGTGGAGTGGAGACTCTGTTTCCAGCACCTTTTTTCCTGTAATAACCAAGTCAAATGTCATGCTTCACTGTGCAATAAGCAAAGGAAACAGTCAAGTATTCCTACCTCCTCTAACAGATGTCCATCCACACCCTGCTGCCAGTGATGGAACTCCACATTAATTCACCTGTTGTGGTGCCATTTAGTTTAGAGCAGACACAGCGAAACAAAGGCAGGAAAATATAATCCGTGACTTTATTACATAAACAATAACTTGTAGGAAATACAGCGCAGGCGTGCCAATGACAAATCATTTTGATTCATTCTAAACCCCATGCTGCAGTGTAAGTGAATTAGCCATGTTGGTATTGCTGCTGTATCAGCATCACTGCTGTGATCTGAACTCCTTGTCTTATACACACACAAACACACACATACACACAGAGTCATGCCCTAAACATTTTTTAACACCACAAACACAAAGCAACCCCATGTAAGTACCTGACACACAATATGGGCTTGATTAGTCACATATGCCCAAGTGCTATAATAACGTCGTCCATTCTCGCCCTTACATCTCTCCGTGACCCTAAATGAACAGTATGTTTTACTGCCAGTCGGACTACGGACTGTTGAGAACAAATGGGCTTGTGAAGCCTCTGTTGTAACACTGTGGACCACATAAGAGCAATTAAACAGTACATTAAAATCCCCTCTTTATGATCATATCACACTTGTCACTGATCCATTAGTAGCTATATCTGCCAAGCAATGAGAATCTTAATTGCACAATTAATTATGGCCTCTGATTGATGTGACCGCCAAATTTATGGCTCGTGCAAATGCTGGGGACGCAGTAGACAAATGCATGACAGTGCTGCTGACAATTATAGCAGACTAATGGCCTGTTTCATAAGTGCCAACTCCGGTGGCCTGGTTTAAAAACCTCCCTGCCATGTTTTCACCACTGGACTGTAATTGAGGCATTCAGGACTACTCTCCATTTGAAGATTGTTTCAGCTGAAATAATCCTATTTATTTAAGGTCCTGAAATCATTATATACAGCAGAAACAAATGCACTGGTTTCTCAAAATGGATCAGATATCCAAACAAGCTCGCCATTGTTTTTCTCTTCCAAATCGAGGCAATCATCGTCAGCGTTGCATTACTCTGCACAATTATTCACAGCAGATGATATCTCTGTTCCCTTTTCTTAATCTTTCCTCTAACAGTCTTACACAGCTGGCTTTTGTTGCCCACGGTACAGTGAGGTTAAAGTTGGAAGGCGGGAGCAGACTTATGAAGCCGTATTGATTTGATTGTTGCTGAGATCCATTTACCGAGTCGGTAGAGGGAGAAATAAAATGATACAAGGCAAACAAAACATAATCCCCTGTCTTTGGAGGCAACTAAATGATACACAGATCTGTCGAGTTGCCACCAAGTTCACTCCTCCTCATTCTTTCATTTACTGCTCGACATGGAGTTTAAACTTTGCCATTTCTACAGTCGAGGACAGTTCACTTAAAACAAGTAGAACATGGAAATACAACATCTAAGAGAGGCAGTGGCTCTGTCTTCAAGGATACATCAGCTCAAGTGTGCATACTACAAACACAGAGTTGATCCAGAATTCATTTGCATTGATTTTTTTAATGAAAAATCTAGAAATAATGTGTCCAACATTCAGATTTTCTTGTTGACTTTCATGCGAATCTCGCCTTTCATCTGATTTTTCACTCCTTCCACTTACAAACACGAGGCAGAAACATTAATCTTTGGATGTTTTAACAGCGCAGCCTTTATAAGATGATAAACCTTTTGGGCTATTTCACTGAAGTGGTGATAAACAGTGCTATCTTAAGCTATGCGGTATCTACAGCCATGCCAAAAAATGACATCTTTGGTGTTAATATAATTAGATGTCTGTCAGAGTAATTCTTTTTCGCCTCGCTGGGAGGATGATGTAATTTGATGCAACTTTTGCTAATAAAGCACTGAAGACAGAATCGTTCTTGTCTGTCTTTCGAGTTTATTTATATAACGGCAGGTTACTGAGCCAGATATTTTGCCTGAGTACAACTTGGCGAACAGCTCGAGGAGATGAGTCATTTCTTACTGGTAGAGCTGATAATTTAAGGTCCTGTAGCCTTTTGCCGGTATTTACACTTCTTCGATAATGAATTCCCAGTCGTAGGCTATGATATAACTTAAAAACAGACCAGCTGCTAGAATGTAATTGAGTGTAATCAGCAAATTGCTCTGCTATTACAAATGTCTAGAAAGAGCTGACCCCTACTCTGTAAATTTGTTCTGAAAATACAGTTGGAACTCAGGTGAAGTCAAATTACAGGAATTGCTCTAAATGCCTTTGGAAGGAGTAGCGTGGAGCTGTGGTTTGGCAACCTGCAATCACTGGGAGCATCTATGACTTTACAGAGCTCTTCAGAACATCTTCGAGGTCACTTTCTTTTCCACTTTATGCCTAAAAATGTCTCCGAGAAATGACAGGGCACGGTGATCTGTGAGGTAAGGCCTCCAAAGTGTTCCCATGGCACCAAAAAACTCTTCCCCACCTCCAAAAAGCATCCTCTTGTGGGGACACTTTATCCAAATTGTGAGCTAAATAAAATTCATACTTTGCTCTTACTCCCTGAAGTTTAGCAGGAAAACTCTCATATTGCACTTTTTTCCCTCTCCCTTGTCTCTCCTCGCTTTTCTTCGTTTAGCACAGACACCTTCTATTTCAAGAATGCTGATGAGTCCTCCCGACATTATTAATTTGGCTCCTATAGAAAGGTTTCCTGATAAAAGTGCAGAGTTCAGAAACATGCTCTGTCGTAATTAAAGCTAATGCTGCCAAGCGTGGTTGAAGACAATGCCAGCCTGGTTAACGATTTCCGAGCGTGTCTCATCCACGCCACCTGTTTTCGTTTAGCACTTTTCAGCAGCTGTTCCCATAATTATGCTTGCTGTCAGTGCGTAGAACGGGAGGGTGCGCCGCAGCATTGTGCTATGCCGATAAACAAGGTAGTTAAAGGCCACTTATGGCGACACAGTCACTCTCCCGAAGGGGATTCAGCGTCTGTTTCCAGAGCACATAAAGGGTTGAAGTGTGTATGTGCAGTCGGACATAAGCAAAGCTTGAAATGAGAGGCATCTGCTTCATGATGTGCGTCTGTACTTTGGTTCCACTGAAACGCCTTTGCAAACATTCCCACTTGCCAAGTACACTTAGAAAGTCACCTTTTACTTTTTTTTTAATGTTCTCTTTGATTAGCTGTAATAACGTCCTAAAACATCCGGTGTCAAGCCAACCCTGTGTCTGGGTCTGTTTTCGGTTGCTCACAGTCAGATCCTCTCAGCGCCCTCCATAATGCAGTGATGTAGATAGATCTGGCCTCAGATGCCCCCATAGAAACAGACTTTGCTCTGCTAATGAGCCTCCTCATGTAGAAAACCCCCCAAAGGCTAACAGTCCCGGTTTGTCTGTGCTGAGTCAAAATCTGCTGGATTGTCCAGTGAAGGACATGTAATGTTAGTTCACAAACACTTCAAATCTGCCACTGCCAGCCGTGTGCCTCTTGCCCTTTAGCGCCGTGTAACAGCTCTCAAGCCCTCATTGTACCTGGAAAAGGCTGGATTTGTTTATAGGCTTAGAGGTATTTAATATTCGGCCCCTTTTGTCAGAAAATGTTGCGAGCAGAAACACCGCCAAAAGAAATTTGTGTTACAATACTTATCACGCGTGCACCACTTTTGCAATTACACCCATGGCTGATTTCTTTTAGCCCTTTTAAATTCATTTCCAATGACCTTTATGTCGCCAAATTGGGCCAAGTGTGGAAAGAAGTTTCCAGCAGTGTTAATTGTTTTAGGCAGTGATGTGCAGAGAACTCAGAGTTATGTGTGAATAGAAGTAATTGTGATTCATTTGCGCTCTCGATTCCTCTCGCTCGTTTCTCTCTTGCATCTCACTCTTGCTTTTTCCTGTTTCTCTGGTACACACTCGCACACATCCAGCACACCTTTCTTATTAGCATGTGGCAAGTTAAGTGAGGTAGAAAGAAAACAAAAAGGCATATTAAGCAGGCGGGGCTCTATTGCTAGACTGATGAGCAACGCTTTCCTCTCTCTGCCCTCCTGTTCACCTGCTTGTATCTCTGCTCAAATGCTGCCTCTATCGCCCTCCCCTGCCAGGACAATAGACTGTAATGAATGGGTGCTACCCCATCACAGTGTTAATTAATAAAGGACTTAATCGTATAATGGACTGTGACTGCACGGCTGTGTCAGGGAGCAAAAAGAAAACGGCACGGGCTTTTGTGATGAGCTGGCCAAGTGGCTAGTCACTTGAGCTTTTGGGATAATGATAATAATGATTTTGCAACCACTCTGTGTAAAATTGGTTAAGTATTAATTTTGAGCACTGCACCACTGCTACATATGCATGCATATGCTTATTTGCAACCAGCAAACTGTGGTATCATTGGGATTTTAAACATATGATGCAACATGCAGCTAAACACTCTCCAGACCTCTTCTATTCCAACAGGCAACGACATACAGTAACTTAATGTGGTTTGACCATGACAGCAACTTTAAGACTGGAGAGAATATAGATATTTGTGAAAAACAGGATGGTTCATGGGCAATTGGCAGCTTTGTTGCAGTGTAAGAGCACAGTTTTACCAGTGCATTCATGTAGACAAGCTCAGTAAATACCTAGACTGTGAGCAGGTACACGGCCAACGGACTTTGTTCCTGGCTTCAGCAGCTGGTAGGGATGGAGGTGGTGGAGACATTCAGCCATCGTCAGTGAGTGCAGCTTTGGATTTGTCACTCCATGTCAGCAGAAGGCTTCCTGCCAGTGGCTGTACCTAAGAAAAGAATTTGATTTGAGAAAACATGTTGAACTCAAGATGTTGCATAGAGCAATTTGGGATTTTGGCTGATCACACAGACATATTTTGCATAAAACTTTGGCTAAACTTTGAAGTTGATTTAAGCATGAAGCCTTTTCAGCGTGTTTACATCAGCTGGTCTATTGTCAGATCGTTTGCGCTGTCTGTCCCAGGTGCATACACAGGGCTAAGCTTGGAACAATGAGCTGACTTTCTTTCTTCTCCTGTTCAGAGATCGTTCAATCCAGCTCTGCCTGAGCTGAATCAGTGCAACGAGGTCTGTCAAGCAGCCTGACAAACTCATTCTTGGCTAGCGGCGCTTGTTCCTGTCTGATGAAAATGTTACACTGCTCTCTCATTCTTTGCCTTGTCCCACTATTCCCGGAACATAGCTCTGAGTGGGTGGTTATTCTGTCATCATTTTGGAAGAGAGCGCACGGACACGCACTCACACACACACACATGCACACATGCAGGCTCAGACAGGGTCCGTCCAAAGTAATTTTTTCAGCCAATGTATTACTATTCTCAACTGCTGGCCTAAAAGCCTCTCTGGGGACACAACGCACAGCCACTATTTTATTTTGACAAAACATCTTCATTAAAGATAAAGACTGACCCTAACAATGACACACAAGGTCAATCATCCACAAGTGTTTTTTTCAGAGTGGAAATTATATGTTTGGGCTGCGTTGTGATGGGCGTGCATTGGAAAACCAACTGATCATAACACATGAGTTGAGTTACAGTGCATTTTAACAGCTATAACATAAGTTCTGACATGATGTCTTTACAAGCTCTAAACAAGAACAGGAAGCCAAACATTTCTGATGCATTCTATCTACCCCTGCATTGGATAACAAATTGTTTTTCAGTTGTTTCTTTTCCTGTCCTCTATCCGCTCCGCTCAGCTGACCGAGGAAAGCAAAGGGTCAGCTCCTGACAAGTGTCGGTGATTTCTGTAATGGAGACAGAGGTGTTGAAATGCAGCACGATTAAATGGATTCCAGCGGTCGGAATTTACTAAGGGTCCAGTCACTGACAAAGCCCAGCTGGCTAAATGTACAGACAGGTGTACTGCCATTCTGAAAGCAGAAGAAGAAAAGCAGAGAGAAAGAAAAAGGGGGCAGATAGGATGGCTGTCTGGAGAATAGGGGCTCAGTCAGAGGGTGTTGAAAAGAGCCTCCACCTGAACGCACCGCTGCATCCTAATAACTCCTCAGCCTCCGAAAAGGGGAAAAAAAACACCTTATGCTCTATCTTTCCCTTCTTTCCTCTGCTTCACCCTTTATCCAAGCAGCTGTGAAGGGCACACACCTGGCTGCCATCCATACGGCTGTGTGTGTGTGCGCGCGTGTGTGTGTATTGATGTGCGTCTATTTAAAGAGGTTTCGGGCTGGGTTTCCGGGGTTGATTGCTCTCTCTGCCTGTATTGTTCATGTAGATTCGACTGCCACTATGCACGTACGGTACAATCTGGCCAATCACAGTATTACAGCACTGCTCTCAGGCTTCCTGTGGAGCGGGCTCGGACTGTCGTCAGCTCTCATCTGTTGAGTATAAACGTGGGGGGAAGTGAATGGGGAAACACTCTGATTTCCTCAACAACTGCTTCCCAGGTGCTCTTGAGCAAGGTATCTCCCAAGAACTCGAATGGAGCAGCTCAATGGCCAATAGCAAAGGCCTCTATGTGTGGTGTTGCAGCCTCTTTGAGACGTACAGAGAAAAAAGCACGGTCTCATTCTCAAACTGATAGGGCAGAACAACTGTGGACTCAGATCAAAGCTTTTTGTCTCAGCACATTTATTCATCTTACCCATTTGCTTCATCTTGGCCATAGCTCAGGTAGGCACTGAACCACTGAATAGAAATTATTTTTAAACATTCTTGAAACTTCACCAGGTTTTCCCATCGTCAACACACAGTAAGAAAGAAACTGCCAGCTCTTTGATGCCTCTGGTGTTTTCTCTACACCATTAGCTTTCTCTCAAACCTCTTTTCCTCTTCTGTTTGGCTGCAAGTGAGGAGTAAAATACACAAATGCTGTTGCTCTGGTTATTTTTTACAGATTGGTCTTTGTTAGACACCAGTGGACATTGTCAGAAAAGGCTGGAGTGGTTGTTTGATGGACTATTTTCCAGCTGAATTGATCGCGCTGGGTGTTGGACACTCAACAGTATCTCTCTCACACCTTTCTGGCAGTTGAAATGAACCATTTTTTGGCGTACCACACACGAGGATCTGCACTAGCAGCCCTGCTACAAAATGCTACTATGGTAATTTTCAACAAAAGGCCCATGGATCACATGGGGAAGGAGGGTCGGGTTCTTAACATGTCACAATTATCCTTCAAAGGGGTGTTGTTCAAAGGAAGCCAGTGTTGTTTGAGCGCCAAATTGCTACCTGGCGTTTTCAAAGTTCCCCGCTGTCCCCACTGTTCCTACACCAAGCTCATGACGGTGGAAGGGAATTAGCAGCACTCGGCTAGACAGTACGGCCAATTGACGATGACAGCCCTGAGCTATGTGACATGCTTGCCATCCATTCGCTTTCTTCTCCTGCTCCCCTCATCTTTCTCCTCTTTATCTTGTCTCCCGCCTGCTTTCCATTTTCTTGTCATTCACCATCCCTGTTCTTTCAATTTTTGTTCCGCTACTCTCTGTTATCTTTTTTTTTTTCGTTGTCTTTGTTTTTCTGTCTTTTCTCGAAAGTTAAAGTTAGGTGCTTCACACAGCCATTTGAATGCAACAATGTCATTATAGTTGGGCTCAACTACAGTTTGCCAACTTTGGTTGGTACATTGAGTCATCACCCCCAAATACTCAGAGCTCTGCGCAGATATTTGTGCCCTCTCTTTGTAACTTTTTAAAGGTTATTAGTACATTAGCAGAGCCAAGTAACAAAAAAATCACTTTGTTTGTGTGAAAGCCAACTCATAGAAGAGAAAATCAAAGAGAAAACTCTCTCTTTCCTGCCCACAGCAGCCAGAGGAAGACGACATGGTATTAACCCCTGATGGTACACGAGAGTTCATGACCTTTGAGATCCCTCTGAATGACTCTGGCTCAGCAGGCCTTGGGGTCAGCGTCAAGGGTAACCGGTCCAAGGAGAACCACACCGACTTGGGCATCTTTGTGAAATCCATTATCCATGGAGGTGCTGCTAGCAAGGCAAGTAACTACACCCACCCACCCACCCACCCATTTACGCTCTGACCACTGCCTTAACCAGTGATCTACAGGCAAGTACAAAATTGAGGTGTACCACCATGCGTGGATTCAGAGTCCTTGTCACAGTGATTTTGTTGTCTACAGTTTTTTTATATTGCCTTGAACTGTTAAATGTAAGTGTTCACATCAGTGGTTTGAGAAAGTTTTTGCTCCTCAGTTTAAAACCACATACTTTTAACATTAAAATGTGTTCCAGAAAAAGTGATCAGGGAAACAAGATTTTGATCTTGGTATTTATTGGGATTTTCTTGGAGAAAGGGTACATGTGATCCCTGAAATCCAGCCTCAGGAGCAGCTGCAGAATGAACATGTTGTTCTTGTTCAAACCCAATGATGAAAATTTGATGAATTTGATGCAAGTATTTTATGAGCCTTATTAAATTTTCGCCTGATGGTGTTTGTCTGCAGGATGGGCGTCTGCGTGTCAATGACCAACTCATTGCAGTCAACGGGGAGTCATTGCATGGAATGACCAACCAGGATGCCATGGAAACACTGCGCAAATCCATGTCTGTAGAGGGCAACAAGCGAGGGATGATTCAGCTCATTGTGGCCCGGCTGGTGTCCAAAAACATGGAGGTAGCCTAACTTTCAGAGAGGAGTCACACTGAAGTGCTAGGGACTAATTGGCATCAGAAAAAGTCCAATTTAATTGGTCTGCCTTTGTTTACTTCATTAATCAGATAGCGTTATTAGTATTCTAATCATGAGCTAGCATAGCTCCAGGATGGACTGTGCATTTCACTTCCCCCATGTGTGCACACACAGACTATAAGGCACCAACTGTATACACAAACTCAAGAAACACACATGCATGCTTCAGTTCAAATACTGTCTGCGGCAAAGTGGAAGACATATTGAATGAATAAGCTACATTTCAACTGCACTAAATGATAAATGACAGTGGCTTTCCTCTACCTTGCCACTGGCCCTAATCTGTCCCCCATAGGTTTTTGTTGCTTTGAGATAACTAAAGGAGGACATTTATGAAGCAACCACACCGCCATGCAAATCTTCAAACAGTCCCATTTCCTGTGTGAGATAGGTGATACTGCCTCGCCCTTCCTCCCTCCCCATTCTCTGTGTGATTTTCTCTGCCGACGGTGGGCCTTGATATGATATCTAAGAAGCACTTCACTGACTTATGATTGACAGGCCTGCGGAATAACGCTGTAGGATAGGCAGATAAAGGAATATGTATTGCGGCTAGGTGGATATTTGTCATATAGCAAGAGTCAAGAATATTGAAAGCGAGGGGATTTCAACCTCATGAAATGCCTTTGTGGCAGTGAAATAATCCCAGCCCACCTTTCTATAAGACAAACTGTGTTCTTTCACAAACTGGAGTACAAACCAAGATGAATGCAAACATGATTTAGGTGGATGTGAAATGCTAAGCACAGTGTGGCTGTATTTCAGGACTGTGGATTTATGTGTGAATACTACAGCACACTCACACATACGTTCAGTCACCCTGCAGCCAGAGGTTGTAGATCAGGTTTGATTAGTGTTGCTCTGACTCTAATTGGAGCCTGTGTCCCGTGGCTGTGTGTCAGTTTGGAGTACCACGCTGAGCCCCAGTCCCTCTCTCCACCCTTCACCCTCCCTGCTGGCCCTCATCCTCCGAGCGCTCTGTCTCTCTCTCTCTCTCTCTCTTTCTCTCGTTTCACCACATATCATCACCATAACGCCCTGTTTTGTTGTGTTTCTTCATCTTTTCACAGCAGTTTTCAAGTCCTGTCCCCCCAACATATGATACTCTATAGTTTAACAGGTAGAACGTGTGATAAATACACCTAGGGCGGTGGAGTTGAATTCTCACAGGTATCACTCATATATTGCCATACATTACTGTTAAAAATAACAATGGAAGACGTTAAGCCTCTTGCAATGTTCTTAGTTTTACAGTGAAATCCCTCAGAACTGCTTCCATCTGCTGCGTTGCTTTATGGCACAAAAACAGCAACTAATTTTATTAAGCAAGTAATGTAAAGTGCAAGTTAAAACTCAATAGATAAAACTCAGCAAGTATCATTTGTGTATTAGCTGTTCTTATCTTGTGCTCTAAACTCATTTGTCTTCTTGTCTGTCAGAACAGAGTACATACCAGCGGTTAAAAATCACTTATCTAAACAGGACGCAGCAGTCTTAATGGGAAATGTGGTTATTTTGAAACACAAAACGTTACCCCGTAACAACTTTACAATGCATTAATGTATGAATTGTTCACCATGCTATGTTTTAAGTTAACTTCCATCATCACTCAGTTAAACCCTCTCAGGCTACGAACCCTCCTTTCTTCTGTGGCAGGCCAGGCTCAGACAAACAACAGCACCACATGAAAAACATGCAGCCTTGTCATTCATTTGAGGGCGCCCAGCAATGGTGCCAACATGGAGGGGCCCAGCAAATGAAACGCAGGGTCGTCCAAGACAATAGTTGAACGTGGCTGCAATGCAAGGCAACATGAACCCTCGGGGTTACTGTCCACTGTTTACCTCACGATCCTTCAAGGAAAGATAATAAGATATGAACCACTGTGGAGCATTTTTGCATAACCCTTAAAATGAATGGATCTATTGCTCCATCTGGACTCCCTGGATTGCATTTCATCGTCCCATTGGAGCATGAACCATCATGCACCCACCGATACTGCAGCATTTTTTTTTCTTTTTAAATGCAAGGCTGTTTTCAGTCCACACCCCTTTCTCTTTTCCCTCAGCCTTCACCCCCCCCCACTCCACCCCATTCATCCAAAATAGGGGAGAGGACACATGTCCCTCCAGGGAAAGCCCAACCCCGAGGTTCAGTGAGTTCTATCACTTCGGTCCAGTCACTCTCCTGTCCTCTTTAATCCCTCACCAGCAGGCAGACAGGTAGGCAGACTGACACTGAGCAGACAGTTAAGGTCACAGGCAAACAGAAACAGCAAAAATTCTTCTTTTTAGTATTAAACTATCACTCTGTCAGTGGAGGGATGAAGGATGACGTTTGATGAAGTATATTGCATTTTTGATCCATTTAGATCACAATTTAGAGACATATTTTGACAAGGTTGCATATAATTAGATTTCAACATCAGCTGCTGTGAGACATTATATTGATATGTAAAGAGAGTGTGACACAAAGGGAGATGTAACACTGCATTTTAAATTCCATCCATTAAACTGCCATTACAGGCAATCATGCACTACTGAAGATCCAATGTTTTCCAGAAGCTTAGTGGTTTGAGAAGGTGCCATAAAATCACCAGAGGGAATTTTAATATTCTCAGTAGTAGAGAAAAGATAAGATTGTAAATGAAGAATTTGAGGTCAGTTGCAAACCTCAAATAAGAAAAGCAGAAGTTAAATGTCGACCCAGGCCCCCGGCAGCTACAACCGCCTCCCCCTTCTTCCCCGCTCTGCTGTGTTGGCCAGGGAGATATGTGGGGAGCCAGCGCCAGTTTGCCACTGTCACCCAGCCGAATGGGAGTGAGCACTGGAGGCCACCATTGAAATGAATCAGATCCATCACTGTCTGCAGGGGAGAGGAGCTAAGTAGCACAGACTCATGGATCAGAGGGGGGAACTTCGATGGGTGTCGCGTATCCAGGCCACCCCGCTCCGTGAAAATTACATTGATTTCATCATTGCTTGGTCCTGTGGGCTAAAGCACCATTGACTTTGTTAAAAGAGAGCAGTGTAATGTTTCTTGGTGGTTTAAGCTTGGCTTGGTTTGGTTTGGTAGGTGTTTGCAAAACCAAAACCACACCAATCTCTGAACTGGCATCCATTTTTTCCGATGTGATGTAAGAAAATGTTCTGGCACAAAAGGACAATGTAATACATGGATGAAAAATCTTAATGGAAATGTGAAATGTACTGTGTGACGCTCATTGTGTGACCACTGACAAGGGCCTCTTCACAGGCACGCACACACAAATACATAACCCCCCCCCCGCACACACCCACCCTCACACATGCACACACTACTTCCACATATTGCCCAAGGTCTCCCAGCAGGACTTGCAGCTGGATCCATCCAGACACATCCGCTCAGTGGCAAAGACAAGTGTTTCAATGGGCTAGTTCATGCTGCTGATGACCTACAATTAAGCCCATGTCTGAGGTGGAGTACCTGGTCTATTTATGCTGCCATTAAAGGAGTGGTGATGAGTGGCCTTTGCCTTTGGTTGAATTGAGAGTTTTCCCTGACCTTGGGATAAGGGAAAAAACACTTCAGCACGATTAAGGATGCACTTAAGTCTAACAAGGCAATATGCGGTTTGGGGACTATTTTTAATGTAGTACAGAAGTCCAGAAAGTCTCCATGAACCTCATTCAAAACCTGAGGAGTGCAGACCCTGATCGCTCCTCTCTAAGCTTAAAAATTCAAGTCTGAATTAATATGAATTAATGTTTCCATCCCTTACCTGGGATTGGGATAAACAGCTGGTGACACCAATTCTCCAGTTGGGTGCCATTAAACCATTGCACAAGAACAAGATCATGGTTTCATGAGTGCCGCTTTTTTCCTCTCTTCAGTGGACGCTGAAGTCACACGCTTCATACACGTTGTGATTTATTCCCTAAATCTTTTCCATTGCACATTTTATTGCACTTCTGTGAATTTTCTAATTTCTACTCTGTCTAAAAATGTGAAAACAGCCCAGAATGTCCATAAGAACATGTGGCTGGAATCCCACCTAGTCCTAGTCTGTAGCTAATTTTGACTGCTTTTGCAAACCATTCCTCATACAAATACCTTATAATGCATTTGATGTCCAATCAGACAGAGGACAATATGCAGAGAAAGTGTAATTAATAACATTTTGAATATGCTTAGTACACACACAAACACAGAAACCCGCATACACACTATATCCACACACTCTGTCCCAGAATAATTAATTTTCCCTCTGTTCTGGTTCCACAGATAGCCCTTGTATGAAAAACTACCATTCTGCCCCAGATAGTCAAGCGATATGATTGGTCACTGCCAATTTGTTTGAAGCATTGTAATTGCATTGCTGCTTCAGAGACTGTATAATTCCTCTGTCTATATCTGAGTTCTATTAATATATCCTCACATGTGTTTTAGCAATTAAATTTATGAAAAGTCATTTCCATTCCCTTTTTTTTGGGCCACACTTGCTAAGTGTTTCTCGTCTTCCGTGTTTTTAGTGCAGAGACTGATCCTCCAGTCACAAAGTCCTGTGACTGAATCAGATGCTGATCTCTTACCGTAGTTCATTTATTGAAAGTCAATGTTAAATCTATTTTCTACTTTCTGCCCTCCATTATTATTAGTTTCCTAAAGATGTATATGCAGTATTTCAATAATTCCAGCATTAAATCTGATATATCGGTGCTTCTGTACCACCCACGTTTATCACCGCCTCTGAAGACATAATCCTGTGTGTATTTTTGGATGTGTAGCTGTTTCTTAATGATACAGTATTGTTGCATAAGATGGAAGAACCTGCAACAGTAGCAGTTTTCCACTGACTTGAAAGTAATTTCTTCGGAAATGGGGAACGCTGAGCAAAGTTTAGCAGGAATGTAAAAGTTTGTAATGTGCTGAGGTGAGAGGTGTGCTGGATCGACTGCACAACAAAAGGGGGACTTTTTCCGGCAATGACATTTTGACCTAATTAATTAGCAGTTTATTTGAATGTGATCTTAGCTCTTTAAATTGCCGGCTGATCTGCTGCCCTCATCTCTGCTGTGGCTTAAACCGAGAAATTGACCATTATATGGGCAGAACAATGAAGTCTGCTTATCGTGAGACATCATCAGAACTCATTTCAACACAAGGAGGATTATTAAAAAACTAAGATAGCACAACAGCAAATGTGTGGAGGTTTACTTTTATCTTGTAGCAATAAAATAAGATGGATTTGATGTCTGAGCCTGAAGCCCCCTCGTCCTGTCTATGAACTTTCACTCAGTGGTGGATGTTTGTTTCTGTCTGCTGCACCAGTGACGGCAGTTCATGACATGACTAAGATATTTATTACACCAGCCTCTAAAAGCAGACAGGCCGATGATAAGCATGCTTGTGGCAGGGTTTCACTTCTCTGATTTGAAATTCATCACAGGACGCATGCATACGCCTCTCTGCACGTTTGTGATGTTATTTATGGTGGAGATCTCCTGCAGACATTGACTATTTTTGACAGACGGGCTGTCTTGTGTTTGTTGTTGTTGTTGTTGTCCTTCCTCACTACTGCAACTTTCCAGTGAAGCACTGCATTAATTAGAGTAACAAAAACATACTTCCACCTAGATGCTTCACCACAAAATCTTTCTCATCTTCTCCATCTGTGTTTGCCGCGGAGATATTTCAGTCGTTCTACACATCTACAGATTGAGTTCGCAGTGTACTATTTTTTACATTGTGGTGCTTCGCCACGGAGTTCTCGTGATAACTCATAAGACGGAGCTTTCGCTTCAGTTCTTCACTTCAGATATTTCCAACTTTCACTTTCTTTTTGTGCTTGTCTCAGCAGAGCTTTCTATCAAGAACGCCTCAAGACATGAATGTAAAGCTTTCATATGAGGCATTCTCCCTCTTTTGACCACATGAAAGACTTTCCAGTCCAACAACCCCAATTATGTTAATACCATGTGGTACAAGAAACCACCGCAAAGTGGCCCAGTGCACTTAGTCACCTGAGAAACTGGTTTCCTGCTTTCTCATCTACTTAAGCCACTGACATAGTACCACAGTTGCAGAAATGACCAGCCGTGTCTGCTGTTCCTCAACAAATGAACCACTGGTGATGTCATTAGCGACACTGCTGAGATTTTGATAAACATGGCAGCTAGTTAACATCAATGCCATAAATTGAGGGAATGTGACAGGCTTGTAGCAGCATGATGACAGGGCAACATGAAGAGTGAGGTGGGGGGGTGAACCCACATTTATACGGTGACATAATGACGTAAATCCATATTACATACAACAGTAGGTGGGATCAAAATGATTCATAGTTCATTGTTTTGTGTGTGGACATTTATTTTATAATGATGGGCAACTTTGGGTTGTAGTTTACCTTACTCATCTGTTTTGTAACTCACCATTAGGAAACATGGTCAGGTAATGGGCAAGCTGAAACACTGCTTTATTATTGATGAGAAGCAGCAGGGGGTACGGGAGAAAGATCAAAGCAGCGGAGACTTTGTTCCCTTTCACACGCGTTGTTCATCTCAGGAGCTTGCAGATATAGCAGCGTAGTTAAATCTGTGAACAAAATAGATGTAACAGCTTAGTCTGTATATAAAAGAGCACCAGAGTAGTCTCCTCAGCATGCCAATGGCGCTGTTTGTAATCCATTCCAAAAGCATTGCTGTCACTAAGAGAACGTTTATGCAAAGAGACAAGAGGGAAGGAAGTGGCTGGCCCTAACAAAAGATGCTCACTTGGATGAGAGAGGGCTGATCGATAGAGCCTTGAGAGAGCTATCAATCAGAACCCCGGCCTAGTAAATTATGGTTTTATTAGTATTGAGCTGACCACTGCTGGGAGAGACCTTAAAACATTGAGATGCTGGCTCACATCAGGACCCAGAGCGGGGGTGGGGTGGGGTGGGGGGGATGTGCTTCGACCCCATCCCCCCAACTTAATATGAAGTGATTGAACTCTAGTTAGATCATGGCATGTTGGGACTATTGCTCCCCTGTTGTCATAGCAAATAGCAGTGATTCATGGAAAGAGGATAGAGCGAGGCCACAGAGCGGTGCACTCTGGGAAATGCAGTTTGCTATGACGCAGCGACTAAATTGAGGAAAGTAGATCGCAGGGCAGCAGAAATGCAATTCCGCTGCTGCTGGGCCCTCATTCCCAGCCGGCTCTCTGAGGACTAACTCATTTAGGAGCAGCAGGGGAAACTCAATAGGACCAATTGAGAAAATAATATATTGAATCTGGTGGTTGAGTGGGCTGCTTGGGCACGGTGGAGGACTGCAGAGGTGAAGTGTGCGCTTCAGTGTCTGAAAACCCAAGTGTTGTTAAGCAGCATACACATGCGTGTGAATACATATACACACACGCATTCCTTTCACGAACATCATAATACATATGGTGTTCGATTGTTTGACATATGTGATACTATTGCACTGCGCTTCAGTTTGGCTAATATGAACAGAGGACTGTCAGCTCTAGACAGATTACAACCGAAGAGAGGAAAAGAAGATAAGAGAGTATTTGGTTGATATCAGTGACTGTGAGAGACGGGAAGGGTTGGCAAAAGTGTCAGAGGCAGCCCTAATGTGTTCCAGGAGTCTTTGAAGTTGAAAACTGATAATATAAAAACCTGGTTGAGTGAAAATGTATTAAAGGTAGCTCATATAAAACAGAATCATTAAATACATGAGCCATCACCTCAGCCTTACATTATGCTAAGTGAGATATGGTAAACATTAGCATGCTAACACAATAACCTAAGGTGACCAACATTGTAAACATTATACCTGCTAAAATTCAACATTTTAGCATTGTGAGCACATTAGCATGCAAACGTTTGAACCTAAGCATACCTTCACAGAGCTGCTAGCATGGCTGTCAACTCTAACCTTGTGTTCACACATAGGGATACAAAGTAGGTAGTTCCCAGCATCTCATAAATCTGTCACTTCATGGATGAGTTTCACTGATCATGTAATTGATATACTCTGGTCCAAATGAACAGCTGTTTACTACGTGCAAGGAAGTTGTTAATTTCCTCTTGCAGTTTGTTTTCTGAACTTTTGTTTTTGGTCTTTCTTCACTTGTATTAAGTTTTCTCCTCTTCCAGTAATGGTGCTGGTTTCCTTTTAAATATAGCTCAGCTGGTGGTGCCAGGCTGCACCACCAGGTCCCATTCACAATCAATAGCAGCCTATTGCTGCCAGCTTTTGAGTCCAAATGTATGATCGTAAGCAATGTTTGCACATGGTGTGTTGTGCTGTAGATGAAGTTGATGGTTACCCTGTGGTAGTGTCTGGTGGTAGTGTCCTCATTTGTCATTTCAGACGCACCAAAACAAGACAGACTGTGTCTTTATTTGGAGAAACAGCAGTGTGAGTGATGGTTTGGGGAATTGAAGTTTTGCTAAGAACTCCTAAAAGTCCTGGGCAACCATGTTGGGAAGCACTGGCATTATATGAGGCTCTAGGTGGATGTGAGAAGCTAATGAAAGTTGGGTATCTAGCCAGCAGAGAGGTGAGTTGTGCCTTGGGCAGGATGCAGCAGCTTAAGGATTGTAATTACGGCATTATGGTGGAGGTTGACTGGATTAGGGCCACAGCAACAGGCTGAGACCAGGATAGAGGGCCAGGAAATGGCCATGGACTAGACATTATTAGCCTTAGTTGACAGCTTAAGACCAGCCCTGTCAACACACTGCTTCATCTCCCTCACTGCCCTCAATACTCAAGGTCAGGCAGATGCTGATGCACAGGCGAAAACACATTTGTGCATGAGTCTGCATTAAGCACACTCGTGCACCTGAAAACAGGTATGCAGAGACAAACAACAGCATCACCTTGAACACACAAACACAGAGACAGCGAGTCCAGAGGGAGCTGAGCAGCAGATGATCTTGACTGGGCTCAGTGTAAGTCACAGTGCTCTGCCCTCTCCCTCAGTCAACAGGATAATCCACTCTGAAAATGACTAGATTAAGACAGATTAAACACATGATGAGGCGATGAGAAGCGGTGGTAAGAAAGCAGTAAAAATCTCTACAACGATGCTGAAGAACATAAAGGAACACATTTACTCTTGGAGAAATAAGCTCATTGATCAACTTGCTGTTCTTTTTGTCTTTTGAGGCACATGTACGGTTGATGCTCACGCTAACTATCCAGTTTCCTTGCTTTATTAACCTGCTCCCTCTGCAAAATGCCTCTGTTCCAGGGCATCTGAAGATATTTCCGAGGTAAAGACCTAAATGTTGAATCACCACGCTCACACTTAATGTCAGGTGGCAGCAGAGAGTGCACATTTTACATGAAAATGTCGCAGCTTGTCATGCATTAGTCAGTAAACCTTCACAAATCAGTAAACATGCACAGTGCCAAAGCATTAGCATGCACTGAAACAGGCTTAATTAATTCTGAATACACAAAGATTAAACTGCTGCCATTTTGTGTCTGTGTTAAGTTGATTCCAAAGTCTATTTGCCGTAGAAGCCAATGAATACTTTTAGAATAAGCCCGTTCAGCTCTCGGAGATAGATAGAGACGGCGACATAGTTGTCTTTCTGAGATCTATTCCTCTTGACACATTCTATGCATAGATTTCATATCATTTGGTGCTCAGCTGCTTGCTCTCTGTTCCACTCTGTCCACACATTTTTCTGCTGCTTACCTAAAACCCTCCATCTTACTTCTTTTCCGCTTGTGACAAACGACAAGTCTCCAGATCTGAAACAGATTAAAAAGTGCCGAGGGGGCTTGAGTTAAAGAGAGAGAAGCGGGTAAAATAAATCTTCATTTCAACAATTTGAACCTCGCTGAGTTTGAATCATCCAGGGATATGCTTTTTATTAGAAGGCTGGCAGTGGCCGTGGCTCTGATTGTAATTATGTTGACCCAGCCCCCCATTCCTCTGTCACGCACACACACACATGCACACACACACACTGCTTCTCTCCCTCCTCGCAACCAGCTTTTATCAACGCGCTGTTCGGATAAAGTCCTGCGCTCTCAACCTCATTAAACCTTTCATTTATATCAAACAGCTGATAAGTCCCTGTACCCCGGTGTGTGTCTCCCAGGGCATGCCTGTCCCAGGAGAAGGCGACTTGGCAGCACCCACACTCTGCTGGGGCCTCAGTTCCCACACCCCCGCAACACTCCTCTTTCATGTTATCCCTTCCATTTGTTTACCAAGAACTCTACCACCTCCTCCTCTTCTTCTTCTTCTTCTCTCCTCCTCTTCCTCCTGCTCCCCTGTCTTCCTGCTGAGGTTGTTCTGTGATCCTTTACTCCCCTCTCTCTTGGCCGGGAGCCAGCAGTGTTGTGAGACATCAATATTAGCCAGGGCCTCCTGGTTTAAAGCACGCTTGAGGTACAGAGTTGAACTGTGCAAGACTATCTAGCTGTGAGGGAGCTATGTGTAATAGGTCCTGTACAGGGAGTTAAGTGCATTCCCGCGGCTGCCTACAGGCTGCTATGAAGCATTGTGGGAAATAAGGCCGAGACCCAAGCTTTATTCTCTAATTCTCTGCACGTGGATGTGAGATTTTTCTCCTCTCCACTTCCTGGCTCCGGCTGTGGTGACTCCATTGTCTCTAAAAATGCCACATTTGACAGACTACTGGCTGTTGAAGACTAGACACAGTATCTGGGCTCAGCGGTCCCAGACCCGGAGACTAACCGCTAACCATGTCCCCATGTCATGACTGTACAGTGAGCTCAGTAACCAGCAGTGCAGCCTATCGACCACATGGCAAATGTCACTGGTCCATTTACTGGGGCTCATTGTTAGAGACAGCTGTCTGTCGGCCTATGGGAAATCCATGGAGCTTTATCCAGCTCCGACTACCACAGAGTCGTTTCACACTGCTGAGCCAGAAAATACCGATGTAAGCCGAGATGGACGCTGAAACTCCTGTTCCATGTTTCTGGAGTATTGATGGCATCACATTAGCAGCCTTATTATGCAAGCCCGTTTCTTCTTTTGAGTGTGAGTTTGCTCGTATGTGTGTCTGGCTTCCTGTTTACGTGGCACATATCCACGACAAAAAAATCCATAAATGACTGTGAAATTCTTCCAGGTGGACAAGGCTCTTTGTTTCCAAACGTGAAATTTTTGTTCCAGGGTAACTTTATTTTTTAGCCATATCTTTGGCTTCGCTCAACACACGCTCACTTGGGAATAAGGTACAATAAATGTTTCCAGTGTAAACAAATGGGTGGATCGAGACTCATGACTGAAACCTTCTATCAGGCTCAATTTGATTTATAGGGCTTTTGATACACAGAATCACATTAGATATAAATTATTAATGTTTTATAATGCTGTAAAATGTTTGTAGCACAGCATTAGCAGTGGTTTAAGTAGTGTAGTAGTGGCAGTACATTAGTCTGTATCGTCTCAAATGTAAATATGCCTGAAATGGTTATGGTGATTTTTTTTTTTTTTTCATATGGGCCCTTTGAGGAAAATATCAATTTACAAACAATTTAATCAGACTGAATGGAAAACTGATTTAGCACTGTGTCTATGTTGAAGGCCCATCTCCTCATCTCTTTCCCCGTCTCTGCAGGAGGCCCCTGGCAGCCCTCCAGTTTTGGAGCATCCCATGAACTCTCTCCTGGACAACCATGAGCGGCGGATTTCCCACTCCCTGTATGAAACCATAGACGGCTTGGACAACAGCTCCACACCGCTGCCTAATATGATCGGACGTATCGGTAAGTCATATATCAGCAAGGCCCCTACACCCTCCCTATCAGCACCTTTGTGTCTCTTTCTTTTAGAGAAAATAACTCCACAAATTGGATTTTTTTTGGCCGGTCACTCCCCATTCACATTGATAAGAAGTGTAGTTGACCTGCTCACCTCATGATCATTGGATATATTTTTCCCTTGAATTGGTGCCGTCTATAAACTGACATTCCCTGATCAATTTTAACATCAACTCCAGCCCCCCCCCCCCCCCCCAACTAGCACGCTCAAAGCCCCCGCCCCCGCCCCGTATTGCCCTGCATCCCAAGGTACGCTATTTCACTACTCAAACCTCTCAGGGATTAACGTCATCCCCAATCCTCCCTGCCTTCACTCCACTCCCGACTGGCTTCACTCGGGTCAATTCCCATTCTACCCGGCTGACATTAGCGGGCTAAGATCTTGTCTCTTCAGGTGTATTAGAATTGGCAATTCAATCCTTTGCCAGTCGCTGCTGTCATCTCAACATCGACGGACCTTTCACATATGCATGCAGACACGAGCTGAAGGTGATTGCATCAGCGAAGGGGCGCGCACATGTATCTACACCCCTTTTGTCAACACACACAGCAGCTTTTTATGCGTCTTATCTTCCCATCCCCTTCCAATTATTTTGCCTTCATCCTGCCTTCTTTTCTCATGTCATATTCTTCGTCTTCCTCCCCCCTATTTTCTCTCTCCTTTCACCATTGTTTTTTCTCCCCGCTGATGAACCTCCTCGTGGCTCACTCGTCCTCCTCGCTCAGCTCCCACCCTGTCACCCTTCCACCCTCCTCTGCTCGGATGGAGCAAATTTGTAATCTGTCAATGATCCACACTTTCTCCCGTTCCGCCCTTCTCCCATTCGTCCTCCCGTTTCTCTCCTATTCCCTCCCCACCATCTCCCCCAGCGTGGTGCCACTCTGCCACTGATCACAGAAGATCAGAGGCTGTGTCAGAGGCATCTGATGGTTAATTAAGCCTCCAGATCAATAGGGCTTGCCCCTGACACTCTCTCTCCCTCTGTCTCTCTCTCTCCCCTTCTCATTTTCACTCTCGCATCGTGTCTTTCTCCTCCATCCCAAATGAAATGTACTCAGATCGGTCGGGTTTTCCTCGCACTTTATTTATTCCACTGGCTTTTCAGATGCAGGCTTTTCAGAACGCCGCTGTGATCGTAAGCGGCAACTGTGGGCGCACTGATGGAAAAGTTTCTTGCCATTGAAACTTCAAGGGCGCCCAGCTCTCGTCTCATCCTGCAGAGTGGGAGTCAAATGAGCCAAGTGGAAAAGTTTTAGGGGTGGGGGTTGAGTGGGTGCTAAAGCAGTAAGTTATCACAGTCGAAGCTCGGCGGAGTCTCAGATCTTTGACTCGGCTTGTCTGGCAGCGAGGAAATGTCAGTTCTTCTTTTTCTGTGTCTTGAGGCTGTGTCTGAGTCGTGCCCTCATTAACCCATGCCTACATTCTGTGACAGGTCTTCATCTTTTTAAACTGACACAGTTCTGTTATTTAGATTTCTGATGCAGTCAGAGTTGAGTTTATATTCATGAGGTAAAATGCAGCACCTGAGAAGCAGAAGCGGGAATTTGTCTGCTTCCAAGGGTCGGTCAGATTTGTTGTTTTTACAGTTACTGCGTATCAGGTCCTCCTTTTCTCCTCTTAAATCTTCAATTCACTGATGCAGATGTTTTTTTGTTTTGTCCCTGGAATGCATTAAAGCACAGCAGGTATATTTGAAGAAGACGGTATTGTCTCTGTGGCAGTGACCTTACATCTCACTCACAACGCAGAGCTGAGATCAAGTTAACCTTGATCAAATGTCACAAAATTGACTTTGAAAGCAAATAGCATCTGTATTCCAGACGCATCGTAAGCATTCATGTCCATCTAACGTGCATTGTTTTTTTCCCCACTTCAGTTTTAATTAAGGCAATTAATAAGTGGATATGGACACATTATGACACTATAATCTAACAAAATTGTCTCTTACCATCTCATCTTTTAGTAAGACACTATAAAAATGTATTTTTCCGTGTGGATGGTAAATTTCGTGGGGCTGGACAGACAATAGCTGTTTCCACTCTACTTCTATATGTTATTTCAGATGGGCTCAGACGTATTGCCTGCTGTGTGAAATGTGACAGTTGTGGTTAGAGGACAGATGCTGAGATCGGCTCGGCAAGGTCAGGAAGCGCTCAGCCGCCAGGGCTTGACTGACAGCTCGATGTGGAGTGTATCTAGACCTGCTAAATTACTGAATCATGAAGGCCAGACATGTGGAGTTTGGGATATGGCAGGGTGCGCACACAGCACTGCATACACATGCTGTAAAGTGCACGCACACACGCACAACCTCTCCATCAAGTTATGCTCAGTTTCCACTGATGTGAGTCATACATTTTTCCTCAGAGTAAATAGTGATTACTGACAAAACTCGGAGGCATTTTATGTCTTAAGAGTCAACTGAGGAACTCTCTAACCAAATCAGTTCCTCTCCTCTGCTCCATTACGCTGCCTGTGCTGCTATCAGCGGAGCAAGACACAGAGGGAAATAGGATGGTTTTTGCTGCTCAAGAATTAAGATCTGACTTTGATTGTGACTTATTGCAAATGGCAGCAAGTCAATACAGCGAAATTGTAGACTCCATATTTCTGCCGGCCTATGATTGTTATTGCTGCGCTCTCTATTTTCAGCAAATAGCTGCCATTTCCTATGGATGCCTTATCTCACCTCACCCAGGTATCGATCATGAGCAGGACCATCTCTTCTACGGCCAGCAGTCACAGGTAGCTTGCTGCCTTTCTTCTGAAACAGTCAGGATAGGTGTTGGTTCCCTGAGGGGGAAAGGTACAATTGAATGAATTCTAGGAATTATAATTACCATGGCAACAACAAAGAAGAGCACAAAATGACAGGAGACAGGTGTTATTAAGGTGGTATAGGGCCATCATATTGATTGTAAGGGCACTTTGCCTTTATCTTCCCTGTAGTGTGTTGGGCTGTCATTCAGTGTGTGGGTGTGTGTGTGTATCTATTTGTAGGTGCACACATTCAGTTAATCAATATTCAGAGGTAATCCCATTCCTTGTTTGCCTCAGTAAGCCATGCGATGCTGTGATTTTGTCAGCTTTAGCTTCACACATGCACACGCCATGCATCGAGCATCGTGGCCAGAGGCTGAGCTGAATACAGAGTTATGAGGTGGCGAACATGCAGTACGTTCTGCTTCAGTCCCCGCTCAAGTAAAATCAGTTCCTGACACTTTTGTTTTCATTCCTTCTCCTGCTTTCATCCCCACCCTCCTTTTGCCTACGGGGTTGTAAAGATCGAGAATCGGCGGAGTTGATTCCTCACCCCAAAGGAGGAAAAGCAGAAAGAAACAGAAGAAGAGAATGTGAAATAAAGAGAAGGCAATATGGAACTGAGTGAAATCTCCCGCGTGTGCACAGCGTGACAGCGACAGCCGGGGTTTGACGCAAAGGTCGTTAGGATCACACTCGGCTTCACCTTCCGGTCTGTCTAATTGAAAAGTGCCGCTGGGTGCGGGGTCCACACGCTGGGGTGAAAATTGAGGCCTGCAGACTGACGCTTTCTGTGGAGTCACAATGCACACGCAGGACTGGCACAGGAGTGAGTGAGGGGTGTGGGTGGGAGGCCGGAGGTGGGAACCAGGCAGGCGGACTCATGCTGTTGTCACACAGGAAAGTAGGTGTTTACAGGATGTAATGTGTGCAGTGCAGGTGACGGTGCAAAATACTGTAGACGCACATTGAGCCAAATCCAAAATTGGTCACTTAAAGAAGTGCGCACCTGCAAAGTCACTGTCACTTCGGGCTATTTTTCCATCATAATGAGGACATTTATTCATTAAAAGGTTGAAAGTACAAGAACAAAGACACACACACACAGACTAACATGAACACACTAATCTCTGGCTGTTCCCACACACACTAGTCTTCCCTAATGGTGTTTAAGTGGGGCCGCCTTCCCAGGACTTGACCCCGTTGTCCCCTCACTTCCAGCATTTAACAGTCCACGGACTCATCCTTTCTGTATGTTCAGCCATCAGCGCAGGAGATGGGGCAGGGTGACCTCCTTTAATCTGGTGTTCAGACTGCTTGAGAGTGCTATTAGCATGCCTCAGTGAGAAAATGACAGAGACATAAATGGCGTTAGCCTGGAACTTTCCTGTGCTGTGCTGTACTTATTCATCATGGTCATTTGACCAGAAAGAGGTGTGTTAGCCACGCACACTTTTAACATATTAGCTGTTATTATAGACCCATTAAAGTATACACATAGTTCTGCAAGAGCATGATTTCTATTTCGGCCCTCGTGGTTCACCCACACAGGTGTTTCCACTTGCCGAATTACACCTCCTCCAAGGACTGTGTGGGTGTGCTCAGATTGTTCTTGCTTGGTATCTCTCCGAGTTGCTGGGTCGACATAACTCTCCTTCATCATTTTTATTGGTCTGTGAAGTTTGGTGACCTCACGAAATTCCAGCGTATCTCCTCACAGCTTCAACCGGAGCACAAGTCTAACGACCCAGAGGAAGTGGAAACATGTGTGTGGGTGTGCAGGTCAGCAACGCTATGTTTAAGATCAAATTCATGTAATATTGTGATATGATGAATTTGTGTTTGTTTCTGGAAGAAACACGTGGCAGAACAAACATCTGGTGTTAACAATGATCAGCACACAGAGCATGAGGTATTGTTCCACACTTCCATATTGATAATGGGGCGTACAGCACACAAGCTTTAATTTGTATAATTATTTGCTAAAGTGTTTATAGATTGTACAGAAAGTTTCTACCATTAATCTTCTGACTTTTTTCTCTTTTTTTTCCCTCTGCTTTCTCATTAGTGCATGGCTCATTTGATATTTGCTTCTAGCCTCAAGTTACATGGGAATCAAACGTATCGAGTGCACATCTTTGTCTTCAGCGTGGATGCATAGTGTGTTCCTCCTGCGCTTACGGCTGATGTAGCCGGTGGTTGTGTGAAAAGGCTGAGGTGGTCGGAGGTGATACTGCCTGAAATGGCATTTAAAAGCTAAATAACAGACTTGAATGAGCGGACGGCTCTTCTTTCACCGTTCAAGAGTTGACCTCTGGAATAGGAAAACCTTTGAATCTCATCTTGGTAATGTATGACAGAGTAGTGGTTAGTTGAGATTGATGTTGTAGGGAAGATCATCTTTGCCAGCAGCCACACCATCTTGGCTGCACTTCTGACTTCCATACATTATTTGGAAATGTTTCAGCATTAAAAGCTGCAACCAAGTCAGTTTTCCAAGCACACAGTAACGATTTGTCAAGATGTGCTCATAAGGACCTTCACAACAACACTTCCCAGCCCAGGACTCACACAAAAGCTGATTGTGAATGGTCGCTGAGTGCTCTCTTCCTGGGTCAGTGGGAATCATTGATTAACTCTACATGTCTCTGTGATTAGTATCCCCATTCTAAACTCTCAATCCTGATGTTGCATTCCTCTGCAAGGAAGTAAGACATTGTCATCAAGCCGGTCATCTAAACATTCTGATCAATGATCATGAGGGAATCCCTATTACTGTAATATTACTGAGCCTCTTTTCTGTGTTGTATATACCTGTTTGTCATTATTCATAACATGCGGCTGACTGCAGAGTATGTAAATACACACATTAGAGCAATGAAAATGCTGCATGACTGACTGGACCAAATGAAAAGAGCTACAAGTGTGGTTGTAAGCTGAGAAAATGGCACCAGTTTCCCAGGTGAGGGCAAGTCTTTGGTTTTTTCCAGTGTGTACTCAGGATGATTACCAGCTGCAATCCATGTACGGGCCTGATAGCTGTGGCAGCGCGGATCAACTAATGATCTCTCCTCCAGATCAATAGGCCAAAGTGCCATGAAGGAGGGAAGACAGAGAGAGAAGAGAGAGGAAAGGAAAGTGTATGAGTCTGTGATGGACAGAGATGGAGGAAATCGCATAGGAGAAAGAAGATGGAGTGAAGCTATTAGTGTGACCTCTCACCTTACAGCTCAATGTTTCAATGGGCAGCGCTTGGTCAGAGGGCAGAGTAAGAGGAGAGTGAAGCTCTGATCCATTTGGATGGATGCAGCCAGGTGGCCTCTCATGCCAGAGAGCTCATCTGTCTCTGTCTTTACTCTGTGCCGGAGGCAGGAAGAACATCTCTGCTTCAATATCGTGGAACAGCTTCCACACGCTGAGCATGGCTGGCCAGAGGGCTGCGTGTACATCAGCACACGGAAACAAGTGACTCGTCACTGCACTGATTATGCTATTTGATGGGATGGCATGACTGTAATGTGACTGCCTGTGTGTGTAAAGCTCGGTTCATTTAAGCGGAAACTGGAAGAAGCTTTTTTCTGTTGAAAATCATGTTAACCAGTTACTATAAATTTTATGTTCTAACATTAAAATTAACAACCACTGAAATCACTGTGATCTTTAGCCCTCACAGTACAATATTATTGCTACATGGGAAACCCCACCCAACAACTTGTGTTTGTTTTTAGCGGGATGGCGACTGTGCTGGTGGCTGCTGAGGTGGTGGGCAGTGTGTGTCTGCTTCTGTCAGCATGACTCATGGGAAGCTATCTTTAATTACAGTTTGACAAAGGCCACAGTGGCCCAATCGTGTCATCAGAGAACTCTTTCCTCAGCTGCACTGATGGTAAGCATGAATCAGAAGCTCTTTAATAAATACCAAATAGCCCTATTGTGAACGGGCCAGCTTCTGTGAACCGTTAACAGTAATTGGAATAATATTTCCCCCCATGTGACCTCCCATACATGTTTCTTGGATATGTGTGTGACTGCTGATTCATCTGTGACGGCATTGTGATATTAGTATTTTTCTCGTCCCTTTCTTTGTCTTTCATTCCACAAACTGAGTCCATGAAAGGCTCCAGTGTTTCCAGGGTTGCCAAGGTCATCACAAGCTAAATAACAGCGTTTTGATCCAGCCAAGATAGCGGTTCAGGGGTTTGGTGAAAACAGTAATCGCATTCACGGCACTCAGATTTCCATGCTTGTGGTTATTTTTGCCGTGGTGCTATTAGGCTGAGGAATAACTCATGCTTCAAACGTAAGGACAGCAGGAAGCTCAGATGACCTCCTGTGAGCGAAATTATGAGACAGGCTAGAATGTATTTACTGATTATTTCATCAGCACTGTGTTGAATTCTGGATCATCTCTCAATGATAACAACCTTGACTTTCAACTGCCTTCGTCACCAGCTAGTTCGAGCTCCAGCACACACACACACACACACACACACATATGCAGTGTCAATCTGGCTGGAAGCGAAGTGTCTCTGCTGGTGCTGTCACCTGCCCCCTTTTTCCCCCTCGTTGCCGACTGTGAGGAGCTGGTAAAAGACAACGGTGTTAAAACAGTGAGTGAGCAGCTCCATCTGCACGTCGCTGTGCCAAAAGCACCGCTGAAGGTGCTGAAAAGTCTTCTTCCTCTCCTTTTTCCTGTCTCTGACTTTTGCTTTTTAGCGTTCTCATTCCAGTTATCTGAGCCAAGCAGCCTTTTAACACGTAAACATGCTGTTCCTAGGAGTCATTCTTTGGTCTGTTCTAGTTCATTGTCCCAGTTTAGCTGTACAGTCATTTTCAGAGCTAACTTGCCTCATGCGACAACAAGTATTGCGGGTGGGTAAGTGGGTGGGTGGGTGATTTCCCTCTATGCTTATTATGCTGACAGCCGCGGAAAGGCAAGTGCTGCAGATTCTCTAATTATTTTCACCTTTCAAATCATCTCCGTGGCCCCAGCCATACCTGTCCATGAGCCACGTCTTGTATGAGTATGTGTGTCCTTTAGCTACTTAGCAAAGAGGGAAGTGGAATGACTCTTCATCTGCAGAGCTGGCTGCTCGTGTCAAGAGGTCCTGACTGGAAATATTTCATAAAGCTGGGAGAGGAAAGCTTGGCCCGAGTTTCTAATTAAAACCATGTCCTCTGTTAGCAAGAGTGGCCTGCTGACATGAGTGAATGGAAGGTGATTATGAGTTATGTATTGTCTTTAAGTGATGTTACATCCATGCGTTGTGTATTTGAAACGTACACCAAACCTTTTACAGAACTTCTTTTACTGCCACTGCACTGTATGTCTTTTCCAGGTGACTACTAGAGTGAAATTCTCAGTGTCGCTGATGCAACCAAGAGGTAACTGTGCGTAGCAGCAGAGGGAAAGGAAAGGCTGGTATAAGGATGGCCCCCGCGGACCCACAACCGCAGGGCATCTCTTATTGACACCGCCACACTTTTGCTTAACTGACTGTAAAGCAGAGACACTGACGACAGAGGAGCAAAGTCATTTTGGAAGGAAGTGTTTGAGAACTTCTACAAGGACTCTGAAGACAAAATAAAACTATTGCACAGAGAACAGGAAACACAAAACAGCACTGAATATAGACAGATTCTGCAAATCATGCTCGTGTTATTGAAACTTGTACAAGCACGCACAAGGTAATGACTAGGATTCACCACAACTGTTTTATTCATACAACAGAAGTGGATATCACAAATTATCATGAGAACTATCGTTTAAGATAAATGATGAATATTGATATACAGCCATAATTTCACTCGCAACTGCTCGGCCTGCCTGCTGTGTAAGTGATAGGGCTATCTTATTCTCGCTGTCATTACTGCAGGCCTGCTGATTTACAGTACAAGGTGAATTCAATTACCCATGGTTCTCTGTCAAGCTGCCCAAGTGAGAAATGGCCTTCATTTCACCTGTACAGTGTTGGCAACCATCTTAACCAGTTTAGATGAGCAATGCATAGACAAGGAGACGAGGCCTCCCGAAGAATCAATCAACAGATGTGTAAGTCCCGACGCAGGTGTTTGGGAAAGTTTTCTGGGCATGGTGCAAAGCAACTTCCAGAGTTCAAGTTTTCTTTAAAGGGATAAGATACTAAAAATCTGGTCATTGCAAAGTAAACGAGCATCTTGGTGATATTATTCAGTGTATCCACTGCGAGGCTGCATTTAAAGCCTTTGCTCTGGATCATGTGTTCACGCAAGGTCTAATAAATCTCATTTGTCACATGCCACTGATAAGACTCCTGACACGTATGAAAAATAACCTAGATAGAAATGCAGCACATCTGTTTGATTGTCTGTTTGTCGTTTGACTCCAGTGCTCTCTTAGCAGGACCCATCTCGGTATCCGTCCTCCTCTGCACAGCTGTTTGCTGTCTTTGTTTTTCTGTGACGTTTTTTTTTTTTTTCTCTTCGAGTAACTAAGCTGTACACCTCCTTGCCGCGTTGATTGGTGCTCAGACTTCCACAATGTGCGTTTATCATTTGTCGGGCCCCAGTGAAATTAAATGCCTCTCAGATCCGTGTTGGGATCCTGCCAGGGTAAATATTGTTGTCTGCTGTTAGTGATTACACACAATTGTTCCTAAGCTATTAGATTTGCAAAACGGCTCTCCGATAATGGAAACAAAAGCAAAGACCAGGAAGTCCAGCATTTCTGTAAACCTTTGTCTAATAGGAAGCAGGTGTGTGCTTAAAGTCTGCTCTCTTCACTCTCGACTTTGATCCCCCTTTTTTTCAGTCTCTGCGTTCATGCTTAAGTCCCGCACTGATCAATTTGCAGAGTGAATCTTGCACCTCTGTATTTTAATGCCACTTCTCATGACGTTGAACCACCCTTCTCCTGCCCTTGGTGCTGAGTGCCAGCCACGGCAGCACATTCCCCATTGACTTTGACTCCGGAGGAGCAGAAAAGGAGCGATTCAAAGAAGTCCTCAGCAGGGAGGGTCAGGCAGGACAGAATACAGATCAGGGGAGCTCTTCTTCTGCTCATATTTGTCCTTGGAGAGGAGTGAAGGAGAATGGATAAAGCAACTTGGGTGTACAACTTCTTGACTGTGCATAGAAGACATTATATCACGTTGTGTCTTCTGCTGTAAGTCCATTTTAGGACATTTTCATGAGCCTGCTACCTTTTAGCCGAGATTGTCTTGTCCTGCTACATCTTTGCATGCGTGCAGCGGTGCATAATTGTGCCCGATAAGCTCCGTTATTTACCCCTTTTGAGAAATTGTGCTGTCCTTCAGGCATGTCCTGATGTGAAAATCAAGTGCAATTATCTCGGCCAAAGTTATCTCTGTGTGCTCTATTATCTTGGTAATTACTAAAGCAAGATACAATTATTGTGTTTACACAGACACGTCTGTGGAGGAGTGTGTGCGCACATGTCTGACTTTGCTTCGGCATGTGGACATAGTTCCTCAGTCTGACTTTTTTCACACTTATCAGACACCACTAATTGGATGCTTTAAAAACTTTGAGTATTGATGCCATGTTAGGTTTTAGAATTGTGAAGAAACTTTTACAAATATGTGTGTCGTCATACATTTCTCTCCCTTATCTCTCTCTCTCAGGTAACTACCAGCTCTCTCCGACTGTGAACATGCCGCAGGACGACATAGTGATGATCGAAGACGATAGGCCGCCCCTGATTCCTCCCCACCTTTCCGACCAATCGTCGTCCAGTTCCCACGATGACATGGGCTTCGTGGGAGAGAACCCGGTGCCCTGGATCCACGAGCTGCCCGGTCAGAATGAATGGTGAGCAGCGGCTTGTTCCCACTCTGCGGTGGAGTCAGCTGAATTATTTATAACTTGATGGACTTCAGACAGGCCCTGTAAGGAAGGGAAGCAGGATGTTTTTTTTTAGTATTTTCAGTTACAACATGCAGGAGGTTTAGGTTAGGTTACCATGTGAGGTTGCTGCTGGTCATTAAATTTTTGGACTGCCACTGAGTGCTGCCACCAGAACACCGGAGAATCAGATGTCTTGATTTGGTATTCTGCAGAAAGTACAGAAATGATATAAATATGGGATTTTACGAAAATAAATATATTCGAATACATTTTCAGTTATTGCAAAGTTGTTGCCCACATTTATTACAGAGAGTGATGGTTTTTCTTAGTGGAATAAACCAGATTATCTGCCTTAACAAACCAGGAAATGACAACCTTGTATCATATTTTAAGTTTGTTATGGGAAAAGTAATGGACTTTTGCATCGTGGCTACACTTAGAATCCAAAAATGTGGGTAATTTGGGGGAATGTGCAGTTGTGTGGGTGTGGGTGTGTTTGTATATGTGTGTTAAATAATGGATGCAGCAGCAGTCAGACTGTGAGTAAAAAAAAAAAAAAAAACAACTCCCAGGGACTCTTGCAGTACCCCCCCCAACCCCAACCCCAACCACCCATAGGATTTCAGCATCCCACTCAGTCTACACACTGCAGCCCAACTGAAGCACCCTCATAATAATATTAAGAAAAAAAGAACTCATCAAGCTTGTCAAACTAGTGATTCTCTTTAGGGACTCGACCGGTAGAGCAGAGGAAGCCTTCCAGGCCGGGGGAAGGAAAGAAGGAGACTTCAGCTCTGCAGCACGTCGCTGTGCTGATTTTCTGAAATACTGTAGCCGTTCCTTTTTGTCGTAGTCATAGGCTGCCTTTTATCTCAAGAAGTTATGGCCGTTCATTCTTAAAGGTATAATCACTCACTCTGAAATTACTGATGGCATTTCCTGTGTGATTGCAGTGTTCAGGTGCAGGAAATGTAAAGAAAAGCCATCCAATTACGTCCTTGTTCTCCTCTGCATGGCAAAGTCAGGGACTGCTTTTTCACTAAACCCAGGTTGTTTCTCGCTGTTAAATTACTTTTTCTTTTCATAGTGAGACATTTTATTTTATAAAGATTGTTATTCTTTCTTTTGGTTGGCTGGTTGAGGTCACGTGCATAATGGCATTCTGCAACACAACTCCAGACTTAAATTTTTTTTTTTTTTTTTTTTCAAGGTGAAATACTGGCTGCCAAGAATAGAGACACTTGTTTTTTTTTAGTTCTTTTTTTTTAGTAATTTTATTTCTTTTTCCCTGGAGACTCTCTCTCTCTCTCTCTCACTCTCTCTCTCTCTCTCTCTCTCTCTCTCTCTCTCTCTCTCTCTCTCTCCCATTCTCTCATTTATTATGAATGAGTGGATTTGCTCAGCATGCCTGTTGTTCATGTGATGTCAGAGGTTTGTCATAGTGGATTAGGTCCACAGCATATGGCTCAACCGCACTCTGACTTCCTCACACGCACATACACATACACATACACATGCATGACGTGTACACACAAGGCAGAAGTGTGCTATATACCACTGCCTAAGGTTATTGTGAATAATTCATGTCCTCACACACACACACACACACACACACACATTCTCTTTTACTCAAATGCTACATCTGCTTAAACGCACCAAGCGTGCATCCTTTTTCTGACTGACTGTAACTGTTTCTCATTTTCCTTTTCAAGTGCCCCCAACATCCTCTGACACACACACACACACACACACACACACACACACACACACACACACACACCCACACACACACACACACACACACAGCGTTAACAGGCATACTGAGCCAGCAGGGGATGTGGGTCAGCCAGACTCCAATGTATTGGAACTGTTACTTTTTAATTAAGCTCTTGCAACAGTGCAGCCAGGGCCCTGTACGTATTGAATATGTATTGTGCAGAGCTGTGAAAGTCTCACCTCTGGCCTCCAGTATTATTCAGCCTCCCTTCCTCACGGGTGGCCGCCTTGCCAAGGCCACAGCTCTACACCTACAGTGCATACACAAAGCACAAAAGTGGCTGGTTGGCTTGTAAAATTATTGCAATTCAGGCTCTTTCTCTTCATGTCCTTTTTTCACCCGGCGGAATTTAACGAACTCAGAAATCCTCTTTCTCTACTCTTTTTATTTCCCGCTGTAAATGCATTTCCTCTGTATGTGACTTGTTCTGTTAACACACAGCCAGTTGCTTGTAAAATGAATTTAATCTCAGCTTGCTTCAATCTTAATCTGGGAGTAATCAAAAGGTCATTTTAGCATCTGGTAGCAGTTAATTTAAGGTAAATAACAACTAGAGTATACAACTATCTACTGTATTTTCCCTTTCGTTTGTAAGCGTGCTTTCTCATCTCTCCCTCTGTTATATTCCTCCTCTGTTTCCGTCTTCTCCTCGGCAGGTTTCTATTGAATGGTAGCCCACGTGTTCGTGTGTTAGGCCCCTAAGATAAATCGTTGTTTTGGAGGCAGAAATCCCATCTCACACAACACACATAAATTGACCTACTTTTTTTTTTTTTTTCTTGACACGCCAAGCCAATATCTAACGGGTGTGTGTTCTGTGGATGTGTGCACATGTGCTTCTTGTTTGTTCACCTTTTACTGTGTGAAGACATCAGGCTGTTTTGCCTCCTCTCTCAGGTACTTAGAGCTGTCCTGTTGTTATGAAACGTATGAACCGCATTAGCTTTACGGGCCTGAAATGAACATAAAACAGGCTCTAAATATTACAACCCCATGCTATTAGATCTCTGTTAAAATGATAATGTACAGATACCCAAGCTTTTATTGGCTGAAGCTGTATTACAAACTGTTTTATTAGTATTATTATTAATGCTTCTGCTCCCTTTTATCAGCTCGGTGGTGGTAGGATTGAGATTGAAAGTGGCTTGTGAATGGAAGCTGGTTCAAATCCTGAGAGAAGGTGGAACAGTAAAACCTGCAGCTTTCATGGAGATGGATTTTTGAGAGGCACTTGAATCCAGCCAGATGTAGAAGACTGTGGTGGTGCTGGGTTAGTCCAGGATATATGCAGGGTTAAAGGGTGTGTGAATGTGATTCAGCGATGTGATGGAAACCAGCATGTGTCTTCTGTCAGGTTTCACTGAATAAATAAAGGTTGTAAATTATTGCTTTGCATATCTGCGCCAAGTTCATCAGAGCACTGGGTCCTGACCCGTCACATTAATTCCCTTTGCGGTATTTGCATCCTCCCCTCATTAGTTTGAATCCAAAGCCAAACAGGAAGGTCCACGTCTAAATGATTTACAGTAAAACAGATAACAAGCACTGGTTGATATATTGTCTTTGCAGAATCATCTGGATAAAGAAAAAAGATTAAAGGTTTTTCTCACGGGACAGGAATGTGGAAGTGTCAGACACACAAATTAGTGTAGAATCATTGCAGCTCCTAATACAAGCAGAATTGTCTGAGATGCAGGAGGAATGTTTGTGGTTTCCACCTGCTTTTCATCTCACAAGTTAGAAAGTGCACTTGCAGGGTGTGTCTGTTCCCTCAAACTTGGGTCCAATCCATGTCTTTTTTTACATGGTTTGTGAGCACATAACAAACTTGTTGTCTATTAGTATCAGTTGAAAATGAAGATCTGAGGAATAAAAGCTTACAAAATCAGCCATCATCATTTAAAGGTGCTCAGATTTTTTAAGAGTTGCTCAAATCAGCTTTCCTACTAGTGTATTAAACCCACGTTCTCAAGCACCTAGAGACTATAACACTTCACTGCACCAGCACCCACGCCTGTATGAATATTTCCCTTTCATAACAATGCCCCCTTGGTAGTTGATCTAATCCTCGCTGAGATGCCACAAACTTTATCTTTCAGAAGCAAAAATAGCAGCTTTTAAAAGTATTGCCAAGCTTGCCTTGCAATGTAACATTTAAACAAGACAAAACACAAGTCCCCTTCTCAGGAGAAGTTTGTCAGAGCACCACAAGGAGTGTGAACCCCTTACCTACAAAGCGCTGAAGCAAAGCAACTTGACTTTGAAGATGAGGCTCTTTGAGAGACTAAGAATGTGCCTCCTCCCAACAACTGAACCGCTCTGCTTCCCTGTGCTATTTTATTGAGTGAACCCAGTGTTTTTCTACTCATTTAGCTCCTTAAAGGGGGCTGTTATTGATCGTGCACATCCACGAGCGCTTACGTGCAGGCGTGTATTAATGGCTAGAATAACAATGACAGAGGTTGTACATATTCTATAGTTTAATCTGAAATCTGAAAAAGTTTATAAAAGAATAAGTGATATTATTGATTTAAGGATATTTAGACCTGCAGCTCCCTTTTTCTTCTATACGTCTTGCTTTTTAGTTGGTTTTAGACTGTTTAATGTGAGGAAATGGACTCTTTCATATGATTTTCTGTGCCATTCGTGGTTATGTTTAGCAACTTCTGGTGAAGGCAGGCCGTCATGTCAGGACAGGTTGAAAAGCAGACATTGCATGTCCTTCAAATGTACCATATTTTCACACTTGAACAACAGAGTAATGCATCTGCCAGCACTTGAAAGGAAACTGCTAAAGTTTGGAATTATGTTAAAAACGATACCACTGTGTTTCACTCTGGCCAGCAGGGGAGGCTGCAGCCCCCACAGCGACCCCGTGCCACGAGCTCACTGAGCCGGGTCTGTTTCTGCCGTTAGCACACCTTGTCTTTCAGCTCTGGCAGCACTACCTTTCCCTCAGTCGTGAACACACTGTCTTCTAACTTATGTGAGGACAGGAGGTGAGAGGACTACATATTCTGAGTTGGCAGTGAAGTGCAGAAAAAAGCCGGGGCGGGCTGGTGGGGTGTCCGCAGCATGCTCATCAGTCTGAAGTTTAAGAAGCATTACGCAACACCACTGAGGTTCAGGAACTAACTACGAGCAGCTAGCCTGTGGCGCACAGGCTGCTATTACCATACCTACCACTGTGATAGCTGCCCCGCATACCACCTGAATTAAATTTGACTTACTTTCAGGAGGAAAGGAGGCATGTGCAGTTGAAATCAGATACTGGCTGCTTGCGATATGATTAATATGGTGCAGTTTACAATTACAGTTACAATTAGTCATTTGGCAGACGTTTTTATCCAAAGCGACGTACATATGAATTCACAAACTGATGGCGCAGCATCGGGGGGCAGTTTTTGGGTTCAATATCTGCCCAAGGATACTTTGGCTTGTGATATAGCTAGACTGCTACCGAGGCCAGGGATCAAATGACCAACCTCCTGATTGGCAGACGACCGCTCTACCTCCTGAGCCGCAGCCGCCTCATCCCCATCAATTTGTTCATTTGCGTATTGTTGTTATGATTCATTTGATTGATACTAGAACCAGTACATGTTGGTGGAATACAAAGTTTTTCATTGTCCCCATGCAGTAAAACCTATTCAAAAGCTATCTAGCTTCAGGAGGTGTGAATCTGGTAGAAGTACCCTCCTTAAAGACAGAGAAGTCACTCCCCACTTGGTCCTCTAGGGGCACTGTCACAACCCTGATATAGCTAGACTGCTACCATCCCCATGGCTTGGCCCTCAATCTGGATGATGCCGACAGGTGAGGTGTCAATTCTCGTTAAGGTGAGAGGGAGGAAAAATGGACAGCGAGAGAGACAGAGAGAAGGAAAGAGAGAGAACTAGACTGTGTCCTTCTCTGTCTTTGTGAGATGTTACAGGTGGAAACATCATTTCCCAGGCAGCCCTGACACAGTCTGTCGACCAGCAGAGATGGAAAAGGACTCGAGACAAACACACACGCACACACTGCTGCACAGACGCGCTCAGTCTCACGAGTGTTTAGATACACATTGGCTGGTAAACAATTTCACAAATTAACATATAAAGTGGAAAAGGTCCGCATAGGCACGAACAAACAAACTTCCAAGCTAACATTGCAGGCAGACTGCCTACTTTAGTTGACTGCCTAATAGTCTCCATCATCAGTAATATAAGTAAGAATCACAAGTGCTCTATTAAGCACATGTGTTTTTCCCAACAGGCTATCAGCATTACTACATAATGATGGAAAAAAAAGTCTGTTCATGCACACAAACACACACACACATGCACTATATGACTAATCTCAAATGCCCATTTAAGTTGGCAGTGACTTTGATATCAGGTGGCACACATACGCGCACACACACATGCAATAATTGCAAGCATTTTTTCCTTAAATGCTAATAGTCCCCTCTGGCTTTATGAATATTTACCATGTCTCAGCAGCGCGCCATTGGTACAAGCATGTCATACACGCTTTCGTTCCTGCGCTCACCTTGACAGTGTTTATCTACGGCTTCCTGTGTTGTGCACTGTGTGTGTGTGTGTGTGCCCTACACTGCCTGATTGTGACAGGAGTGCAGGTGAATCTCAGCATGAATGATACCAAAGTTACCTGCACACACATAAACGCACACTTGTCACAAAAAACATCCTCTTTGCCTGGTCAGTCGCTCTCCCACTCAGCAGACTGCAGAAGTCAGTGCAGCAAAACTCAATTAAAGCATCCGTACAGCAGGCAGGGAATGAATGAGGAGGTCTATGCAGGAGTCAGCCGACGGACAAAGAGGTCTTAATTGATCCTGTGCTCTCCCTCTCCATCTCTCTCTGCAACTTCATCACAATTAAAAGGAGATTACAGCAAATCACAGGTGCAGCTGCTCGTCTGTGTGGCACTGAATGAACCATTTTATTGTACAGTCTTTATGCCCAGGCTTAAGTCAAATGTTTTATAGGTGCAATTAAGTGAGTGAAATAAAAGTGGTAATCTGAGACATATTTTTTTATGGCACATACATGTTCAAGAAATTTGTGAGAGAAGTGGAGGAGACTGCTTGTCCTTCACCTTTTTTCCTTTGAAACGCAGAAATTATTTCAGCTCTCTAGTGTCTGGCGGTGCGCATGCCAGCAGTACAGACCTCTGCTCCGACTTCTCATGCAGGGCTTTATGCAATGATTGAAGACAGCCCCAAGCTCCCTGGCCCAGCTATGCATCCATGCGGTCAGCTGAATCGGCCTCCTCCAAACCTCACAAGGACCATTTCAGAAGCACCTTACTGGGCATCACTCTCCACCTCCTGCCCCTTCTCTGAAGGGTTGAAACTAATGCAAGGAACCCCCCGCTAGTCGATCAAACCGAGCTGCACTTTTCTACAAAGTAGGACGCTTTGAGACTTACCTCTTTGCGGTTGTTTTAAATGAGGGTAAGAAGGGTTGGGAGTTGGGAAAAGAAGAAAATGAAGTAAGAAAAAAAAAAAACGACATCAGTCACCAGGGTAAAATGTGAGTACAGAGGGCTTTTAACAGCCACCACTTAGCAACAAGGCTGATGTGCAGTTTGACACATTTAACTTCCTGCGAGGGAGTCGGAGACAGGAACAAGTTGATGTAAAATGCAAGTTAAAGCTGTGGATTTGCCTGTGAGCAATCCTCGGTGGTAGTTAATTTTAGATGATGGGAGGACTTTGAACGGGGAGGAAAGCATCTGCTCGGAATGGTGGAAATTGCTTTTAAACACTGCTTAAAGAAGGAAAGATGAGGGAATGTATTATCCAAATGGATTTGGCCCACTATTAAAGATAGACCAGAGGCATGGACTGGATGGATGGTCTGAGGAGGAATTTGTGCCATTCTGCAGATTATCTAACTTGTGTGGGAGGCGGTCACATGGTCCAGCTATTTCTTATTTCCATCTATCCAATACATTTTTCATTGACTATGTGACCAAAGTGAGCAATTCAGTCGTCATCCAAACTCAGCCAGTTAAGGTTTCTTAACTGGTTTCTTTCAATTGCCTTTTTTCCCCCCACCAGTAGACCATTTGAGAAGTATCTGAATCAGAGCGAAGAGACTTTCAAAGCAGTATCTCATTACAACAAGCATTCCTATGGGGAAATTAATGGGCAGGAGAAAGCGAATACGAGATCTCTAATTGAGTGCTACATTTCTATTAATGGACTGTAGTAGCTGTAAATCTTTGTACGCCAGCCTTACGTAGACTAGAAGATTAATATTAGCCTTGCTATTCCTTTGGTACAATAAGTAGCACATTTATTTCCTGACAAAAATGACGCATAAGGCTGGTAGATTTGCTTCTAAACTTGACAAAGCTGAATCATATGATATCTAACTCAATTCGAACACGCATCCAACCTGTGACAGAGGTACACAGGTAGGAGCTGTTTGGCTATAATGGGACGGAAGTTAAAGCGGGTGGGAACCAGTGGGGCTCAGGGTCACTGCCACCTCTTTAAATAGTTCTGATTACTACTGCAGAGACCTGAAGTTCTGACAGCAGGTGCCTCAGGCTGGGAGGGGTGCTCAAAGCAACACAGTCGGTTGCTTCTCTTCAGATTACCCTGCATCCTAAACCCGGGCATTTAGTCATTGCTCTGCGTGAATCAAAGGAAAGCAGAGGCAGTGTTAAAATGGGCAGCAGCTTAAACCAACAGATCTGATGTCCTACCAAGTGAATTTGCACCACCGCTGGGCTGTCCCTCTGAACTTCACTCGTACTGCCCACAGATTTCTCACAAACAGTCACACACTCGCCAGCTCTCTGTACCTGTGTGGCAGCGCTGTGCGTGATCCCACCTGCTGGCCTCTTGGTCTGTCTATGTTCTATGTGTGTTCATTTGGCCCAAATAACACAATACTGGCAAGAGTGAAGGAAATCTAAATTCAGGCTGAAAATATGTCCTTTCTCTCCGGCACCGTCTCAGTCACGCTCCGACAGATGACATTTGCGGAGACAGAAAAAGAGAGGGCAGGCTGGTTTTTGTGGGCTTGGAATGATGAGAGGAGAATAGCGAGGGATGATGAATAAATGAATTATACATCTGTGCTGTCATTCCTCTCTTCCTGCTCCACCTCCTTCTCTTCCTGTGTCAGCTGGAGTTGGTCCTGTGAGGCGGTCTGATCTGAGTTTGGATTGTCAGGTATGGTCGACAGCAAAGTGACAAGTTGACGCCAGCTCCTCGGTGACACGTGCAGCAGCTCTTTTGTTAAATGGGGCTGACAACCCAAATAAGAATTGTTTACATGCAAACAATTGCCAGCAGGTCTGCAGATGCTGTTAAGTGATATTACAAATATTGAAGGATGCTTGAAGGAGCGTCTGCTTCAAGGCGATTCATTGACAGAAACTCTTTTTCTCAGACATGTAATCGTAACATCCAACGCAGGACAAAAGCTTTCCCTTTTTAATTGCAGAGGAGATCAGATCATTTGATGAAATTTCTGATGCAAAACGCAGGAAGTTCATTTTCCTAAAGGATCTCCAGAGGTAGAAATACAAGCTACCTTTAGTGGTTGCAATGTATGATCATCAACAGAACAAAAGAAACAGTGACAGTGCCCTCTCAAGCGTGTAACATTTATTAGACTCCATCGGCACTGCATCTTCTCCCTTCTGTCTCCCCTCAAATGGCAAGATGTTCTCTCCTTAATTGTAAATGCACTCTTCAGCATGCAAATAACAGTGACCCCCCCCCAAACCTCCTTTCCCCACTCCCCTCCGATTTTCAATTAAGATCCAGACAGAGATAGAGGATCTCTAAGGGAGCACACTATAGTGGTCTAGGTTCTGCCAATGCTCCAGACATATAGGAGGAGGGGGGTTATTGAGTGGCCATGACCCCAGAGCACCCTCACCTCGCTGGGGTATCACACATCTTAGCCAGGCTTCGTCTGGATCCCACCCAGCAGAGGTGGAGGTGTCCTTGATTAGAATAGTCATTGAAATGAAGGATTGAAACTGACTGTGTGTGCAAGAGAGTATTGGATGTTCAGAGTCGTTATCTGATGGTAAAGGAGTGTTTTGGGCTGAGCTTTAGAGATGTATGAATATTAATGTGTGGATTTTATTTCCCAGTATCATTATAAGGATGTCCCCTAGCAGTGTAACTGCAACCTGATGAAGATGATTACAAAATATAACTTTAATTGGAGAATCATTGGATTAAAGGGTATGCTGTTGGAATGACCCTGCACGCCTCAAGGCAACTTTATATTCTCTGTTTCTTCCCCATGAACTGCAGCACGCTCAGTCCAGACACAGACGCTGATGTTTCGTTCCAGAGGGAAGGCTTCGGCCGCCAGAGTATGTCAGAGAAACGCACCAAGCAGTATGAGAATGCCTCTCAGCTGGAGATCGTCAAGACGCGCAAGTCCAAGAGCATGGATCTAGGTAAAGGCTATGTTACTGCTGAACACACATTACACATGCATGGGGTCAAGAGTGTGTGATTAAAGGAAGTGTTTGGCATTGTGGAAAATATGCTTGTTTGCTTTCTTACTACACAATGGCTGTTATATGAATTGGACTGTTTATTGGCGAGGACCTGCACCTTTCTGGTCTAATCTCACACACAGCACAGCACAGCACAGCACAGCACACTTTGTAAAATGGCAAAGCATCATTTAATAAAATGAAGAAGATATAATACGTTAATTAGTGAGCTTTAGGGGTGTTCAGTTAGCCAACTGCTGATTGTAGCACTGTATTTAATATACAGACAATCTTGGCCAGAAAGCAAATAAGGGTATTTCCCAAATGTGAAACATAATTTCAGTTTATTACAATGCAATATTGTAAATATTATTTATTTAGCCATAAGTTTTATTACAATACCTTTGCACTCACATGGCAATATCACTACAACAAAGTCCGACGGGCAATGTTGATAGTAATCTCTCATGCACAGTATGGCCAGCACATTAGGCCAAAGCTGAATCAGAAAGTTGGCCTATACAGTGCGATGAATGTTTATGAGAGACATGTCACAATTTGGCATTCAGTAACATCTAGCTAGTCTGTGGGTTTGTTTCCTGTAAAATTTGACCATTGGTGTTCATGTCCCTGTTGGACGCTCCAAAGTGCTGATGGACTAGATCTCATCGTAACCTGTGACTCCTCAAGCACTTACTGTCTCTCACCTTTTCTGCCTGTCTCAGTAAAGGTATAATACTGGGGGAAATGGAAACACTGTCGAAAACAGACACTCACACACACGTACACACACACAGAGTCCTTTCAACCCTGTCCAACCAACACCTCTCCTCTTTTTGGCCTCCATCTCCCCTGGCCCTGTGTCCAGTGGAGCATTTGTAAAGCACAAGAAGCAAGAGCACAATGGCCTCTTTAGTGACTGCCTTGTGGTGGGAAGGCTGGCGAGATGCATGCATGCACGTACACACGCGCACGCACAGGCGCATACTCAAACACACACTGCATCCTTGGAAGAAGATGGTGCGAGTTCAGAGCCTCTCCCACTGAGGCTGGAGCAGACGCTGCCTTCTCTCGGATCACTGGCTAATCATAACAGATAACAGCAAACTCTGTTCCACACAGAGCCCAGAGACCTGTAGAAATCTTTGACTCTCCCACAGACTAGTGCAGGTCCAGGCCACTGCACTCAGCTCTGTGGGGTCCACCTTCCCTGTAGTCCCCTTTGTCCACCCTCAAAACTTTTCTCCAAAGTGAAGCCAGACAACACAAACTTTCAGCACAAAGTGCTGCTTAGGAAAAAGATAATAGTTAGCCATTGGATCGGTTTCACTGAGCAATTAGTTGAGCATACAAGTCTTTTCCATTATGTTCTAAGTGTCGAATAAAAATATAATTGGCTATAACTGAGGACAGGAAGTGAGTAGAGTGGACAGGATGCTGAGATAGCTCCTTGATGGCGTCCTCATCATTGCAAATGCACATTTTATCAATGAGTTTAATCAAAAAAGCTTTTGTCTCAGAGTGGTGTCAGCATTTATTTGTGAATTAGTTCTTTAAAACCTTAGTTTTTACCAGCTCATCTGTGTAAGACAGTGCCTCACTCTTGAGCTAACCAGTGTTACTGATGTTTTGCAAATCTCTATTATTGCTCTGTTCTGTCTTAGTTCTCGAGTTCAGTGTGTGTTATTAAATGTAATTCAATGTCCCGTTCCCTTCCACTACTTGCACGACCCAATTGAGTTTGTGAAATATCACGCTGACGGAAATCCTTGCCAATAAAAAGTCATAATCCATCACTGAGAATATCACAGCGTTCAGATGGTGCAGGGAAACTAACTTGTTCCACTCATACAATAATTCTTGTAACTGACATGAGCTCCCAGAGGAGAAATGTTTCAGTCAATATGTGAAACGCAAGCTCTGGAGCCTGTGTTCAACATGAAAGCTACATATTGTGCATATCTAACATACGTCACAGAAGTTCCATTTATCTCAAAGGCGCACACTGCTATAGTATGTTGATTATTTTAATGAAATTATTACATCAAAGCCACACAATGGAAAATGGCTTATGGCTAATGTATAATAGAGTTGAGAATTAAATGAACCAAAGAACACAGTGCCAGCATTTCTTCTTAAGCCTTGTCATTGGCACCCTGTTGGACACTGAAGTTTGTCCTCAGAAGTTAGGAGTAAGCATACCTCTTTACTTTCCATTAACACATTAATAAAGCTGCTCTGTGCTTTCAAAGCTACCCTGACTAAACGGTTACCATGCTCAACAATGCTATCCCCTACAGACTCTCATTTTATTCTGTCACTAGGTATTTTTGTCCCTCCTTTTAATCGTGTTCCAGGTGCTCCCAAATCACACGAGCAGATGGATTTCATGACTTTGAAGCCCATCATTGTTGAAATATGCTAAACTGGTCAGACACCACACGGTTCAATCCCATTTAGATGGGGAACGAGATTGAGTGAAGGAAGAAAAGGGAAGAAGGAGACGTGAGGTGCCATGGCTAATACATGAGCACGTTCCAGCCACTTTTCCTTGTAAGCCTCGTGATTGACAGGCCCTTGCACGGAGTGTAATATGTTCTACTTACATTACTAATCTAAAAATATTCTTCCCTGCACTTTCATTCCATCTCTTTCTATTTTGCATGTGCTCAACAATGTGGTAGAGAAGGTACTAACCACTCACCCTTGTTTATGCTCTTTAACAGTAGGAGATGAGATTAACTGCAGCACAAGAACCAGTGCAGGTAAGAAACCACGCCTGGACCAGCTCAGTGTCGCGTCACCATTATTACAGTGGACCACTCTGATTGTTCAGCAGGGTCCATGGGTCAACAGCAAAGATTGGAAAATCAGTCTGACACTTTCTCCATAACCAGCTCATAACCAATCATTATTGGCTGTGTGGTTTTGGCACCTTTAGATGCATATGGAGGAGAGAGTTGTTGGAGGTAATTGCAGCATGATCAAAAGAGGGTTTTCATATTGCTGAGAGGGAGTTGCATGGTGTTGAATAGAGACTTGGCAACTAATGTGGGAACCTGTGCCATTGTGCTCGTTCTGCAGTGCAAATGACTGAAGAAAACATTCATTTACCCCACGATTTGTGGAGGGCTGGAGACAACGAGGCAATGGAGTGGCATTTGCAATAGAGAGACATCATTGCCAGTTGGCCTCTCTGACTCGCTGAAATTGATCCATCAGGCTGTTTTGAGCTCTGGTTGGAGCATTGACTTGATTAAATTCAAACAGGAAGGAGCTGATGATTGGGTCGCAAGGGGATATTTTTGTGCGATTTCTTAGATCACTAATTTGAGACTAGTATGCGTCTTCACTATCATGTCCAGGGATATTTGAAAAAAACAGTCATATTCATATATCCTAATATATCAGGCATGCGACAGTACATTTATGCAGACATAAAAACAAGTTTTTGTCCATCTCAAGGACTCCTAAAGACACTGCAACAAATATTAAGAGATGAGTGGAGCTTCGTCACTGATAGGCCAGCTGTGATAAATGAGAGACTGGCACTTCAAGCTCACCATGACTGTGAGTTTCTGTTCCCGCCAAGTCAATTGCTGATCCAGTGGGTTGCCAGGCTGGGCATGAGAGTTGCCAGCCTCTGCATATTAATAGCTCAGCCAATTCAGTGAGTAAGATGACTTGGAGAGAGATAAACAGGTATAAAAATATCAATTTCGTGGGTTGATATAACCGCACAGTCACAGGTTATTATCCAGCATCCCTGATTGAGGTATTAACCAGTGTGGTTAATGATGATTCCTTTGTGACACATGTTCCGCGTATGGAGGACGTCCTTTGTCGGCCTAATGGTCCACAACTGGCAGAGACATAGCAGCCCGACCGACCCAGGGACGCCTCACTTCCACTGGGATACCTGAACGTGGCCTTCCCTCGACCACCTTGGAGGCTATTTTTAACATAATTACCCTTTTACCGCCCTGCTTAAAGCCTGGCTCTCTGAATAAATTATGTGTAATGGAGCTCCTGTCTGTACACAGATCTTTACATGCAAGGGCCCGTGGTGAATAATGGCTGGGGAGCATAGTTTTAGCTGCTCTAATTATACTATTGGCTCCTGTTCCTGTAATAACCGCTGCTGATTTATTCATGGAGTTTGCCATACCTCCCCTTTAACGTTTAATGGCAATGGATCTTCTGCAATTAACTGTCCTTGCCCTTAATCTGGCAAAGGCCCACAGCATGTTGACCATTCTTGTCTTTGGCCATGAAAATTCCAGGTACACTTTCCCCCTATTTGGTTTGATTGTCTTTCTTTTTGTGTATTTCATTTTGATGATTTTCATTTCTCCTCCAGACGTGTGGGGAGTGACAAACTCATGTCTGTATGCAATGGGGGAATATGTATTTTCATCCCTCTGAATAAGAGGGAGATGAGGAGCAGAGCACTGAGGCTTCTGTTGTGTGATAGGAATCACATAATAGACTGGCATACAGAGAGCTGTCCGTCAAACTCTCCCAGGAGAGCCGGGGCTGCTTCTGAAGAAAACAAAGGCAGGTTCGAGGCGGCCGGGGTCTATGGGCAAACTCTCTCTCTTTGCCTTGCTCCCCCCTTCCCTTTGTCTCTCTGTTCCTCTCAGTCATTCACCACGCTGACTAGAAACAATGGCGAAGGGGATCGTGGTGTGGAATACCGAGCGGGAGGATTATTCCCTGTTTCCGAGTACAGCAGATGTCATTTGTGTTCCCTTGAACTGTTGCATCCTGCGCAGCTCAAACTTGCAATCCCATTGTGTCAAACATGCACCCAGGCTTCTGCGTGTCTGCTGTTGGCAGGCTTTGCGCACAGGCTTTAAAAAAAAAAACCAAAAACCAAATTTACATGGCATTTGTTCTGGGTTGACTGAGTTTTATCCACAAAGTATGAAACATTACAGCATGTTCCTGCTATGCTGCATCTGCGAATATATTTCCTTATAATGTATTTTTTCTTCAGACTGCCCTCTCTTGTCCTTCCCATGATGAGATTACTCCTTCTGAACGAATGAATTACATGATTGTTACTGCATTCTCTTGGTATTGGAAGGTTGTGCGTGTTTTCCTGGCATTAAAATTTGTCATAGTAATCAGAAATGGCCTACCTCTTCTGAGGAACTGAGCAGTAAAACGAATCTTCTGTTTCAGCAATCAGAGAGCTTTTGACCCCCAAGACATTTGAAGCACACAGTAAAGTTTCATTTTACTGTCCAATGCAGCCTGAAGGCGCTCATATGAGCTCTCCCCACTAAATGGGATGCAGCATTATGGGATTGGTGGTCGTTTATTTGGCGTGGTACTTTCAGGATCGCGTCCAGGTTCTCTCGAGATTGGACACTTTTATTAACATTGACGAAAAAGGAAGGGGAAAGTGGTGCGTTGAAGACATAACAGTACGTTTACCACTCTGGAAATCCAACACCACTGACTAAGAGCTGACCTTTTAGCCTGTATCTGACTTTGTTGACACCAGATCTATAGCCGCCACGGGTGATAGAGAAGCACTCACACTCTCAGTAAGGGCGTGTTGGTTGCTAACGCAGCAGAAAGAAGGATGCCCTTGTGACCCCAAAGACCCTAAAAGTAGCATGGAAACTTTCAATTTCTTTAAAATTACAGGATTATTGCTCTTTCTTGCATCTGTCCTCTGCAAGTAGCTGTCTAGATGGTGTGTGTTTGAACTGTAAAACTCAGATAAATGGCTAATCACCAATCAGCTGCTGCAGGTTTGCTTGGTTTAGGGATCAAGAAGAAAAGAGCAAACAAAAGCGAGAAGCTGCCACTGCTTAGAATTGTGATAACGTTAGCAGCACATGTGCATTTCTGTGCAGTGCTGCCAGTTAACCCTCTTTTTTCTTAAGCTCTTAACTTATTCATACGCTGCATTCACAACCTTTGTGTATTCAAATCACTCCACATTTCCTCTCCTCCTGCTGCCATCTCTCATACTCTGAAACAAATGTATTTCAGAGGTAGCGCTCCATACGGCGATGACAAATTGATTTCTTTCAGCGATGGGGGTTTATTTTCTTTGCCTAATCTGTGTTTGGCTGTGCAACCCTGCATCTAAAGATCCACTGTGATCGCCCAGCAGCACTGGCTCATGCCTCATTTAGGCCACTTTGTCGAGGATCTTGTGGATACTGGCTGACATAGAAGTGCGTGTATCACGTGAGTTTGCGTTATTGTTTTTTTTGGGGAGTCCCTCCATGGGACACACACACATTTGAATGTGTGTGTTCTATGCAGTGGGGGTAGAGGCTAAACCTTATAGGACGAGCTGCAGGAGATGTTTATGTACGCCGCATGAAGCCACACAGGAAACAGCATCACGCACTCGCTACGTGTGGAGGGTCTGTGCGGTCTACAGGGACTCGTAAAGACACAAAGCCGCTCTATCCAGACTCCATCGACATGTGCTTTACCCTCGGAGAGTCAGTGGGGCTGCTAAAGTAATTAAATCAACCGTTTGTCCATTATTACTGATAGTTTCCTCTGCAGAAGTTTACATCTAACAAGGCTTCACCCAAACATTTTCAGAATTCCATCTTGTTACGTTTGACAGCACCTTGCTGCACGCTGAATCGAGGCAGAATAAAGGGGACAGAAAATCAACCAGGCTGCTTGTTTACCAACTGGCGGGTAAGGTAAGAGCTCCGGGGAACTGACGGACGCTCCCTGACAAAATGAAATACCAATACCTGAGTCACGCTCCACTTACATACCCTAAACAAACCCCTGGCGAGCATTGGAAAAATAATTACGGCTGTCCGGGGCCTGGTTCCAGTGTTGAAGAGGTTGACAGTTCAAAATTTACTTTGCATTCAATACAGCTGGTCTATCAGCCTGTCTATCAGTGCTATTGATGTTCTTTTGAGTAGATACTTAATCTAAGTATGATATATATGAGCTACTCCAATCAGCTACTTTGCAAAAAGGTTTCAAGCCGTAACAGCCCTTCATTTGTGTCATGAGCACAATTTACATGTTAATTGTGTTTACTTTGCATAATGGTTATGCTTTGTGCAGCATTTATCAGCCAAGTAAATAAAGTGGGTGGCACTGGTCTTGTGTCATATAGGCATATCGCCATGGCTCATACTAACGAGTGCTATGTGTCGCAGTGTGCGGTGTGTGTGATGACTGTGCATAAGAAAGGTTTGTCCTGCAGGTGGCCTGTGTCGACAAATGTTTTGGGGGTTTTTACCCACCAGGCTAATCAACGTAAGACTGATAACAGAGCAGGTTGTTTGGATTTTTCACTGGTTCTGCCTTCATGTTGTGCTATTACCTGTTATCTAAAATCTACCATGTGAAGGCCTTAGAAATGCAGCAAAAGATTTCAGCTGTGAGATGTTGTTTGTACTAAGATGGACGAGTGAATACAACAGAATGGTGCTAGAAATGAATGGGCTTTCGGATTTTGTTTAGTCTATAGGTCTTCCATTTTTCTCGCTTTAACCAGCGTCAATGCAGAGAGGACTGCTGATGGAAATAGGTTTATAGTCAAAACGTTTTTTGGAATTTATTATACTTTAGTAGAACACCATAATCACACTGGTACAGTGGTACACTGTTGTCTTTGATAGTGGCCCATTTATATGCATTACATTCCAGCCATATAATTTAACTCTGCAGACACAAGGACAAAGGTTGAATCATAATTCCCAAAAGGAAAATGTCTCCGTGAAGATATAATACTCTGTTCTCATTTCACACACTTCATTGGCCAGGCAATGGCATCATTTGTTTTTCATGTTAATTGCCAGACTCACACCTTCTCTTTGCTTGCCAAGTACAGCACATAACATCTTCCTATATGAAACTAGCACAACGTGAATGATTCATCGACATGCAATGGGCTCTGTGATGATAGGTTTTAGGTCGCCTTTGTGGCGGAGTTAGAGTCACGCCATTAGTTTGCTGACCTCAGTGATACTATTTCGTCTTTCTGTAGGTTCCGCAGAACAAGAGGTCGGACCCTCACTTGGCTTGAAAAAGTCCAGCTCCCTTGAAAGCCTCCAGACGGCTGTTGCCGGGGCGACTCTGAACGGCGAGATCAATGTAAACAGGCCACGCTCACGGATCGTCAGGGGCCGCGGCTGCAACGAGAGCTTCCGAGCTGCAATCGACAAATCCTACGAGAAACCTGGGGTCACAACGGCAGAAGAGGAGAACAGCATGGATACACGTGAGTGTTGAGTGTTTTTATTTCTCAAGATGAGTATTGATCTGGAGTAATGTGCCCAAAAGCGTGTCACCGTAGAATGAACAATAAAACACATTGAGTCAGTGTAATATAGGCCAACTCGACACCAGAGCCTTCTCAGAATGGCAGGATTCACCTCCAAGTAAACTAGGTTAGGAATCCCCACTTGCTAAAGAGACGTGTGTGCCACAATGCACATCTGCAATAAGTGTCTAGGTTACACACTCATTAATATTCACACAGTTCATGTTGAGTGGAATTGTTAGAGACTGTGGCAACGTGTTTCCCAGGAGCTTACAGGCTCTTAAAGTGCATTGCCATGTTTTCCAACAGAGTGCATGCGAGGAACAATTTCTGCTGTTCTGTTTACCCACATACGTCAGGGGTCCTATTATATCCATTTTACATATAATGTGTGCGTGTAATTGCATTTATTATGATAATAAATGAGCAGCCCAGTCCCTAGAATAAAATGTTGGCCTGAAATGTTTCTACGAGAGGTTTCAAAGTGACGTCATTCAGATTACCAGCACATGTATACGAGCCAAATTTCTCATCAGGAGGAGGGGGTGGTGTGTTAGCTTGGAGAGGAGGGTGAGGTCAAGCAGCAGACCAGTGTTCAAGCCATATATTGCAACATAACAGGGTACTTTTAACAAAACGTCGGGATATTTTCCAACAGTGTACATGGCAACAAAACCGAACATTTTTAATGCAAAGCAAGCCGTGTTTGTGGTGACAAATCCAGGTATTTTAAGACAAAACATGATGTTTTCCTAATCCAAACCAAGTGCTTTGTGAGTAAACCTAACCACCTTGAGTTGTCGTAACATAAAACTGAAAATTTTTCGACATAAAGAAAAGTTTCAGCGTATCTGTTGTAAAGTAATGTAAAGTTTCACATATCCTTGGTCTGCAGAAACCTACAAAGCCAACATTTCTCCTGGCGATTGGGTTTAAAATGAAGTCCCACTCTTTGCTTTGGACTGTGCCAATTAGTTTTGGCACATAACAACATAAAGCCTTGCCAGGTTTCCTCACAGTTGTTTTCCTGCATACCTGACTGAGACTGAGACCACAATTAACTGACTTTATTTTAAGCTACTGTATGAAGACAGCATTTAAAAGGAAAGACGTGCCACCTTCCTTTTGAGCGAATATATCCATCCATTCTTGGTGTTTGATGAGAAAAAGACATGCGTTGTATATAGAGAGACAGCCGTCTTATGTTTTCCGACAGGTAATAACCCTGCAACACCACAAGAGTAATCACCAGATATAAATTTCCATTCACCATTAAAGAGCCGGGAGACATTTGAAAAAGAGGGAATTATTTGCCTGAAACGCTTTGTTCTCATAAGCTCTGTCGGCAAGCCACTAAATACAGTCTTATCTCGGCAAAGAAAAATGGGGAAAGCAACCGATTTCTCCTGCCGCGGTATATTGCATTCTCCCCCATGATATTCAAATAACTCTGTTTTTCAATTTAGATAAAAGAAGCCGGTCTGTGCTCGTCACTGAGGTTAATAGTCAAAGTTGACAGATAAGCCACTGCCTTCCTCTGCTCCCAGACTTTTATTTACATAAAATAAGAATGTGGCATCACCCAAAGAAAATGTGTCCCCACAAGATATCCTGCTGGGCAAAATGTGCTTCCCCTTGTGCTACTTTGTGTTGCATCGTTTGCGGAAATAAAAGGGAAAAAAGCAAAATCTGCTCTGCTGAGCAGAAATCCCTCTTTTATGTGTTGGAATAAGACTGGCAATTTTACTTGTCTGTCATAACCTTCGCTGACAGGCCAGCTTAAATGTCCCTGATTATTAAAGCAGGAAAGTTTAATGGTAGAGTTTCTAACTAAAGTGACAAAATGTTTCCTGTGGTTGCCTGTCTCTGCAAATTATCTTGTAGTCTCCTGACACTTTCATCAATGCTTCTGCTGTCATTTGAGATCGTCATCCAAGTCTTTCTCTTCTCGATTCCGTTAAATTGCTGTGGATGGCCTCACCTTTTGATGTCTGGTGTTATTGGCTTTTGACAGGAGCTTGTTTTTCTGTCTTGCTTTATTTGAAAGACTCAAATTTAATGGCAAAAATTGCATTGATTTATAAAAATGGCATGTTCCTCATCTGTATGGCCTTCCTTCAAACTCAAGAATACATGTAAATAAATGCGCGCACATGCACACACAAAGCACACATGGCCGCTGCCCCCTGGGATGCTCTGGATTACGATGTTTAATATGTTGTCTGCAGCTTGCATCATTAAACAGTAGCGACATTAGCACTCCTGCTAATTTCAGTCGTTTAAATAGCCAGATACAGCTCACAGCTGCTATTTGCTGCCGTTGCTCTTAAGTGGATGATAAGCAGGCGGCAGATTGAGTGATAAAACTGATACCCATCCGGACCCTGCTCCCAAATTTGTGGAGGTGGAGAAAAGGAAGGGAGGGGCTGCGTGCAGCAGTGAATTGTGTAACTGAGCAGGCTTAAGCTACCGGCTTGCTCTCTATTCCTGCCGTATAGTGCCTCATGTTGAGATTCCAATTCAGTAATTTCCTCCGAGATGGCAGCTGAAAGAAATAGCTGATAGCTCCGCAGATCACAAGAGAAAACAAACCCCACTGTTCCTTGAAATGTGAATCCAGCCGCTCCACCCTTCTGTAGTCTGTCTCATCGCATATGCCACAAATTCATCATGGTCTCCCCTCCCTCGTCTTTCCTCGCGATAAGCGCTTTTCTCTCCTCCATCAAAAGAAGAACTTAAAGGACGACACGCTGTAAGACTGTAGTAATTTCTAATCTGAAGGACATCTACCTCACGCCTCAGAGCCAGAGATACAGCATAGACAGGAGCTATGCCGATTGCGAAGTGCACCACGTTTGCAATTAAGATCCCTTGGAGCCTTTTTCAAGATTATTTAAATGTATAATTACTGACAGATTAATTACATTTTGCCCATCAGTTCTGATTAGATGTGATGGAAACTTTGAGTTTAATCAACCCTACATCACCTAAGGAGTTTGGTTTCAATTTGATGGCTGGGTTGAAATTAGCTCAGACTCAAATTGAGAACCAGATTCGTATGGCCATCATTACAGCTTTCACTGTTTAGTCACATCATTTTTATATGAAACGTGGCAGAAATGGGGGGGGGAGAAAAACGGCGGTTCTCTTGTGAGCTGTGTGAAATGTACACATTTGAAATAACTTCAGGCTTTCAGCTAAGTGAAAATATGTTCAACAGAATACTATTCTCAAAGGGTGTACAATGTAAATATATTCTGCTCTAATGAGGCGAATGAATTCAGTGTGTTTTGTTCAAAGCTGCCATACCTTGTGGGACACAGCCTTTCTTTTAATTGTTCATCTGATGTTACCAGAAGAAAGAAGTGAGGCTTTGTACTGCAACTTTGTGTTCCTTCTGTGATCCACGGGGAGTCAAGTGGGAGTTAAAGTTTTTGTCTGCCTTTTATTGACGTACATTTTATTTTTCTCTCTATCTCTGTGTTTGTGGGAGTGTGCCATTCTCTTTCCTTCCCAGTATCTATAAATAACATCCTCTCCGTCCCCCTTATCTCTTCACTCCAGTGGACGAGGACACAGAGGGAAGTTCCAGATCGGGTCGCGAGTCGATGTCCACCAGCGGTGACCTCAGTGTGGGACCCGGGCTGAACGGCAACATGTCCAAAGATGACAGGCAGAAAGACCTCCACAAGGTTGGGGGGAAGGAAAAGAAGAAGCCTGAAAGGGATAAAGAGAGGGAGAAAGACAAGGACAAGAACAAAGCCAAGAAAGGCGTGCTGAAGGGCCTGGGCGAGATGTTCAGGTAGGAACGAGACGCTCATCTCCAAATCCTAAACAACCTCCCCCCCCTGTTTGCCCCAAGCACCAATCACTGCCTGCTTTATTTAATTCCATTCAGCACATTCACCAATGGATCATACAGAATTGGAATGAATTCTCTGGATGTTGCCAGCGCTAATCAGGGACCTCTCTCCTTGAACCCTGTGAGGTGGAAGGAGAGGGTGGAGGGGAGAGTGTGGGGGGGGGGGGATATCGACCTCAAGGGCCTCTGGTACTTTTGAGCCAGATTATTTTTAATAAGGGCAACATGTTTTATTCATAATCCCATGTGCACTTTCCTCCTATCCAAACACGCTCCGCATTTGTTAACCAGTGGACAATGTTCAGGGCTCATACAGGTGCTAATGTGGGAGCTGTGATTTGGTTCTAGGGATAAAAAAAAAAAAAAAAAAAAAAAAACAACCTTTGGAGATGATAAAATCGACTGCAGTTTGGAGTTGTTGCCTGTGGCTGGTGTTCTCAGCGGCTGTCTCTTCACACAGCTGCAAGATTTTAGAGGCAGACTACCATGGGAGACCACGAGAGGTGGCGTGATTCTGCTTTCAACACTCTTTTAGATACTCATCAGTTTAATAAATTGTCCACAAGCAAAAAAAATGTGATGCCAAGGATTTAATTTAGCAATCCTCTCACCTGCTGTAGGTCTTCTGCGCTGTGTTATCGCCTCACGTACCCCAGGAAGCTCCAGGAGTTTGGCAAATTCAAGCCAGACTCCTCTGCTGGCAGAGTTTATGGTTTGTCTTCCAGGCTGGAAAATAATGCCACTGCCTCTGAGGACTAATAGGCAAAGTTCTTTAACCCGAGTAGTCACGATGGGCCGTACACAGAGTACATAGACAACAGGAGAAGTGTAAAGAGACTGTGGATGAAAATAAACATCCTGTGGGTATCCTTTCAGTATCTCTGCCACATGGAAAATTAGTGGGGGAGTCACATTAATTATTTCAATTCTGTGCACATTTGAATATGGCATAAATTAACGGTGGAGGCGGTGCAAGCCGTTATCGTGCCGTAAGTTGTTTTCATGTGGATTAGTTTAATGGGATTAGTTAGCGTATCGCGGCGCACGGCTCGGTAATGAACAATAAAGACGACAAGTGTGTTTCGAGGTCATGATTGAGGAATGCAGGGAGCTTGCTTATCTTCCATTATTTTCAGTCTTGTGGTTTTTTTTCTTTGTTTTTTTGTTTTTTTTAACTCAACTGGCTACGCGTCGTGCGGTGTAAATGCGTAATGGCTCCCATTATGTCGCACACTAGGCATGAGCACATATGCGTTCGCAGGCGTGCACGCAGAGAAGTGCGCTGGATTGGTAAAAGAAAGAGGATTTGACTCTGTGACATATGACCTCTAGTGGCTGTGTGCTCGGCCCTATAGGTGGCTGCTGGGCGAGTTTTAGCTGTGGGCCTTCGGCGTGCCCTCCTCGGCCTCATCATCGTTCTTCATTATCTTTGAGTGCCACTGCCACTTAAGTGTTGGCACGGGGTAGGCCTCGCTGACACCCTCCCCCTGTGCATTCAGCGCCAGGCCCTGTGCCTCCTGAATGCAAAGAGGCAGCCCCCTGAACCAGCATGTCCCTCAATCTTTGTCTTTCCTTCTTTCTGCTACTCCTACTCCTTGTTGATACTTCAAACAATTTTCTCCTTAAAACTGTGACAGCTCTCACGCCCACACGTCTCCACTGTCCCTTCTCTATTCTCTCCCCTGTTCTCTCCAAATCCACCTAACAGTTTATAAAGTTAGAGACGGCAAGGAACTGAGGTGAGAACGAATGCGTCCCACTGGATACAATAACAAACTTTTTTTTGTACAGAACGAAATGGAGTGATGTGAAATGCCTAGCGGTCAAAAGGGAGGAGAGGGAAAGAAAGCGAAAGATCTGTTGTATGTCTCACTTTTAGCAATTCTAGCAAAAAGTTTTGACAGTGATTTCAGACTAGAGGAGTTTTACTGTGCATGACAAAGGGTTTGGCTGACAGTAACTCAACACTCTCAGGCTTACGAATCACAGATAGAATTTACATGAGCCGGTGTCACATGTGTCTCAGCATTGCATCAAAACATCAAAAAGGCATACTGATTGGGTTAATCCTTTGTAATACTTGTCCTCGTTGTTTTCATTAGCATAAACTGGACGGGCAGGCACTCACTTTTTCCTGCATTTCTCACACGTCTTACGCTCACGTTCTCCGTCTAAGGAGATTTCAAGGAGTTTGCAGCACACTGCAATTTGAGCTCATTTGCATGCAGGCCTTTGGACAGCCTGATGAACGTGTAGTGCACGTCTGCTTAATGGACAGCCTGATTGGGAGTGCATTAACATCAGAGCCAGGGGAGAGGAGGATGGCCTAATACAGGGAGAGAGAGGGAGGATAGAGGGGGAGACTGTGAGATAAATACTGTGAATGCAAGAATGACTGAATGTGTGCGAGCGCGTGATGCAAAGAAAATTGACTGCCTGAAGCCCAAAGCAAAGACACTGCAGTGCAGAGCCCCGGCTCCCCTGCCTCTCTGGATCCGTACTGTACTGCCTATAGGATGGCAGGCTGCCTGGTATACAGTCCTGTACCATCCAGTAATGAATAGCTTATAATCTTTTGAATGGATACCAATGTGCGTGCATGCGTTGGATAAAAAAACAGCCCTAGGCAGCTTGACATCATCGTTATTTCAAGGATGTCTGTTGCATGTATGTATCCCTGCATCCGTGTCTGCATCCAGTGGTGTATAGGAGAGTGCAGGACGATGCATTATCCCCTCATCCAATGTATGTGTCATTTCGACTGGATAACATGTGATCATTACTTTCTGATCCTATCAGGTTTGTTTAGATGTTGGAAGCTTTGCCCAGGGCTCTGTTAGCATGCTAGCAGACAATGACGTCTCGGCCCGGCCTCCAAGACTGCCTTCAACATGCCTAATGAGGTGTTGTTTGTCTGCTCTGTGACTGACTGACCTCCTCCGCCCCCATATCCATCTCTTGATGTTTTTATGCGTCCGTGAGACTGTGATGTGTGTATGCACATGCAAAAAAAATACCAATCTTGAGCAAATTATTATTGTTATTAAGGTTGAGTGTTGTTGAAAGAAAATCAAAATCCAGATTTTTATGGGTTAATTAGACTCTTAGATGCACATTTTTGCAGTGTACATATGTATTTGTTAATGCATATATGTACACACCCATCATCTGTATGTTGCTCTAAGGTGTATGTGTGTGTGTGTGTGCATTAATATTTCTATACCTAAATAGCTGTGTGTGTGTGTGTAAATGTAAGAGGTGCGAGAGAAATGCATCATACTGTAGTACAGTTGCATGAAGGAGAGAAGGCTGCAAAAATGGAAGGCTGGCTTGGGACGGGGGAATGGGGCCCAGAGAGCTGGGGGTGGGGGCTGGATTGGGTGAGGGTGGAAGGAGAAAGGGAGCGTGTGCACTGGAGTGAACTGGGGCACCAAGGGAGAGTGAGAAAGGAGGATGAATAGGAAAAGGAGAGGGGGAATGAGAAAAGAAGGGAGCTTTTCACAGCGGCAGTCACGGCATCGTGCTACTGTCTGCCTGGAGGGAGGATTGAGGATCTCCAGCCATTTTGTACATTCTGTGTGTGTGTGTGTGTGTGTGTGTGTGTGTGTGTGTGTGTGTGTGTGTGTGTGTGTGTGTGTGTTAAACCGTGCATGAGCGGTTTCAAGGTACATGTAAATTTGCATGTGTGTGCGTGCGTAATGCTTTGTGTGTGTACATAGATGAAAAGAATGTGTTAATGGGCTCTGGCACCACCCTCACCCTTTCCCCCTGGTGCTTCCTCACCCACATGCACACTTGCCCTTACCCCTACCCCCCACTCTCACCCTCCCCACCAATCTGATAAGTGGCATGCCTCACGCCGAGCCATCAGCCGACGCTGGAGCTCAGAGTGACAGCCGCATCCCACCCCAAACCCCCCTCCTCACCCTCCATCACCCCAGGGACCTCGTCTGCCTTCTCCTCCCTTCAGATCCAGGCCCACTCAAGGCTACATGGAGAGAGGGGTGTGGAGTGGAAAGGGAAGCAGTGAATGCTGGAGTGGAGGGATGCATTCTATCCTTCAATCTTTATTATTCTTAGGCAGTGTAGAAGCACGCAGGGGGTGATGGTGTGTGGGGGGTTTGCATGCATGCGTGACTGTGTCTAGAATATGGATACCATGCCACAAAAGCATGATTGCCTTATGTGCAGCATGGGAGTTGGTAGTTAGCGTGCTCCTGTGTCGCTCCGTGTCTTCGCACTATATGATTCTTTCTGCTCGTGTGGGTGTGAACAGCTGATGGCGGGTAAGCCGGTTTGATCATTAGCCCACCAACATGATACATGTATTAGCCTGCCTTTTTATACACACATGGCTGAGAGCGTGACTGATGGAGCAACACACAAACTTTCTCTGTATAAAGCAGCCCTCCTCCCCCTCCACCTTCCCCAGCACACACACAAACGCTCACATATGCTTGTAGTATTATGCCACAGTTGATTTGGAGACAGCAATTAGCCGCCTCCACATGTGGGCCCTGACATCTGCTGAATGTAATCTGAGAGAAAATGATAATTGTTCTTCTTTTGCTCTGCCTCACTCATCATAATGTCTGTGCTGAGGTAGTAAAGGCGAGCGCGGCGTACAGCATCAAGCCGGAGCTTGTACGTGAGAATAACCGGCAGCTGGAGTGAAACGAAGAATATGAGTAATGCAGCAAAAGATGATTACATGAAAACACATGATGGACTGTGGATGGTGATGTCAGAATCAGCTCAGCAGGGTGGTCCGTTATTAGGGAAATTGCTTTTCTACTCACCAAGGGGGCAAGGATTTAGTCCCTCGAAATGCCCATGAGTAACAAAGTAACTTCCTGTCGGCAGACCTTGACCTTTGACCTCCGTTTGGAGCAGCCTAAAACAAAGTGCGCTGCAGATTTCCCCTGTCATCAATAAATATTTCAGGGGGAACTGAGACGTGAACTTGGTCAGCTTTTGGCAGCTTTGCCAGGTGCAAAGTCATAACTCAATATCAACTTCAAATGCCTGCACAGCTAAAAGAAATATCATGTCACCAGGGCCACTATACAGAGATGGGTCAACTTTTTCAACTTCTTGGGAAAAGCATCTTTTCAGAAACCCCCCCCCCCCACCATGTCTTCAAAGATCCCAGGACTTTAAAGGGGTCATTTTTTGCAGCCTGAACTCCAGACTCCCTCACAAAAATGTCCTCCGAGTGTGACATCCCATTACTCCCTTGCCAATCATGTACCAAAGATGCCCAGCGGGGGCCAAACAACAAGCAACACAGTCCCCCACTGAGAAGATTAGCGCCACAGTCACAGAGTGCAGCGGCAGGAGATGAAAACAGTAAAACAACAAAACTCCTCTGCACGCCAGGTTAAGGCAAGCACAGCTTTGTGTCTGGTGTCCAGAAATTGGATGTCACTGTAAATTTCTGGCGGGTTGAAGCGTTTAGACGTGGGGAGGGGCCGAGTTGTAGGATTAAGGAGGAGGGAGGAGAGGATGCTCTGCGCCACCATGCAAGAATGAGAGATGGACGTTCCAGGCAGGGGGGGTGGGGTGGGGGGGGGGGTTGGGGGTCTGGCTGTCCGGCCGCACTTCCTCTGCTGTTGGCCACTCGATGCAAATGTGATTGGGCAGCACTGGGCCTCCATCAGACAGCCCTGGAGTAATTAGGTTTAGAATGATCACGCAGTGCTCCGAGATAGACCTTGAAGCATGGGGAGAAGCGGGGAGGCCGGTGTGTGTGTGTGTGTGTGTGTGTGTGCGCGCGTGTCTGTGTGTTTGAGGAGAGGTGATGTTGCACGATGGAGTTAATTGAATCTGAAATCTTGTCGGCCTGAAATGAGATCCACCGATGTCTCTCACGCTGTGTCTCAGGCAGAGGGCTGCAAACATGACTGAATTCATAAAGTGTGTTATTAAAGAGCTCAAATTAAGTGTAGCAGTGCACCCCTGCATACTCCACCAGGCCTGTGACTGCTAATGATCCAACCCCAGTGGAATCACACCCAGACCCTATCAATGGAAACCCAAGACTCTTCTCTTCTCTTCTCTTCTCTTCTCTTCTCTTCTCTTCTCTTCTCTTCTCTTCTCTTCTCTTCTCTTCTCTTCTCTTCTTCGTCTGTACTCGTCGCTCGACTCTCTCCCTCCCTCCTTTCATCAACCTTGATGTTCCAAAGAGAAACCGCCCGACGTTTCTTAACTTCCTCCCTCTCCGTTTGATATTTGTTTTTCACACTTTGAGACACTTTGATTCCACTTTGATGTTATTTTTTCGCTCTGGCCCGCATCGCTTTGATCAATCAGAGAAAGGCTGTTCCAAAGCGAGTCGACTCTCAGAGGACAGGCGGATTTGAAAATAATGAGAAAACATTAAGAACATGTACAAGGATCTGAGAAAGGCACAATCCCATTTTGTTTTTCTAAATAGTGCAAATGCATCACTAATGCCCCCCATAATAAAGCATATTAAATGTATGTTTTGGTCTGAGGATGGAAAAAAATCTAAGTTGAATTAGAGATGCAAAGCATGCTTGATATTACAGAGACAGAGGTGAGAAATGCACATGGGAGAGCCTATTTATTTCCTCCTATGTGCTATGCAAATGAAGTGGGCTGCCTGCTACAGTAGGACTCATTGCTAGTCTGCTCACCCATCCGCCGGGCTTAGCATGTAATGAAATCGAGGCCTTTGGCTGAAATGACCTTTCCCATCCACCGAGTTCCCACCTGCTGATGTGCGCGCACACACCTTAACATGTGAATGAGAAGATGGGTAGTGGGAGAGAAACAATCACAGCGAAGGCAAGGAAGACAAAAAAAGCTGGGAAAATTGCTTTTGAATTACAAAGGTAATATCAATCGATGTTGAATTACACTTCTGATTTCCATCAAAGGCAACCAATTAAAGGCAGGAATCGTATTCCTCTTGTTCTGCTGGCGTCTCGACATGTGTTCGGCATGTAAAGAGAAATTGTCTGTCTTCTCCCTCCTGCTTTTCCACCTCTCTCTCTCTCTCTCTCTCTCTCTCTCTCTCTCTCTCTCTCTCTCTCTCTTTCTCTCCTACTCTGATCTTTTTTCTCCCTTTCTTGAGCGTGTCAGAGAAATGGAGATTGTTTTCACGACCGGATCGGGATTTCATTCCTCCTCCATGTTTGTCGTGAAGGAATCTTAATTGGCTTCTCACTGCCGTACCCAAAATGCACGAGCTACTGTGCGAGATAGGGCCGGTGTTCGGTGGTGGATGTGTGTGTTACACAATGGCCGTTCATAACCACAATCCTTTCTTAACCTTAACAAAGTGTTTAAAGTGCCTTATCTTAAACAGAGTTTATTTGCTATAAGCACAACCTTCCCCAAAGTCTTCATGCACAGATAGGGTTTAAAGTGAGAAACAGTTTTGTTGAGTCGCCCACCTCTGACATCCTTGTCTGGTGATATACCAATGTAACCAAGGCTGATTTGTAGTCTCAACCTAATACCAGTGTTAAACCACATTTCCCATAAAACCCACTGTTCCCTGACTCGACACACACGTGTAAGTGATCGTTTCCAAAAACCCATTTCCTTCCTGTGCCATAAAGCAAGTTCCTTTTGCGCTGTAAATCAGTATAAAATATAATACGGTGTCGTGTCGGGGCTGACAATTGTCTTATTGATCTTGCGGTCTCATTTGTTTACAGTGTTTGTGCAGAGGTTTTTTAATGGCCTCTTGATTTGAAAAATGCTACATGCAGCATGTTTAATTTGACACACATGTAGTTTTGCTTTGAAGAACCAGCAGTTTGATCCAGCCGTAGAAGGCCCGTAGACAGAGGAGGAGTGTCAGGGTTATTTATTTAACGCTGCTTGTGATGTACAGTCACTATCCCTGAGACTCAACGGGCTTCCTCCTCTCTCTCATCCTCACTTTCCTCACAATTACTGTCACTCCCTTCCTCTGTCTTTCCATATATCCACCCATATCCCTCCTCCCTCCCAGCTGCTCTGGAGATTCATCGTGGCATTGACAGAAAGACCTCTCCCGTCTCCCTCTGAATGCTGGGAGGGATGTATATCACGGATCAGCGATTCCGCTGTCTCCTTTCTCCAGTGGACTTAAATGCAACGTTTGCGCCGGTGTGTGTCGTGCCTGTATTTCAAAGCCTGGCGTTTACGAGGCAGAAAACCTGCCTCACTTCTCCCCTCACCTGTCCTTAAGATGGGCCTCTTGGAAATCTGGCATTTGAGTTTTACAAAACACATATGTCTCCAGACTCATCGGCTCATAAATTAGTTGGGACATAACTGCAAGAAGCCAGGATGTTCAAGACAGAAAAGACACGAACAGAAACCTGAAAAACAAAATAAATGTATGAAGACAATAATCATAAGTGACTTCCTCTTACCTACAGTACCCGTCCTAATAGCTTAAGTTTTGCGAGGTGAAAGCAGCTGTAAATACATCACCACACCTATAATGTCTCTGATCCCTGCGAGCTTCTGCACATCAGTGGTGTTTTTTGCAGCTATTCCACAATTCAGGTTGCCTTTTTTGTTGCCCCCCCCCCCCTGCCGTGGCTCTTCCACATCCACGATTGCGGCTGCCATCGTTAAAAGAGCTGAGCAGACATTGGATGCTGTGTTTGCTGAATGCTGAGTTTTTGTGTTTGAGGCATGCGGCAGCAACCTCGCTGAGGATATAGAGAGTGGCAGTGATCAAAATGGCCCATTAGGAATGCAGTGTGCCATACTGTATCTAGGTCACAGCCTGAGCCACCTACTGTAGCTCTTCCACTGAGAAACCACAGCGCTGCTGCCCCCCATCCCCATTCCTGCATCCCTGCCTGTGAGTGTGTGGGATAGGTTGGTTAAGCATTCGCCAAATGCGACTGTGTCTATGCATATGAGCATGTGAGATCGTGTGTGTGGGTCTGCTTATGCATGGGTTGTGGCTAGCAAGGGCAGTTGGCAACCGATAATGTGTTTGTATGTTTGTGCATAAAGTGAGAGAAAGAAATTGTGCCGGATTGTCTTTGCCTGATCAGAACACACACACACACACACACACACACACACACACACACACACAAAGCTTACCCCAGCAGCTGAACTCCGAGCTGCTCGAGTGTTTCCGTGTAAATTGTCCTTCAGAAACTCCCTCCTCACTGCGCTCATACGCTTTAACAAATGGATGTATGAATGCGTTTGGACTGTTTATTTGTGTTGTAATGAGAGGCTTTAATCAGGGGTGTCAGGTATTTGAAACGTTCCTCTGAGCGTGTGCAAAAACACCCCTCCCCTCCTCACGAACATGCACACACACACACATATACACACACAACTCAGTGATTTATGTGAAACATTAAAGGCAATCATGTTGGGCTGGGCCTCATCCTTTGTATTGCACAGGCTGTTTGAAATATGGAAAAGCCAAGCTGTCCCTTGATATACAGGCACACACATATAGATAAAACACACACACACACACACACACACACACACACACGCACAGATGCTTGTGCGTACCTGCCATTGTTTAAAAATGAATAATTGGCACATAGCGCAAACAGATGAATGCTGCTTTTCTTTAATCATGCAGACACACAAACCTCACACATGCGAAACTTTAGTTCTAGATGGACACACACACACACACAAACACACACACACTTATTCAGTTCAACAGTTGCTTTGATACTGATAGTTGTTCATTTAAAAGCAGCCTCAGTCATTCACTCTGATGCAGTACTGTGTCTATATATTCTCTCTGCTCTGTGGTGAGGATGAACATTTCTCAATAACAGCGGATTAACTCATTTTGAAAATCTACCATACCCTCCTCCACACACACATATTTTCAATAATGGCAGAAACAAACATAGTGGAAGTGTAATGAAACGTCTGTAGGATGGGATACCACCCCAAAATAGCCCTGCAGCTCTCTGTGACTGACCATTCTTCACACATGTATTTGTATTTAGTTTAGTCTGAACTCATTTTCTTGTCTTCTTGTCTTCTCTCCTCCTGCTTGGGGACAGGATGTTCTTATTCAGCACTCCAGTGGTGGAATGCAGTTGTTTATCAGGCCACTGGACACACATACAGACCTTGATAAGGCAAAATAAAAGGCTCAAATTCTGAAAGAGGAAAAGAAGAAAAGAGGAAAAGACCAGACAGAAGAAGACCTGAGAGGGAGCTGCAGAAATAACAGGAAATACTGACTGACACACCAGGAAAAGAGCAAAATTTAAGACTGAAAACAATCTTCTGAGAGGGCGGTGTAGCATCAATTTCAATGCATCTGTAGTTCAGCCAGAAAATCTTCATTTCCATACAATAACCTCTTTATGGTAAACTGGTGGGGACAGTGATATTGGTTGAGAAAAATACTGTCATTTAAATACAATGATCTGAGATGGCATACAATCCATACACCTGTAGATTCTTTTTTTTTTTTTTTTCATTATTTTCATTGAAAGACCACATAGAGCGTTACTGAAACTGAACATCCTCCAACGTGACGGCGTCTTCTTGGCTCAGCTGGGAGACCTAAGAGGCGTAGAAGTTTCTGGTGAGAATCATTTTTCCTCCATCTCGCCCATGGTGCTGTCCCCCCACTGGGGCTCGGCCTGATGTCATGAATAAATGCATGTCATGCCTCCACGGTGCGGGACACACCGCTTTCTCACCCGGCGTGAACCATTTCGACTCCCGTCCTCCCTCCTCCTGTACATCTCCCACTGTTTTCACACCATTGTTGGAAGAATCGGGCCTGGCTTCCCTCCAGAGCTGCAACCAATCAACAGCGGCTCCCCCTGCAACTTTTCATCAGGAGGAAATCAATTGGTTCTGTGCGCGTAAGCCCTTGTCCAATGAGGTGAAAGCACAGGGATGTCATATCTGGCTGCGACCTGTAAGAGTCTCTGGAAAAGGCAGATGAATGTGCAGCTGCGTTATGTGTTGTCTTATTTTATCTGCACATTCCATAACATGAACCCCAAGATGGTGTGAAATCACAGAGGTGTTACCTTATCTTAAACATTCACTGATGAATGTCAGGCTGCAGTCTCCTGAAGCTCCTGCAAAAAGAAAAAAAAAAAAACTCTTCTGAGGATGCATCAAATTGTAGATTCTGGTTTAAAAGGGGTCTGGCTGAGCAGGGAAAGCACTGACTGACATTACAGGTTGCGGATAATGAGTTCCGTGGGGAGGGAGATAATCGGCTGGCGCTGGCTGGAGGCTGGAGGAACGACGGGAGAACATCCTCCCATACCCCTCTGGGGTTGGTGTCCCTGGAAACCAGCGGTGGCGACATTACGCTGAGGCCACTCGACGATAACGGATGCCCCTTTAATGCCTACTAACGAACGCTGGGTCACAGTGTGATTCCCAGGGAAGAAAAAAAAAACAGAACTCTCTCTCCCTTTTTCTTTCTCTGACTGTCTTATTGGATTTTTTTTTTTCCGCGGCGTCTTTGTGTCTCACCCCAGGTAGAGAGTGTTTACTCACCACAGCTGCAACAACACTTAGCTAGCGAGGAGGACAGACAAATCGGAAGACCTCGCCTTCATAACAAGGCACTATTAAAATTACATGCCAGTGTCAGGGTGTTGCCCTGGGTGCAGCACGGTGCACAAATCATGCACTGCTTCATATTGACGTGCCCTTGAATTGGACGGGAATTGGAGAAGATAGAAAAAAAGTGCACTGTTTGTGTGTGCGTGAGTTTTAACTTTCTGCTGTGTACTTTTTTGCCATCAATAGGATGATAATAAGGTCTCTTGATTTTTTTTTTTTTGAGAAAAAAGGTATTTTTTTATGGTGCTTTATAGATTATCACCATGAAATGCAGTGGGTGGAGGCATAGTTATTTATTTTCTTCCTGACTGCGACAAATACAGTTTCGGGGGATTGGGGCTCAGACACCACATCAGACGTCTCGGGGGGGGGGGGGGGGGACTTCGCCCTGGGAGATCTGGATTAACTTTCAGGTTGGCCGAGCAGAAACCATAACGATTCTCTCTGTCTGCCCTTGAAATTATCTTCTCATCACTTACTCAAATTGATAGATGCAGTCACTTTTTTCCCTTTCTGGCTCACCTGCTCCATTCGCAGGTTTGAGTAATGCCAAAAGATTTAACACCTCATGTGATGAGTGCATCATGAGAGGTTAAACCAGGCTAGTCCATCTCATCCTTGCATTCGCTTCCAAAACCCACAAATTTTCGGCAGCTGTTTCTGCTGTCCTCTCTCCCTCGGTCAGGAAGTTCCTGTGAGCAAACCACAAATTCCCCACAGAAGATGTCAAAACAGATTAGCTTCTGTCAAATCTACTCCACAGATTAAATGATTGTAACAATCAAACTGGCTTTGAGGCTTTGCATAATTTACTTTTTCTCCCTCCTTGGAAATTCTGTCTTTGAGTTTTTCCTCTTCTGTTGTGCTGCAGCCTTGAAGTATTATTACCCTGTAGATCGATGAGGATGATGTATGAGGCATCCACTGCTAGTGGTATAAACCCTTCTGTTTTCTGTGATATATGAGGATGTATCATATTGAATGGAGTACCTATTTACTGACTTCTTTTCGAGGAAAAGCGGTCGCATACAGCCACACAGTAATATGCCTAATGTGCAACAATATTTGAAAACATTTTATTTTATGAGATGCCGTCGACACGTCAAATTCACAACGCTTTGATCGAACACTCTTAATGTTTCATCGCATCAGTGGCCATCATAAGATTAATACAGCATATATATGACACATGTTAGATTACATGCCACCCAAATGAGGTTTGATGGCCAATCAGACGGGACCAAACAGTGATGAATAGGTCAAGGCAGCTCGAGCTTTGAACGCAGCTTAAAGGTCATAAATATTCCCTGCGTCTGCATCTGGATTCTGTGTGCATTTAATGATCCTGCTGATCAAATCTGCTACTTACTCAGCTGGTGCGTGTTTGTGCTCATGTAATCGTCACTGAATGTCTTTCTGGCAGGTGGTTTTTGCAATCTACATCTCTGCTTGCCATCGTCCTGTTCTTTGTCTTTTGAAGGCACCTCTGCATTCGTGCATTCATCACTCTTGCGCCACAGTGAGATAGATCCGAGAGAACGGATCATTAAACAGAGCTTCGGTCTAGTGGACTGAAGCAGAAAAATAAGATCAGGGCTTTATGAGGAAGTAAATGGCGTATTATTGTTTACCTGGCTTTAATGGAGATTTGACGTCCTGCTCCTGCTCAGATAGTGGCCATCGCGAGTCATTTTAAATAGCTACTTAACAGAATAATCTTAATTCCAAGGTCAAGTTTAATTGTCAGGAGTCAAAAACAAGCAAGTGGCGGGTTGAGTTATTCTGTTTGAGCACAAGTTCTCTTTTCCAAATTGAAAGTTAAACTGTAGTTACTTCATTGCCATTCCCCCAGAGTTGCAGCTGCCAATCAATATCTTATTATTAAGCCTCATCAACCTCACTCTCAATACAACTATCCTGATGCCAGCTCAGATTAATGCCAAGGTGCCAATACTGGCTCAAGAGTTTTACAGAAACAACTGAGTTTCTTCTTCCCTCCTGACACTGATTAACTCCAAATCATTACTGTTTTTTATCGAATTCACTTCGTTTCACAAATGAGACACTTATCTTCCAGAGGCAGGTATGAAAGTCAATACGGTTTGCAGTTTTTACGGCGCCACAGATTTCTGTATTTTGCTGCTGAGAAAATGTTGAGTGTAGTAATATTACACTGGGGCTTGTGCGTCAGTGGAGGTTTTGGTGGCTAATCCTGTGTTCCACCGCGGTCCCCACTGGCAGGGCTCAGGCTGTTCAAGTGAAGGGCAGAGCCATGTTGTCAGTGAACCAGCGAGTGTCCCGATAGCCTTCTAATAGCTCTGGTAGTATCAGCCTTTCCTCCGCCTCCACTTTGATGTGGGCCCTCCTTCTTAGGCCACCGGCAATGGGGGGAATAGCCTTTCACATGGGAGCTGCTGCATGCCCAGGGTCCTGCTCGGTCTAATCCGCCAATATGTTTCAGTATGACAAATCCCTCGCTGTATTGATGTTGATCCAGAAGAAGAAAAAAAGTTAAGGGCAGAAGTTTGTCTCCCCTAAGGTTATTTTATGTTTTTTTTTAGGGGGGGTGCGGTCGGAGTAAGAAGAGACTGAGTAAAAAATTGGAAGAGGAAAAGAGGAAGGTGCATTTTCCTGAGGAAGTTAATGAAAGTCCTTGAAGTGAGGCGAGGGAAGCTGTCACCTGCCCTGGTGATAGATAGCAGGCTCGCTATTATTAGCATTCGCAGCCCCAGCCTGGAGTTTTATGCCTTACTGCAGCCATTTGTTGATTAATTAATCAGGTAATGTATGCTATCTGTGCTACAAAAGAACCCAGATATCGCTCCCTTGGCCTCGCGCTGGCTCTTTCTTCAACCACAAACCAAGACCTCCTACCAGATCACAGCGCATTCAAAAGATTATAATTCCAAGGCAGCCGCTACCAAAGAGAAGCCATTTGCACGAAGGTCTTGGCTGCTTTTAATGTAAAGTAGAATAATAAACATCTGTGAGGGAACCAGGCTCCCATTTCATGAATATATTCACTTCCACCGGCCCAAAGTCAACCTTGTCTGATGTAATTTTTTCAGCTTGCAGAGAAAGTTTGCAAACTGTCAAATAAAGCTCAGCTATGAGGAAGGTAAAAATAAACTCAGAGTGACGCACAGTCGGTCTGGGAGACTGCAGAGCTTAATGCTTTCTCCTGTTCCTCTGTTTGAAATTGAATGGGACTGCTCAAAAAAGCCCATGTGGAACATCATAATCAATGTCTGTGCCCACAATGCACGAACAACGAGTTACCTTATGTAATATAGACAGTCAGTAAAAATCCAGCCATTTTCTGTGATTATATTTATTGAATTTCTTCTCACTTGTGGCCACATGCACTCATGCCCGTACACTTTCTGTTATTGCCTCGTATTTACAATCATCGATGTGTTCATATAAGTGATCTGGTTTCCACCAACCTGACAATCATAAAAAGCGTAGTTTCACTTTTAAAACTAGCAACATGAGACAGTAGTACAAAAACAACACGGACCACAGCGAATTGTCCTCCCAAGGTTGTCAGAAATATACTGTATTCCCATTTCTTTTCTAGTAATTGCGCCTTTAAACTGGAAACTCCAAACCAGTTTCTATGAAAGCCTGTTCAGCTTCTCTGTGAGCAATGTTTTACCCAGATATCCATCCCCTCTTTATGTAATCTCTTCAACATTTCCGAGACACATTACAGAGCAGTGTTGACTTGGTTTATTACAGCTGTATTTATATTGTCCCAAGAAGACTTAATGTTTTGGCAGCCATGGTACAGCTTGCCTCCAGAGCATCACATATCCTCCAAACAGTTGTTGAGTTGTCTGCTTTTGATTTGGGATGTGATGAAAAACTGAGTTTACCCATTAGTTAGAACTAAATTGGACATGTTTTGTACCATCCTCCCTGTGAGATTTATTATATTTCAAAAATTGGAAGATATATGATATTCAGCTACAAGGCAAGGCTACGAATGCTCACCTTAGCTTTAGGCATCCATAATAACCTTAATTAGACCATTCATACAATGGCCAATCCTCACCTCATTCATAAAATAATCCCTTAACTGGAATTACCTTAAATTATCTTTGTTTTCATCGGTCATCAGTGTGTATAAACAGGGTGTTCGAATGCTCGTTATGAGGCTTTGCACACCCATACATATGGAAAAACACACACCATAGGTCAAAGCAGATAGAATGACACTGCTGTCTGCTGTATATGGTGTACAGATGTGGCCATACCTCCATGCTCATATCTGTCTATAATACATCCTTTTTCTGTATCCTGCTGTTTTAGCACTTCCTCCACAGCTGGCACCATCGTGGCGCAGCAGGAAATGACATCATTATTTCATGATATTGCCTTTCCTGTTCCTTCTCACCAGAAAGTTTATCCTTCATCCCCAAATTCTGTGCACATGTAGTAGAAAGTTGGCATCTGATCTCAGTGTTATCCACAAGCACATTGTTGTGAGTAATGAAGTCTCAGCCAGCGGAGTCAGATAATAGAGTAGTCCATATATTGTGTTTGTGAGTGTGCAACCCTGTAAATTTACTGTACTCCCTGTCAACTGCATGCCTCCTTTCTATTTTCCATTCCTCATCATTTCCTCACACCCCTCAGTCGGCCAGAGTCTCCAGTCATTTATTCGCACAGCACCAGGCCCGGCCGACTGGAGGAATTTACGATCATCGACTTGGCTTATTTTCACCTCCTTGTGAAGCTGTAACGAATTTACCGCCACCGTTGTGTCACTACCGTCATTAAAATGTAAAAGTTTGCGACGCTGCCTAGAAAGTTACAAATGATGCCAGCGAGCTTGGCCGCTTCCGCCGCTTACATTTCGCCTAGTTGCAGGTAGTTTGTTCCCTCCTCGCTCAAAACTAAATCATGAGCTGTCACTGCTCCCATCACTCTAAGTAAACTCTACAGCTCAGGGAGGAGACGGGGAGCTCATCCTCGCTCTTAAAAAAGCGGAGCGGAGCCATTTTCTACTTTTCAGACTTACTCTTAACACCGCACACTGAGTCTTTTCTGCTGTCCTGGATGGAGACTTGGCAGGGAGGGAATTCACTATGTCAAGTTATCTTTTGATATGGCCTGATGCATTTCGATCGCATTTATATGAAAATGGCCAAGTTATTCTTTCAATAACGAATGGGTGCCCGGGGAGAGCCGTCTCCAAGTACAAACCCAACATGAAGATTTTGACAGTTTGACACTTTAATTTCCTACTGAGTATTTCACCTGAATTTCCCGGACATGCTGCTGTAGAAAAAGTCCATATTGCCTTGGAAATTATTAAAGCCTGGGCCTCAATTAAATCTCTGCCCTTCTCTTTTACTCAGGTTTGGAAAACACCGGAGGGATGAGCGGCCAGGAGACAGGATAGAGAGGAAAGGCTCCAGTAAATCTAAAGCTGAGGACATGCAGGCGTCAGAAGAGGAGACCCTGCGGATGAGGCTGGAACAAGAGAGGTGAGTGTTCAGACAGAACCTTGGCTCGCTAAAAGCCTAAACAATTAAGTCCCAGCAGAACAAAGAAAAAAAAAAAAAAAACCCACTGCTGACCGGAAAATTAGCAAACAACCTAATTAGCAAAATGGTGAGGCAAGGTTGGGAAATTCTGGGAAAGCACTCAGATGTCAATTTGTGAAATGTCCCTTTCTTTTATATCAGCGCATTAAATAGATCATTTATGGATTGTTGTTGCCTGTGCTATTCAGAGGCGCTGACCTCCTAATGGTGCTCGTAGGCCCCTCTGGGGTTGGCATGATTGAATGATGCTCATTATAATAGTGAAATCGATGTAGCTCCGCATTTGTCTTCTCCTGCAGCTCGCCCAGGTTGTTAATCGCTCAAGAATACGCTGTTCCTTTTTATCTGCCCCTCTTGGCTCTGTGTCCTCTGGTGTTTGTGGACATCGTGACATCCAGAAGAATAAGGCGAGCCATTGGTTTTGCCGCGTGCACGTCATCCCTCACAGACAGGCCCCATTTAATTCTCTCCAGCAGGGAAGACAATATTGGTGGCAGGCTGAATGAAAAGACAGCTTGCTGCCTCCATTGTTCTCCACCAGCCAAATGAACTCAGTAATCAAACTGCCGTTGGTAATGACAACTAATTGAATAGAAACAATAGGGCTTGATACCGCTCCCTCTTACGGCGAAGGGAAAGAAGGATGGATGGCTGTCGAAAATGCATGGTACCGCAAACACAAACAAGTGTGCGCATAAAGAAACGCTCACAAAGGCCTCCTCCTTGCTGAATGGAACATCTGGAGGCCTTGCTCAAAAAGCTGTAGCACATTTCTTTTTGGTATTCAACTATGACTTGCAGTGAAGGTCCCCTCCACAGAGGGTGTGAACCCCTCTGGCTTAGGGCCCAACACATTTCCCTCTGTGCGCCCTGGAGACCGGCAGACCTGGCTCTCCATGCAGATCTGGCTTCTTTGAGAAGCTCCCAAATGACTGTCACGCTAAGCAGTCGAATCAACACAGACATGCAGCGGGCATGAGATATGTAAAGTACATGCCCTCACAACCCTCCCCTCGCCACAAACACATACATAGCATTTAAATCCAGTTCCTTCTTCTTTTCTTTCACTGCTGTCACCCAGCTCCTTTGTCTGCTACTTTGTCTTGCAGCACATTCTCATTCCCTGTCTTGTTTGTGTCGGTTCTGCATGTGTGAGCTCCGGTCTCGGCTCCCCGTGCATGAGGGCAACCTAATTCTTTCCTTTTGTACCTGTTCCCAAATCCCATCACTCAGCCAAGCTGGGATTGTCCCTCAGTTAATGGAAGGGGAATCCTGAGGGAAATTGCGGTGGGTAATAATAAACCAACCTGCCATGAAGACAAGTCGATATTCAAAGCATTAGGGTTCAGCAGGACGACAGCTCAGAAATCCATTACTTCTTGTATTTTTTGGTAGCACTACTGTATTACACTCCCAAGGTGCAACGTTTGATTGTTGTGGTTCTCTGCTTAAGGCCCATGCTCTGATCGATTACATTGCTGCCACGGAGACAGGACCATTTAAGAGTGCGTTTATAAAATTATGGATCGGATCATAACGGGGTTCTGAAGCTGGCAGTCGTCAGCCAGCGCTGTGTGTCAGCGCGACCCAGGATGGGCCGCAGCCAAGCTCCTGGCTCGGCTGACATTAGCGATCATTAATTCAAGCAGACGGTTTTGACAGGAGCTTTTAGTGATTCAAAATAGGAGTCAGCGAAGAGGTGAGACAGATTAATTCATAAAACCTGCCCTTTTTACTCTGCAATAAGGCTGCTGCGGTTATATATTTAAAACTGTGACCTTGATATTATCAATGCAATTTATGGTTTGGCCTGCAGTCCTTGCAGACACAACTCGTCTGTTTTGAGTGAAAGTGTTCTCCTCCATTGATATCTTGTCAGCCTCTTATGGACTTAGGATGATGGAGAAGAGAGTACATAAAACTTTGACTTCATTGCCAGAGCACAGTGCAGTGCATCCACTTGATGAAGAGTGGTTATCAGCAGCATTTGTTTTGCTGAAATCTGGCAGATTTTATAGAGCTCCTGTGATTGACTGTTTCATGTCTCATCAAGGCGACATTAGAACCTGCAGCGAGGCTGATCTAAATCTTTGTTCAGCCCAGCAGTGGCTGCCATTGCTCTGGTTTCTTTATCCTGTGGACAACACCCAAGACACCCCTATGTAATTGGCTCACGTTGAGAGGACTGTGAATACAACAAGCCCTCTGATTGGGCTTTAGGTTGGTTGGAGAGCAACCATTTCTGTGGCTATGGCCCTCATTCATGTAAGGCCATGGGGGAGAAGAAAGAGAAAAAAGACACCCAGGGCAGGTGGCGTTGGTGGCACTTCTATCACTCTCGGACTTATCTCTGCACATGCTAGCCCTGAAACTATATTTTCCTGGCCAAAGGGGGAAGCACACAAAGACAACCTGACAATGTTCCCTCTTCATTTTCCGCCTGAACTGAACTCCATTCTCTGTCTCTGTGGCAGCTGATTATGATGTCCATTCTCTCTTATCAGCTTGGCTCTGGTTGGCTTCTAATCAGTGGCCACCACTCCACTAACGCTCTCCTTGTTCCCGCTCCCCAGACCACAGCGGAGCACTTCACTACTTTTTTTTCCTCAGCAGTGTCCTGCTTCTGCCGTTTGTTGTCTGACTTCCTGCTGACTTGAGACAAACAAAACCTGACCTGTGTTTCTGGGATGCACAAACTTGGATTAGGCTTTCATTTAACAAAAGAGAAGTTTTTCTCTTACACCATATTCAGGCTACAGACCCACACTGCCACTGATAGAAAAAAAATATAGCAATTTGCTATAAGGCAGATCCTTTTCTGTAATTTTTGTCACAGTGATTGTGGACACAACGTTATCATTCCACTTTGTCAAACCATCTCATTATTTCAGTATCCTATTTGAGTCTCATTTGCATAGTGAGTTCAAAGGAAGCTCCAACTGGCTGATTGGGAAAACTGATTACATTTGTAATTATATTGATACCTACAGCAAGTTAATGCGATTGTTACACTGTGAATTAACACCGCGAAACTTGGACAATTATCTCTATGATTGCATTATGCTGTTATGGGCCAAGTGTCAACACAAAAGATTGGCTATCGGAGGTTTGCGATTCTGCACAGACAGCTGCACGCAGAGTCATTTACTGCACTTTGATTAGATTCAGATACATTCTGCCCTCCATCTGCACTTCAGAACAATAGAACATGTTTTGGTGAGGAGTTATTGAGAAGAAAAATCTATTCAAGGCAGCTGGATGAGAAAGTAAGAGAGCAAATACATTCTGTTTCATCCACCACGGTAACAATGCATATTGAAGAGGCAGGCTTTCAAGCTTCTAAGTGTGTAGACTTCAAAATGAGTGTTTGAGAGTACAGACAGAACCCCCCCTCCCCCTTTGTCTTTGTCCCCCCCCCCCCAGCCTCCCTTGGGTAGATTACACATTGACAAACATATGGAGAAGGAGTCTGCTGGCTTTGTTGGTCCATAAAAACAGCCCTGTCGGATAAACAGCGAGATTTATTCAGTGTGGAGAGAAAGGACTTGAGGTGAGCTGACATGTTGTGATCACTTCACACCAGGCCTCTCACTCTACCAATGTAATGTGTTAAAGTAATTACTTGATGTGAGAGTCTTCTGCTTTCACATTCACATGCTAAAGCTTTAGCAACAGTATTGTTACAAGTTCAGTTTTAGTTGGTGTGAAGGTGCGCTCTTCAGACATAATTCAGTGACACTTAATGAGAAGAAAAACAACAGGAAGAACAGGTTTCACAAGTTGAAATGGAGGGGTGTTGAAGGAAGAAGAAAGTCATATGGCTGACACATAATTTTCCTGAAGACATGGTCAGTCAGTTGATTAGGGCTTGAACTGCAACTGCCCTGGAAGCCACAGCACTAGACTGTCTAGACTGTCTGTTCGCCAGAAGGAAATACCTTTCCACTGCACTGTTATGAAGAGCAAGTAAGTAAGCATTGTATTTTATTTAAAGGTACACGTGAGGTCAGTTGTACGTTGAAGATTAGAGCAAAACATAGACAACACATAGAGACACAAAAGAAACTGAGCAATTACTGACGCAACACTGGATGATCTTCTACTCTGTCATCGGTGTAATTAAAATGAAAATGAAAATCCACAGAGGGACTGCGATGAAGCACTACAGCTCGATTGTCCCCTTTTTGAAATAAAATCTCCCAGGGCTTGTTGCATTAAAAGCTACAGTGTCCTCTCTCCTCAAACCTACTATCTGGTAAGAGGAGAAGAGAGGAGAAGGGCTGGTAATTGGGGCTGTACAGTAATAATGTGTTTAGTGTGGGCAGCACTTTCCTCAGTGTTAACATGCTGGGCCATTAATTGGCTAATGGAGTATATGTGGCACAGCGTGGGGGTGGTCTCAAAGGAAAGTGGGGGAAGGAGAGGAGTTGGAAGTGGAGCAGCAGTTGCAGGTTACCCAAGTAAAGCGCAGTTTGCAGGTGTGGATATAAAGTAAGGTTTGGAGCTAATGAGCATCTTCTTGAGCAGAACAATGGCTTCCAAATTGCAGCCCCATTTCCCACAAAATGCATTTATACGCTCATGGGAATGCCATTACTTTTACAGGTATTTGGTCTCAAACCAAAGGATGGGACAAATTTAAATTTTGACCCCAAGATGGTGCTAGATGAAAAATAAGATCAAATCACATCAGACAAATATCTGCAAAGTTATTAATATTTAGACTCTGCAAACCATGACTGACACAAAAACTAACAGTAGTCCATCTAGTGGATGTTTATCCTTAGAAGATTCAACCACACACCTGCTGACGGTGCTCAATGAATATGAGTGCCAGATTTGATAATACATTCAACAGTTGAGATATTTCAGTCTGGACCAAACAACAAACAGACCAGCACTGTCATCCTTACAGAGCACACCAAATGGTATTTTTGACATAATACATTTTCTAATGCAAATTCAATGCACAGGAACATCAAGTGACAGTGTTGCTAAAGTGCTGGTAGTTTCATTCTTTACACACCAGTAGGAGACATCTAGCAGAAAATATGCAGTTGGGAATGTAGCATTCAAATCTCAGCTTTCCACAGAGAGACCAACTGCCAACTGGCCAAGGGTGGAAACTTAACACTGTCTGATAGTCCAGCTTTTCTTTCTGACAGCCAGAACAATTTGGAATAGGCCTGTCACTGCAGACTGACAGGCTTGGATTGTACATATGTTTTCCCCACAAGCACACGGTCCACCAGATCTTTTGTACAATAAGAGCCATGACTTCTCACCTTTGCAGTGTAAAGTGTTGTTAACCATTGAAACAAAAGCTTGTTTTGAAAGTTGATGAGTGTATAAAAGCAAAGTTACAGCGCAAGATGGACCAGTTGGTAATGATGCTAATGACAACAGCATGACTCACATGTTTGGTGCTTTTGCTCGTTAATATCCTTTTATTGAAATGCACCTATTAGCTTTATCAATGTCAGACTCCTGAGGCCTGGAGGAGAAGTCTCTCTCTTTTAGCTTCATGTCGCCAGTCTAGCCAAGGCCATTATCTCGTCCCAAATGTCAATATTTCCGTTTTTATGAATCTGATTAGTCCATAAAACGCCAGAGGGTCTTGAGATCCCAGTGGACTTCCGTGAACCTTTGGTAACATCATTGTCTGGTTCTTCCTGGCAGAGATGTGACATCACTTTAGCCAGATGGCAGGTGAAAGGGCTTCTGGGAATTAGTGTTTTTTTTTCATATGAGGCTTGTTTTCTATTTCCTGACAGCACAAGCTAAAGTAAGACCACACTTAGTGCACACAACTGTGCTGTGAGTTGATCATTTCCATAATGTACCTGGTCTGCGACAATGCAAAAATACACCAAACCAGCTTAGAGGCTTTATAAATGACTGCATATCATGCAACATTGCATCAGGCCTCCATCAAAATCTCATTCCGCGCATAATGCTGAGAAAATGGGATTTTGGACTGCTAAAAATAAACAAGGCAGTCTATGGGTAGGATGTGGGAATTGGGTTAATCCAGCACTGAAAAATGGTGATTGTTTGAAATGTGATTACTGTTATTAAAATACACAGACATAGGAGAGAGAGTTTGGCTAGGGGGGATTCTAGCTGTGTTCCAAACCTGTCAATCATCAGCGAGGAGTAGCGTTGGGGGGTCAGAGGTCAGTTATGACCTGAGGTAATAGGGAAGTCTTGCACCAGTGGGAGGTATCGTGCTTGTATGCATGTGTGTGGATGTGTGTGTTGTACAACATCTGGAACCAGTGAGCAGTCTGGTGGCTGCTGCCAGGGTCATCGCTGAGGGAGGTCACCTCCCCCCTCTGCCTGTCCTTAGCCCCTCTCCTTTCTACTCCCCACTGTCCAACTCCCCACTCCTACAATGCCAGCTCTCCTCGCTCCCATGCAGCACCATGACTGAGTCTTGTCAGCTGCAGACAGATGGGCATTCACATGGAACCATTCTCTGAGACAGGAAAAGGCCCTGTGAAAGGCTCTGTTGTGTGGAAGTGGTCCTGGGAAGAGGAACGGCATGGAGGGAGAGGAAGGGGCGGGAAGGAGGAAGGCGAGGTTTGACTGCCCACCTCCTCTAGAGGCATAGGATCAGCACACTTGTCTCAGTCCTCTAATGGCTCTTGAAAAGCCACAGATTTGAATAATACTGCTTGGCTTCTCTCACTAAAGTGGAAGATATTTTTCTCTATCCTCCTTCCCCATCACTTAGGACAAGAAAACCACTTTAAAAGTTTGAGGAGGTCTTCCTCAGGTCTGGACTGATCAGTATCTGAGATTAAACTTAAAAGTTGGAATGCTGCTGTAAGCCGGTCTGAATCTCTGATGGTAGATTTCTTACTTGTCTCTCATTACTTTGAATACCATCGTACCAAGAATGATATCCTTGTTACTCCTTGTTTTCACAAATAACCACATATGATTCATAAGTTAGCATCTTTGTTCCAGTTCCCAGGAACATTTTCTGAAAACTTTTCCAGCCTTGTAAAAACATGCAAACTGGATGTGTCTTTATCAGCAGAGCTGGAATAAATATTTTATTTAGGCCACCTGAGCATCAAAATAAAGAAATTCACTTCCTGGAAAACATAGAAAAATCCTTTTAAAACTGATTAATATTGGGCAATTATGGGGGCAAGACATGCTTGTTTTACATTTGCTTAAGTTGGCCAAATACATAGTTTCACTCAGAGACAATTAAAAGTAATTTTCAATATTTTACATGCATTTCAAACCATTCAAAACCAGTTTTGTGACCATTTGTCCAACTGTTCCTGTGAGGTTTGACGTGATGAATGTGTTTCTATCACAATTTGAGGTTATAATGTCCTCATCACCAAACATTTTGTAATGGTGGAACATCTTTTTTCCACTGTGGGTGAATTTTGGCATTTCTGAACATATTTGAATATATTTATCACAGAATACAGGCCAAGACGCGGGAGCTTCGGGAGAAGCAGGCCAAGGAGAGGGAGTATGCAGAGATCCAAGACGTTGTCAGCCGCACCTTCAGCTCAGATGAGGAGCACACCTATGCTGGCATTGGATCATTAGACTCGTCGGTGGATAGCAGCAACATGGAGCCTTACAACCACCACTACCATCTCCCTCAGAGTCCCCAGAGCCCTCACCTTCCCTTGAGCCTTCAGGACAATGGTCCACCCTTGGAAGCTCTGTATGCCCAGGTCAACAAGCCACGCAATGGACGCCCTGCAGCTCCAGACAGGTAGGGGGTGCCTAAAAAGTAGTCCATACGCACAGCTGTATGACTCAACATACAACTCCACAATACTCAAAGCAATGTGCTTTTTTAACTTTCCACCTGTCTCGTTCACTCAAACAACACTAACTAGCTTTGTGCCTTGTGCTTATGCTTCGCAACGACCCTGTTCATTTACACCTCATCTATAATGTATAAGCAGTGGTGGGATTGTATTTGTTCACTTTTACTTGTCCTGGGTGACATGCGCTGCACAGAAAAACAATGAATTTCACACTGTGTTTTATTGCTGCCTCATCCCATGAGGCATTGCCCCAAGCAAGCAGGCGAGTCACCAGGCAAGGTAAAACAACAAGAGCCTATCAGAAATTCTCCATGTGTTAGAATTCAATATCAAGCAGCCTTTTTCTTTTTTCATTTCATTATCCTTGGATCACGGGTAATCCTCTCTGGTGTCTCGCACAACACTTTCAGAGAGTCACGCTGCATGTGAGTTCAGCTTGTTTGTCGCTGGGGGGCTGTTTCACTTATGACCTCCATGTCAGCACGAATATTTGATGTGACGACAATACCATGCAGCTTTAGTTTCACATCACTGTGTTGACGGCCTATTGCCGACAGACCTGTGTAAAGTTATCACTTGGTTTTCTTTATTCTCTTTTTTAGCTGTAGTAAAAGGGAAAGTACCCATAAATATTCAATTATTAAGTCCCCAAGGAAGGAATACAGTTTTGCAATTTACTTTTGACTCAGCAAAGCCTATTATACAATGTTGCACCCTCAATAAACAATCGTCCTCAGGAACAAAATCAACCCAATGTTTGCCAGAACTTTTTCTGCATCTGCCAATGTAGAGAATTGTAAAATGGATAAAGCAACATTGACACACCTACAATCTCAATCAGTCTCAATCACACCAACAGTTTTATGCATTTTAAGAATGATTTTGTTGGGATCTGGTAGGAGCAGGTTTGATTTTTTTTTTTTTTAGCAGATATTAAGCATAGTTATTATACCAAAAACTGCATCACAATCAATAAAATTATAAATAAGATAATAAGACAGGGGCAATTAATAATCCTTCACTCATTGAACATCTTTTGTCCAAGTACAACTATAACACAGGCGGCCATAACACAAGCAACTGCACAAACAAGCGTAAAGGCAACGAGCAGGCGTTTCGCATGTGTGTGTGAATGTGTGTGTGTGTGTGTGTGTGAGACAGAGCGTGAGCGGGAGAGGGAGAAGGGACAGAGAGAAGGCAAGATGATAGAAGTGGTCACATCAATGGGTGAGATTCAAGACTTTCAGCCTTGACAAAGAGATATGAGAAGCACAATGGAGGACGTGTTTACATGTCTCTGACTGCAAGATGGCAGCGAGCACAGCCGTTATGTTTCCTTGCTATATGTGCCTTCAAGATGTGTGCGTGTGCCTGTAAAGACATATGGATGTGTGCATGTGTGGGTTAGTAAAAGAGACAGAGGAAAAGGTGCAGAAGGAAGGAAAAGGACACATTTACTGTTTCAAACAGTTAAAGGACTTTTGCCTCGGCTACTTACAGTACAAACATTTGATTAGGAATGACACACCTCCTGTAGCCACTTGACATCACAGTGGAAAGGGTAGAGCACATTGATTCTTGACCCGATGGCCTTATCGCAGGGGGTCTCTTGAGTTCTGGTGGGTCTCATCCAATGGGAAATCAGGATTTGGATTCAAATCGAATCTTACACTCAGATGAGATCTGAGATGTGCAAGGCCTGATGGGACTTTTGAGGTAATTCTTTGTTTCGTTGTCCTGAGTTCTTTATCAGGCTTTAGTCTTAGCATGTGGGCCTCCCTTTCACTTTTATCTTTCTTACATCTTCCTCTATCTATAGCATTCTGCACACCTTGTTTTCAAAAATCCAAACCTTTCCAACCAAGTTTGTTTTGCTGGAATATAATGTGTGTTCCCATGCTGAGTTGGACATATTATGGGGGCAACAGATTTCCTGCAGGTCATTGGTGACAAGCCAGGAGATATCTATCCCCACAGTCTCCCAGAACCTTTCAGGGTGTTACTAATGGATTGGATAATACCCACCACCTATGATTGACAGTTGTCACTTGGGGCCTTGTGACCTTTCACTGCAAGGCTCGGGTGGCATGGGGTGCCTGTGTTACTGTGTGTGACCAATACAGAGTGCCTCTGTGTGCGTGGTTGTATGTTTTTTAAGAGAATTTACAGAGGTAGTTTCTCCATCCTGTAGCCCCTTCCATGACAGTAAGAGTAGATATGACAAGGTTATCTTGCCCTTATAATAGCCAGCTAAATTCATGTGCCAATACATCCAGGGTTTAGTGAAGGCCATCGATCCATATGTCTGAAGTGAAGGTTACCTCCACCTGTTTCCTCATGATGGCCTTGCAGTGTCATAGCAACTATCTACTGTAAACTATCCCACTTCCGAAGCAGAAGTTGATGATCAGCCTGGAAGCTTGTTGAAAAAAGGAGGCGAGACAGTGCTTGGTGGGTATTCAATGAGCCTTTGTATTCAGATCACAAGACTCTTAAGATGTTGGTCAGTGATAGACACAATGCTATTGATTTTCAGTGGGAATATCAATAAGCTCTGTGTAGGGATACAGTATAAAGGCCGTAACATAAGGCAACCCTGTGAGTGACTCATCTTTTCTCTCCTACATTGCCAGAGGGAACACAAACAGCAATCTGCTCAGTAGCTCTCACAGAGAAGTAAAGACAAAACCGAGTTATGCAAAGTTCTTGTATTTAAGGGGTCTGATTGTACACAGATGCTTTTTTTTTACTTAGATATGACTTTTTGAAATACATTTTCTAATAGTTTTGGTTGGTTAGTATAATAGTCTTTTCAGATTTAGCCAAATTTGTGTTGTTTTTTTAATCTTACAAATTGGTATAATCTCGTTTCCCATTCAAAAACAAATACATTACACTATTTATTAGTCTTTTCTGGAATTCAGTAGTTTAAATAAAACAAACAACATAAGAGGAACCCTTCTAATCTTCTCCTTCCTTTTTTCTTGTTGTAGAAGTTTCTTGGGAATACTGAATTCTCACCTGCGCACGTCTATTTCAGCATAAAAAGCTTACTGTTGCATGCTAATTATAAATTCAGGCTTATATTTAGTTTGAGGTCTGAGCCTTAAGTATTGATAGCACAGTATAGAGTTTTATTTGCCGGCACAGGATTAGCTGTCATGAGTGTTCTGATTTGATTTGAAATATGCGCCGCATGTTCAACATTGCATTTTTGTTTTGCACCTCTAACTGCTTTGCATATCTTGTGTGTGCCAGCCCAGCTGTATGCCTGTAATGTTTGCCTTGCTGCCTTTGAGATACAATATGCACTGGTTCTTAGCTCAGAGGCTTTCTATTTACGATTTGCAAAAAGGAGCTTGAAACACATTCAGATTCAAGACTCCTGTCACTTTCGAATCATAACAAACATAAACAGTCATTTGCATTTCTAAATTAAACTTAATGGAAGTTTCATTGTCAAATATAAAACGCCAACACAACAGAATTTGCAATCATTTCTGACTGTTCTATGTACCAAGACAGCAAAATTGGATTCTGAACTTTTCCTTTGCCATGTAGAGATCCAGTTTGACTTGCAATTTGTTCACTTTCTAATCCTGCCACTGCTACCTAACCAAATATTTTGGAAGTGCAGAGATAACTTGAGTTCCCTGTTTGAAGGTCAGGAAAAAGGAAGTTGATGGGGTATGTTGAGGGAAGCCCGCTCATTCCTGGCTGTCAGTCAGTCGTCAGTATGAAAGAGAAGAATGAGTAGCATTTAACCTCAACCTGGATCCTATTTCTGCCTTCTGAGGTGGACCCTGGAGAAACACGCTGATCAAAGGGCAGATTAAGGTTCCTATCTTACAAGGATATTTCCAGTAGAGTTGAATCCCATGGTCAGACATCTGACAGCAAGCCGGCACCTTGTAAGACACCTGAATAAACTTCAACACCAAATGAAAAAACGAATGAAAACAAAATCACATTGCCAATAACGCCATTTATTTTGATTGCCAACCCTGACTTTCTATAAATGGAAACAGGCCACCATGTATTTTTTAAATAAAAACACACTCGTATAGATGCATACATACAGATGTACATAAAAATAAACAAAAACACAGCACATCTAACTACCACTAACTCCTACAGCATAGCAAATAATATTATATGTGGATGTTACCATGGTGGAGCCCATCTCCTGATTGTCATATGACCTTGAGAGGCATCCCACAACTGCATGAATCTTGCCTTGTAAAACTCGTTCCATGGAAGTAGATGGAAGGAAATGGAAGCAAATTGAGTTGAAATTAGCTGACAGCCGAGTGCTGAATTGAGGCAGTGAGTGTTGGGGAATGACTACACTTGAACTAATCAGTATCTTACATCTAAAAGCCACCTTGTCAAACATTCACGTGGCTGGAAAGACATCAGACAATGCTGGTGTATCCTGGAGTCTGAGATCCTATAGGCTTGTTTACCATACACCGCTTGGTGCTGTCATTACAACACAGCATTTTAGTCAAATAAAAGAAGGTTCTTTATATCCAGTCAAGTAATTAGAGACACTTAGGGGCCCTTTGGTTGATGTGGGGAGGTGTTCCTTTTTAGAGGTCAGGTCCACATGCCTGTAATTGCCAGTTCCTCAACATTATAGTTTTGCATCTTGGACTCTTTTTATGCTTCATGTGTTTATACACATGTGCATTCATTTTATGCCACAATAAAGACATTCACCCATGACTTGCCAAGGTTTTCAAAGGCGCACTCTTGTTTATGCACTACAGTTAATAAGAAGAGGCTGCAGCTGGATAAATAGCCAGGGTATACGCCTCCCTCTCTGATAGACCTTTGGTAATGGAACCCTAATGGGAAGGTCACTGTGACTGTAAAGCTAGAATGAGTCAGACCTGAGCCTATAAACCCATGGAGATACAAGGACCCCTGGTTGCTGTGGGCGTCCAGAGATCCTGCCCATTCTACCGTATCAGGTTTTACTGTTCCTCTTATGGGATCACAGTACAACAAGAGCTCATTTGACAATTTATTACCAACCTCCACGTTATTAGAGCTGGCAGCACCAGTGGTGTTTTGACAATGCTGTCAGACTCAGTAAAACCTGAAGGGCACCAATAGAAACCCAGGATTTATCCATGATCTAAAACCTTATATAAAGCAAACATAAATATCCCTTTTCACCCTGAAACCTGTAGCATGAATTCTGCTCTATTATTGAGTTTACATGAAAGTGAGCTAGACATAACCCCCTGAATACAGTGTTTTCTTTTTCAGTTTTTTGTTTCACCTTATAAAAAAAAGGGAGACCAAGCAAAATGGAATGACCTCATTTCTCGACAGGCAGCTGACAAGTCAACCCCTCCATCTGCAGAGGGACCGTGGGGTTTGGGTGACTGGCGTTGGATGCTGCGTTTCAGAACGACAACCTGACAGGTGCCAGGCTCGATGGGATTTGTGGGAAGCGAGCGTGAAACAAAGCATCACCTTTGAAACTGCAATTTGATTGACTGCTGCTCCCATTACCCAGTCGAGTTTCTAAAGCTCCTTAGAGCATGGGCGAGGAAGAGTCAGACACAGAGAGGAAGAGGTGGGGGGAAGCAGGGAGAAAAGATATGGAGCTCATGGAGCTCAGCGGTGCAAAGCCCTTGAAGTCCTCTGCAACTCAGCAGCTCCAGAGAGGCTGGCAGGCAGGCAGCAAAGAGAAATAAGGAACCTAAAGATCCTCACCTAAAGAACCGCTCACCGTGGTGTTTTTCCCCTTGCTCTCTCCACACTAAAATTCAGTCAGAACCTCCACTTTGCATGGTCTTGAAATTGGATTATGAGGTAGCTAATGCATTTTCTGCAACTGATAAAAGGTCAGGCTTTTCATCATGGAAGAAAGTTTGTGAAGATTTCTCCCCTCGCCACTTTGATAGTCAAAGACGCCGGCGAGGTGGGAAATGTTAATATGCGGTGAGACACATACTTCACACCTCAGATGAAGGGTCTTTCAGTGCCGTCCATTGCCGTTAAAACCTCGTCCTGCTGTTCAGAGCCACAGGCTGATACAGCTTCTATCCTCACTTTTGCTTGGATCATCATTACTCAGAACAATTCGCTTTGTCTTGTTGCTTATCAAGTACAGCATCATTCCAACAGGGAACCGTAATCATCTTGTTTTAGTATGTGCTGTATTGTTTGAATGGACCGCTGGATGACTCGATTAAAATAATGCAGATGGAGAGCAAGTTCTTACAAAAAGCAATGTTCCACCTCAGTCAGATGAGCTGAGCCAATCTGTAGTAATCGCTTTTTTTATTGTTTGCTGTCTCTTATTTGGCGTCTGTAATTAACTCCGCAATCAACAATCAGTCTCTGTGATTTTTATGGTCTATATTTTCATTTAGATGCAATCAAAGTGAGATTAACAACACTTTCTGACTGCAACATCTGTAGCTTTGATTAAATCCTACCTCTCAATAATTCATTGGTAAACAAATGAATCTTTTACGACCCCTGCATCTGTGTTAAGACTTTAATAACAGCTCGTAAGTCTCTAATAACGTTTTCTTGTAGTTCTCAAGGGAGTAAAATTGATATGTCTAGCATCAAGGAACAGTTTGCTTTAATGTGACACATACATTAGTGGTAACTAATTGCATTTTACGTACTTATTGTTATCTCTGTTATTCCAGAGTGTTTCATCTGGCGCATGCAGTTCCTTCACCTCCTGTCGGCTTCCAAGCTAAACAAGGTTTAGAGTTGACGCTAACTCTGTCACATTTTTTTCCCAGAGCCATGCTAGTGTGTTTTGGCGCTGCCTTTTGTTTGTCTCTGACATCCGCCAGTGTTTTCCATTACTCCCTCTGAGTGTCCTTGTGTGGGTGTGAAATTAGTGTCACAGTGAATGTGTGGAGTAGTGCCTTTTCCTGCTCTAATTGAGAATAAAAAAGGGACACTGAGGTGATGAGAAGAGTTCATCCGTTAGCTCCTGTTGAGCGGGCTGCCGGTGTAATGAATGAGCCCGGCTGAGTCCTCAGGTCAGCTGTGGTTACCGGCATCAGCAGGACATCCTCCACACTTGCTAAACCCATGTAGATGATGTTCCAGTCTTCATATAGCTTTGGAAAAGCCCCATATAAACCCTCTAGATAGGTTACAAAATGAGGGTACAAGTCCAACACACAGACACATTCGCACACTGACTTTTGCCCTTTCCTCCCAGCCTGCTCTGTGCTGTGGTGATATTGCAAGAGACCTAATGCACCAAATGCACATCAGCCTTATCGCAGGGGTTCTACACAGATAGCAACGTGTATCTCCCAGGCAAAGCAAGTGAATTATTTTTTCTGGTCTGTTTTCATTTTTTTTTTTTTTACCCTCCCGCTTTGGAGAGGGCCCTGTGGGATGGATGTGATGAGATGGAGCACAGAGAAGGCAATTTATCCTCCGTTTGTACCATTACGTTCATTTAAGAAAGCAAACAGCCTGAAAGCAGATCGAGAGAGAGAGAGAGAGAGAGAGAGAGAGCAAGAGGCAGGGAGAGTGAGAGAGATAGAGATAGACCCACCTCGTCTTCAACTCAACATCAAGTGGATCAAGCTGATTAATGTTGCACGTACAGTATATATTTTATCAGCATCCCTCAAATGGGAAGCCTGGAAGACATGCATACAGTACCTAATGAATTTTCACAAGAAGATGAAAGGGAAGGGGAGCATGCCATTTAGGGCAGGCATGCCCCAGCAGACAAAATGGGAAGTGGAGATGGAGGGAGGTTTGAATATGACCGAGGGCTGCAGAGGCCTTGTTTGTTGATAGGCACCGGAGGGCATCTCATTCCCAGCAATCAGCAGCTGCAAATAGACAGTTAATCCCCCCTCAACTCCCCTGAAGGCTGCCGATGCCTGACACCGTAACTTGACTGTGCCGCGCTGAGGAGAGATTAACAAAATAGACAAGCGTTTGCCGGGCCTGGCAAGTTTTTTTTTCTCCGTTTTACACTGAATGTGATCATTTGTTTTGAAAATGTCACTGCAGCTAATTGGGTGGAAGCACACAGAAAACATGATGATAGCAAATGTGGGATGCAGTTTTCAGTCACTTAAAATCCATTTTGATTGAATGACATACGCTGTGGTGCGCATGTTGTGTGAATATGAGGCTCCTCTGTGAGAAACTCTGGTTTTCACATGATAGATAACCCAATATCATAAACTAATCATGGGTCCTCTCTGCTAGCATATTGATCACTGCTTTCATCCCTGCAGCTCTCACACACTCTCACATAGCTGCTCCAGAAATAGATCAGGTGAGGAACGTGATTGAGAGGCAGGTGACTGCAGAGCATGGGTTTGCACTGTGAACCGTGTCAGCAAGCAGATGACTCTCACGCCTCCTCATCCTCATCGCCTTGTTTTCATCTCTCTCTCTTCAGTTACGCTGAGTGTGAACACACACATACACACGATAGTGACCTCAGAGTGTCAGGCAGGGATGCTAACTGCTGCATTTTTCATTTTCCAGCCAGTGAAGTGAGGCCAGGGACATCATTGTTTACTGGAAAGCGAAAGCTGGCAGAGGCATCGGGGAGTGTTTAGGGCCTCCCCTCTCACTCTAAATATAACTTGTATAACTTGAAAGCAGGACAGCACAAACTGGCCGAAAGGACAACTAAAATGTGGCTATTTAGCAGAGCTCAACAGAATAAGGCACAATAGTGCTGGTTGATTGAAGAGAATATTAAGGCAGGACAATAATTTTGAATAAAGTGAATAGAAGAAGGAAGATGCAAATAATTAGATCAATCATATGCATATATGTATAAATGGACGAGGCTGCTAAACAGTATAGACGGTAGAGATTTAGGCCTAAAAGTTTAGTGCTGACCAGTGGCCCCTGCATCACTTACCAGACTGTGTCCTGAATGCTATTTTCTAAGTGGTCACTGGGGTACAGCTGTATCAAGAAGTTAGTCCATTCTAATCGAAAGCCAGTCAGTGTGTACAGGGCACATAATTAAATTTACCTTGCCCACATCTGAGCCAGCGAGCCTGTGCACTCAACACAGAACAGCATTAGTTCTCTCTATTTTAAGAGCAGTATCCCTATTCCTTTGTCAGACTACGCCATTGTCGTTCCAATCCCTGTGCCTTGAACAAGCTCCCAGCGGCAAATCGGATCTCAGCAAGAGCCTTTTGTAATTACAGGGAGCTGAATGGGTGAATACGTCCCAAATCCGCAAGACCATCCAGCGACACATTCCATCTGTCTTAAGCCTCCTTCCAATATTTGAGATCGACTCATGAGGAGGTATTGAAATAGCGCACACCATCACCTTGTTTTTCTGCTGTTTGTGTGACAGTTCTGTTCGGTATTTTGAAAGTTTGGGACACAGTGTTCAGTACTATGTCTTGGAAAAATGAAGGCCTTTCACATCAGTTGTGAAGAAGAAGAACATGTTTGTTAATGTTGCTGTGTGGAGTTCCCTTCTTTGTGTGTGACATTTAAAATACAGCTAATGTTTGTAAATTTCACAATAGAAATGATTTGTTTGCTTTCCATGTTCGTGTTACACCTCTGGCTTCCTGTTGTTGGACAGCTTGAAGTATTTCTAACTTGAGAGTTTGATATCCATGCATGTCAGCAGAGTATATAACCTGTGGCCATGCAGTGAACATGGCACTCATTTCCCCACTATTACTGCATCATCCCACACAGGTAGGATAGCATTAAACCAGAATATACCCGGGAAAGCCTGCGGGCCTCTGTGTGTGTGTTTCTATCCAGTATCCAGCTGTACTGGGCCCCAGATTGGGCTGTAGGGCCCCTCTAGCAAAATGGAACAAGTTCTTCATGAGGTCGCCTGAGCCAGACCTGTTTGAGCTCTCTGTGGGACCTAATAAAACCCTGTGGGGGCCACCAGACATTTCTGATGCCATCAGCATGCCTGTAAAAATGCTCTTAGCTCCTTGCAGCAGAGTAATGGCAGTCCATGGCCTTGTTGGTCTGCTGTAATGGGCCCATGATGTCATCACGGATCATCATGGAGCCAGAGGTCTTTGAGCCTGTCCGGCTTCCAAAGAAAAGCAGGCATTTCAAGGGAATCACACAAGTATCTTTCAGTTTACACTGTATCCACTGTGAGTGGTGGGGTTTATTTGTACCTGACGAAATTACTTGGAAAGTTAATAACCGATGGCATTTTAACCTAGTCAGCTTTATTGAATTGGCTCGCTGATTGCACCAAACGCTGTGTAGGTCACCAGTAATAAGCTCTGCTTTTCCTCACATGCCTTCTCCTATTTTCTCTTGCCTGGAAATGCACAGTAAGTGTACGATGATTTCAGCAGTTGAAAATAACCGTCAGATACTTCTTTCTAGCAGCGGAAGAAGCAACTAACCTTTCAAAACATTTAGATCCCAAATTGTGCAATTTCAGAATTTTTCTGTCTGTTTCAAGATTGAATTAAGTATGAATTTAATTTCCTGTTTATTTAAGTCTGAGAGCGTGTAATGTATCTGTGTTACCGTTGGCTATTATCACCTGAAAACACCTGTGTGACAGCTCCACCATCCTTCAGCTTCACAGCCTCTATGGCTGATGGTCCGTAAGCGTCCCAGTGAGAGGCGTCATCCCAGAAAGACTCCTCTCCGCCGTGATTAAGCATAAAGAATAATCCCCATCCTGCAGTTATATGGCCATCATTAAGGGCTTACTGCCAAGCCGACCTGCAGTTGGTTTCACCCAGGATAATGGCCATGTTTTAGTGGTAGTCAGGGACGTCAATTAAAATCCACATCATTTTTTTTTTTTATGACCTTTTGTAGGAAGTTGTGCTTTATCCGTTGCATGGCGGTGAGGGCTGACGGGGTGATAAAGCCTCTGATTTCAAAGCAGTTTATGGTTTCGTGTTTATAGCTCGAGTATTGTATTCATATTTCTTTTGTGGTGTGTGTGCGTGTGTGAGAGGACACCCATGTCTGAGTGTGTGTCAGAGCCTGTCATGCATTAATAATGTATCACAACAGACTGAAAGGTGATGCGCTGGATGACTTTAATAGAGTGGTTGATTGCCGGACTGACTGGAAACGGCGAGAGGTTCTCGGATGATGAAGCTAACTGTGGTAGGACAAAAAAAATTACTGGAGGAAGTACGGTGACATCTGCACAGTTACTTCATGATGTTTTGAGGTAATGTCCTTTGAATTGCATGCTTCACGTGGAGTTTTGGTATTTATGTTGCAGCCCTCCACAGGGAGGTCAGAGGTCATGGTCAGCTGTAAAAAAGCACCTCTGCACTGAGACTAAGTAAAGACTGACTTTTGCAGTGTGAGGAACTGCTCGCTGGGGTTTTGAACAAATTTGTAGCTAACGTTGTTGTAAGAAAAGCGTGATTGGAAGGATAAAAGCGATCGGTTTCTAAGTTTATCTTCCATGCAAATCTCTTAGTCCTTACATTCCTGATGACTGAGCAATTTTCCAAAGTGCACCAGCTGTTTTAGATGAATTTCCACCCCTTCAGGCAGTCGTTGCTTTCATGCCTGTATGATTGAAAAATCAACTGACACAGGCTTGAGATTTGTGTACTTGCTCACCCGTCACCTTTTTTATGGTTACATTCTTGTAATAATTACAATAAGTTGCAGGGACTCTGCATTCAAAGATGAACCAGAACCTGAAAGCTAAGAGTCAGCTGCCACACAGCAGCCTTTTTTGAAGGGCTCTGCTCTGATTTCACACATTAAGATCAGTCAACTTGTCGGCTTTTCAGCCTGTCAGATCTGTTGTATAATGTCGTCTGTTGCTTTGATGCTCTCTGAAGTCTTAAGGCTTGGGCTTGAGGCTTCACAGTTATCACAGAAAGTCTGAGTTATGAACTTGGTGCATGGAGTTTGAAAGATTTGAGCGTTTACCAGCAGGAAGGGAGAAAAGGAAAAAGGAAATATGCTATTGAGTTGCATTGTGGGAATTGTAGGATGAACTGTCTTTGGCACTTGGCCCATACCATACAAAATCAGGACATCTGGACCTCTGCTGCTTCAATTTTGACAATTCTTTTCCTCATCTGTTTCAATTTTCTATCAGTTTCTGACAACATATCTCATCTATTCAGTGGTTTTAAAACCAATCGCCCATATGAGAATATATAATCATAGCCATTCCATTCACAAATTTCACCGCTACCACTGTTTTCTGACTGCGTGCTGAATGACCAGTCACAGTTCTAAATCTTCCCATATGGGAATCCACGACATGAAAACCTTTCTGTTGCAGATCATGTATAAACCGTTGTACTGGCTGTTGTCTCATTGTGTGCCTACATCATCACAGTAAACCTCAGCAGACATCTGTGTCACAGCAGAGCCTGAGTCATGGATGCAGGGAGGTGCTGCAGTGTCAAAGCGTATATCACCAGGGCCGTGGGATGATTCTTCCAATGCTGTGAGATCATAAACTGAGAGATGAAGAGGTTAGAGATTTTGTCAAGTATTTCTTAAAGAGGCTCTCTGTGCAGGTTGCTGTTAGGAGGCACATTTATGTTAGTCAGTAAGACGTCTGTATTACGTGTGCAACTGCATTCATCTTATTTTTCAGCATTTGAAAAGCCACTTTAGTGCACGTCTGTTCTTTACTAAGCTGCATGACATTTGCAAAATGAGCTAAAATTTAGATTATTGCTATTATTATCAATAATACTACTGAATGTTCTCTATCATTTTTAACCTTACAAAACTCATTTTCTGCAGACCTAGAACACCACAAATTGATAGCAACAGCTCCAACCCTGAAAGGAAAAGTGATTTATAAAAGTGATTGAATCTAAGTGGAGCGCGGTTGTCTCTCGAAAATAACATGTCTTACTGAGTACGACACAGGGCGGCTAAAGATGCTGTAAGTATGATCGGAATATAGAAAAGGTTATGGCAGCTTCAAAGAAAGAGAGAGAAAATGTGAATTTTAACATTAGTTGTAACGTGGCTCAGGCCGTGTCCTTCCTCCTCATTTCATCTGTCCTGCATTGTGGAGCCGTGAAGAATCTGTAGTTTTTCACTTCTTCTATTCTGCTTCATTAATGCCCCTTCCTCTCATTCATTCCTACTCTTTTTCTCCCTTTTTTTCCCTGTTGTGTTCTTTCACTCCCCACCCTCCGTTTCCCATTTCTCTTTCTTTATTCTCCGTCTTTCTCCCCCATTTTCCACCAATGCCAGGGATACCGAGTGAGCCCCAGCTATCAAGCCATAATGAGCATGTTCACTAAAGCACTGATTCATCAGAACAAAGAGAGGCCGAGAGAGTGAGGGAGAAGGATGGATGACAAGGGGAAGGGAGAGAATAAGAGAGAGAGGGAGACGCTGGAGTGTACCCTCGAATGGCTTTGGACTGTAAACCCCTACAGCTTCCTCCTCTTCTGGCTGTATTTTTCCTAATAGCCTCTTGGGCTATTTCTGGGTCCCCTTTTAAATGGGAGGTGGGTGGGAATGAATGTTGTGAAGGGGTTGGAGGGGTGTTTTTGTGTGTGTGTGTGTGTGTGTGTGTGTGTGTGTGTGTGTGTGTGTGTGTGTTTGTGTGCGTATGAGGAGATGGGGGGGGCTGCCGAGCCAGTGAATAAGCACTCTGACTCGCAGCAGGATCAGCAGTGGTGGGGTTGTGTGTATGTCTGTGTGTCTGTGCAGGGGCTCTCTGTTGCCACTGGAGACGAGAGAAGAGATGCATATGCACACACACACACACACACACACACACACACACACACACACACACAAACCCCGAATGTGGAACCTCCAAAGCTGATTAGTCAAACTTGTGATTTCCAATTTCAAACCCGCGACACAAATCCTGCACTTAATATTCATGCAGAAAGCGGTTAGGTCCCCTCACCGTCCCGTGCTGCCCCAGGGCTGTGGGTTGGGTGGTGGGTGAGTGGGGGAGGTGGGGGAGACAGGAGGGGGGGGGGTGCCTTTTAATCAGCTTAGTTAAAAGGATGGAGATGAGGAAAAGAGGAGGATGACAGGAAAATAGGGAAAGCGAAAAAACAGAAAGTAGTGTTTTTTACTACTTGATTGGGTAGGTGGCCCATTGGTGAAAGCAGCCTACACACACACACACACACACACACATGCACAGGGTGAGCATCTTATCTGGGGGTGCAGGGTGACAGGATGACCCCCCCAATCACACACCCACCCATGTCTTGTCTCATTCGATAGGCTGGCCCGGAGGTGGCCAGCACAGACAGTAAAATGTTGCCTTTAATGAAATGGTTTACAGTACGGCTTTGACATTGTTTGATTCGTGCGTGTTTGCGGCTCATGCTTTCTGTCAGGGAGAGCACACATCATAAACAGGATTACGTCCGCGTCTGACAGACGTCGTTTCTGTTTTAGCGAGGGTGGCTTTAGTGGTTGCCACTGTTTGTGTGACTCCTCCGTCTGCGTCTTTTAACCTTGTAATCGGGATGGCATGCTGTGTCATCGTCACTTCGCCGCACGGGCAGAAAGAGCTGGCACCGAAGGAGGGATGAGTGAAAGAGAGAGTGAGAGAGAGAGAGAGAGATGAAAGACAGGGAGGAACAGAGAGGGAAATGGACAACAAAAGCAAGCAGGGGTGTAAAAGTGGAAGCGAAATAAGCTGAAAGTTTACACACCTCATATTTGTGGAAAGGAGTTTTAACTGCCTTTGCACCCCGGACTGTTTTTGCTTGGCTGTCTCTCCCTTTATTTACAGGCTTATGTCACTGCGTCTTAGCCAGGGTTGTCACATATTGTTACTTTCAGAATAAGTTAGGCTGCTCGGATATGCTCTCATTCGCCCTGTCACTGGTACTACAGCGTACAATGCATACAGTTTGTGTGAAAACGTTGTATGCTGTTCGGAGTTTTCGCCTTAATGCACACATCATACAGTGTCTGTATATGAATAGATCGCATGTCGGTATTCCAGCAAAGCACTAACCATGTTGATGGGACACTCTGAGGCTTAGCACTGTTGAACGTGTACCTGAACATTAACTCTTAGTTAAATCAACAAAAGCAGAAAAGGAGGAGGTGGGTGTGAAAGGTGCCCGTAAAGCAGTCATTAAGAAATGTCAGGTTAAAAAGGCTGCTGTGTGCACCTTAATGATGAGGATTGGGTGTTACTCGTCAGTTGGCAGCCTAACAGCTGACAAATGAGCCACAAACACATGAATGAAACAGCTGATGCTAAATAGGGAATGCAAGCGTGACTTCAGTGGCTTCTACCTGAGCTAATGCTTGATGTTTGTTTAAATTTGATCATTATGAGGCAGTGAAGTTCATCAGGAGAGGTTTTTGTTTTTTTTTTTTACATGTTTTCTAAGCACATTTATGGACATTTATGCTTGATGGAGAGAATAACTGATTCGGTCAGTGTGTTTATGATGCATCTGTTTTCGACCCTGAAGAGAAGCAAGATCTAACGCTGTGGAAAGCTACAGCTGACTGGATGATATTGTATTTGAACCTTTTTTTATTCACCATTGCACCTATTGAAGCAAGATCAAGGGAGAATGATGAGCAGACACCGGAGGGAGGACACAGCTGGAGAAATAGAAACACAAAGGGAGTTGATGAATGAGCGAAAAATGTTAGGAAAACAGCAACTGGAAGGTGAGAAAAAAACAAACCAGCAAAAGAAGAGGGAGGCAGCGAACCAAACAGAGGCAGACAAAAAGACAAAGATTAACCCAGAGGAAGAGAATACAGGCGGAGGGGGGGGGGACGAGCTGGCCTCCGCCTCCCAGAGAGCGAGAGTGATTGCAGCGAAGAGCGTTTCAGCCTCCCACACCTCCCTGCCGAGGCCACAGCTGTAGCCTCCCATCCCATCATTCATCCGGACATAGCAGAGCGGTGCGAGATGTTTCCACTCTCCACCACACTCCATAACTCAACCCCTCTTCTCCGGAGAGACGCTCCTTAAACACCACCTCCCTCCACCTATATCCCCCTCGCTCTCATCACTCTCATCGGTCTGTCTTTAAAACAACCATTGGAGATATGAGAAGCACCAGCCAGTGAGCGCCACCGTAACCCTGCACATATCCGCCGGCGTCATCCCTGCAGGCCAGGGAGAGAAGAATGTGGCAGACATGTGGACAGTGTTGCTCCTCAGGGAGACTTTGGGGAAAAATGGTAGCAATAGAGCCTACAGGGGCTATAATTTACCAGACCGGCTCCATGATGCTGTGACACGGTTATTAGCCATATAAACTAGGGCTGTCACCGTGTCATTATTGCTCACATTCACGTGAGACCATCCTTTTCTTTTTATTTTCTTATTTCTTTTTAAGCAGCTTTGGGCTCCACTGCTGATCTTTCTTTTATTGCATGACGGTAGCGCGACTGATGCTTTCTGGACACTTTTGCTGTCCTTTTTGTTGTGATTTTGCTTTGTTTTCCCACGATCTGACTGAAAACGAAAACACAGTCACTGGCACATTTATGGGACATGGATGTTAATTAGGTGGCTGCGTGCCTGCAGTGTGTTGACAGCAAGTAAACACAGCGGCGAAGCCTTCATGTGTCGACTGCAGGTTCACTGAGTCCTCTGCACAACCGCTCGTAGCCTTACATCGCCCAATGACAAATACATAGTTAAATATTTATTAGCAGTCTTATACATCTGTGTTTAGAAGTTGAGACTGCCTGTCAACAGGAACTGAGGTTAATGAATTTACTTTGAATAGTGCAAGACAGCATCTTTTTCAGTTTCCTTCACTTCTATCTCATTAACATCCTGCAGATAACTTTCACTTCACCTCAGATTCTGTCGAGCGCTGTGAGCAAACTCCACGCCTCTTGCGTTTACCTGCTTGGCTCGCTTGTGATGTCAAACAACACAGAAAAAAAAAGCTAACAGAAGAAATGATGTAATGTTAGGACACTTTTTCAAAGGGGAGCTAGTTTTACTCTTGAAGATCAGTTTACTTGTCACAAGGAGAATTTGAAAGAAATGGGTGAATGGAAGGCACTGAGATGCATTATGGGAAGTGTTGGTGTTGACCCATATTAGGCTTGATGATGTGTTCTTCTCTAATTGTTCCAGATAACTTTTATGCTTTGATTTGATAGCCAACAGGAAAGATAACAGGAATTTCCATGTATAGCACCCACAAATGCTCACAGTACCTCCTGGTTAATTAGAACGTGAAAAATCACAGAGAAAATTACATTTTAGTGGTTTGTCACCTGCCATCTTTAGACATTTTTAAACCAGTGAACATTAGACAAGGTCATTATTTAAATTAGTAAATAGGTTGAATTCAGTGTCTCATTTATCAGGAGTGCAAGGCTTCTCTTTGTTTCCGTGCCAGTGCGTGATTTAGCCTTATTTTTAACATAAAGTCTTGCCTATAGCTGCTAGCTTCAAAGAACTGAGCCGTGTTTCACTCTAAAATATTGTTTTTCCATTCAGGGCACTGTTTCGTGACAGCATCTGAATACACCACATCAGGTACAAGTCTCCCCTCCAGGTTTGGGAGTCTGTTTTATGAGCTGAGTAGCAGCGAGGTCAGGGTCTCTCTGGCTCGTGAGATAAATAGACTGTTAGTCAGTGTTTACACCTGGGTCAGACTGATATATGTCACCACTGTTAAGAGAGATATAAAGATCTCATTCTCTCTCGTCTTTGTCTACCAGTCAAACATCACGTCCCATCACTCCACAGATAGGACTGGGAGTTATGGGCTGGAGGTTTGATATATGCTGTACACAAAGAGGACGCAGGACGAGAGAGAAGACTTAAAAACAGGCATCCTGAGGTGCAGAAAATGTAGAAACACAACCAAAGGACATGCTTTGTATATACATTCTAGCTTTTTTTATAACATACTGGATCCCACTGTGTTGAGAATATGTCACATACCTTTGCGAATATCTGTAATACCTCACAGTTACAGCCCAAGTCCAAGCTGTGTTATGACAATCAGAGGACTAAATACATGATGCATACTACCTTTCTTCAATGCTTTGTTATGAGTGCCTGATGTTTCATTACATAGAATGAAAGAGATCATACATACAGCTTTTCACAATAATGTAACCCTGGTTACTCTAAGCATTTATTGCTAACTAGATGAGATAAATAACTACTTTGAGGTCATGGGAAAAAGCAAAAGCATGTGGGAGCAGCCTCTTTAGTGTAGCATGGTCCACTTTAATGACCACTTCAGCAGTTGTAATACATCAACCTAAACAATGACGAACACTCCAGGCACTGAGCGCAGTGTTATGTACAGTAGTTCCCTATGTGCACAAAAACAAGGACATTTAAAATATGAAATATATATGAATATTAAATACATTATATCATTACAGTACACCTCTGTCAAATAATCATACATACTATATGCTATAAGTAAATAAATAGCCTCAAAAATGTACATATTCTTCCTCTCTTCACTTGGAATGTTCTTATCTCAAAGGGTTTGAAAAACAAAAGTCTGCTCAAACTGAAACACAGAAGAGAAAATCAGCACTCCACGACTGCTAGACACGTGGGAAACAGCAAATCAAGCGGCACCCAAGTGAGGAAAAACAATGGGCCTGCACTGCTGTAACGGCATGAAAAGGGAAACATTATATAGAGACAATAATATCCTCTGTACATATAACTGCTACATTAAAGCTGTGAAAGACATGTAAGTAAATTATGTCAATCATCTCCATAAACATCAGTAAAATGTGATAATCTGAGTTCACAATAACATTGAATCCAATATAAATCCATTAGAATTTGCTAACAACTCTGGCTCACGCCCTCAATTTGAATGGTTTATTTTTTTTATACTTTAATAAAATTTGATTCCGGTAATTATACTTAAGTATAGTTAAACAGTTAAACATCTTTGCTGATCGTTACTCACAGTGAGTGTAATGAAAACTCTGACTATTATGTCATTATAAATACATAACACTGTATGTTACTACTAAGTATGAATGTGATTTTTTATGAAAACAATTTTTACTTTTGACCATAAATTTTCCCCAGAAAATCTGAATCTGAAGTTGGGGAAAAGCCCAAGAACAGTTAAATGTAACAGGTCAAAAACAGCATCTTCATCAACAGTGTAAATGTAAAGACGGTAATGCCTTTTTTTCTTTTCTTTTTTTTTCTTTAATGTCACCTGCATCTCTACATCTGCCAAAAATACAACCTTTTGAGTTTATGGCCAAGCTCTATGGCATTTTGGCAGCAAAATATTTCAGCCTTTTCTGAAGACAGCCATCAAGCAGTGGAGGAGAGTCTGTGTAGAGATGCATTATGTATTGAGACACACAACACACAAGCATGCGCACATGCATCAGTGCCCACACCAATATCGAATTACCCTGTCTGGTAAACACTTTCAGTCCAGACCATTTTGATGTTTGAACCTCCATTCTAATTTGGTCTTGCACTAAATTACCCACAATTACCTTCCAAGGGCTGGTTTAGTACTTTTTTTTCCTCTTCATCGTCAGCAGCCCCTTGTCACCTCGTCCTTTTTCTCTCACTCACCCTTTCCTTTTCTGTCGGTCTGACTCCCTCCTTCACATGCTCTCTCTCTCTCTTTCTCTCTCTCTCACACACACACACACACACACACCTGCACACACACACACACGCAGGGCAGCATAGGCACCCTGAGGAGTCGCTGTCAATCACCCGTCAGGCTCCCAGGTCAATTTGCCAGGCTGCCGAATGTGTCGTATTGGTGTGCTCCCCGGTGTCAAGAGCCCTCATTATGGGCCAAAGGCTAAACCAAGGAAGTGAATGAGGTTTTCCTCTTCATTATTTCCAGTCCCCCGTGACCCCCTAACCTCCCTGTGCTTTTTCTTCACCTCCACGCCACCATCCCCCTTACCTGACTATAACAACACTACAACCTTTAACCAACCATACTGGCATTACCCTGTTTCCCTGCAGGCCATGGCCCTAATACTGCCTGTAAATCCACTCATGCTTCTAACTCCGTCTTTTGCTTTCTTTGCTAGTTTTCTTCCCTCTTTCTCTTTCCCTCCCACGTGCCCCGAGGAGCTAGTGAAAGGAAAAGTGCTTGACGAGGAGCCTCAGAGTAGTGTCTTCCCACAATGCACTCTGCATGGTGCCCACTGCTTCCTGTCCTTAAGTGACAGAGAGATAGGGAACTAACTTGGTGCTTTGTTAGATGCTGGAAGCTCAGCCAGCTACTGACAGGGTGGTGCTTCTAGTCAAGGGATGCCAAATGGGAAAATTCATGTGACAGCAGTGTTACCTGTTGTCACGGCCAATGCTGCAAAACATTATATATAGTAATAAGTACTCACGTATCAGGTTGTGAGATTCCTCTTTTGCCTGCGTTTGTTTCTCACTCACTGTCACTCAGATCAATCTGACCAGCAGAAGCACCCCACAGCATGCGGAGCGTCTCAGTTTCGGCCAGGTATCCCGATACCACGATCGTTTTGGCGGGAGAATTCTTTTACCCCCGATTATTAATTCACAAATCAATTAGCTGTCATTGAGGCATCTGTCTGATGAATTACATGTAATTAGCCCGTAGGTGTAACAGAGCCGTCCTCCGTTATCTGCCTCCCTGCCCGCCTGCGTGCTGGCCAGGCTGGCTGATGGGAGCTTAGATGGCTTTCCTGCACATTAGCCTAACACAATTAAACTAATTATTGATTTTTGTTTCGCCTCCATGCAATTCACGGCCCAGATAGCACTCTGTAAAATAAGGCCCTGATATCTGGGTAGATTAAAGGGAACGACTAGATCCGCTTCAGGCGAAGGACAGCGGTAACTTTAGAGCGCTCTTTATTTTCAGTTTTGAACCCCACAAGGCTGTTAGGGCAGCAGAGTTTCATATTATATGGGGCATACATACAGAGGAGTAAGCAAGGTTATCTGGAGACCTTGATGGCTTCACCTCACTAATACAAAGGCCCCAGTGTCTGCTTACCAGACCATCTTAACACAAGGCAAATGAATCACAAACTGCATCTGTGCGTGTCTGAAACATCGTCCTTGGCGAGGGCTTAGTCACAAAGGTTACGCAACCCGTGGTCAGCACAACACGTCTTACATTTCGTTTTTACCCTGAACACAGCAAAAATGAACAGACTCCTGCTTGCACACAGTCAGTGGTAAAGGTGGTGTAATGCTGAGTGGCTGGTGTTTTCACACACAAAATCAATGTGTTATGTACTAAAGAGAATTTCTGGGCTGAGAGAACAATTCAGAGACATGTTTTTAATGAAGATAGAGAAACATTTAGTCAAGCCAGATTTGAACTGACGATATATTTCATATAATTTTGCCAACAACCCAATTCAAGCACTCACAGTAGCTTTTAGTTATTAATAATATCATTAATTCTTGCTAACAAACATCGACATGACCTGTGCAATTAGCTAGCTAGTGGTAAAAATCAGTTCTGAAAAGAATAAAAAGAAAATTTAGTTGACATTTTCATCAGTGGCATTTCCAATGCTGTTGATATAATCATCAATTATGACCAAAACTTCGCTTCGCCATGAGCTTTTCTCTCAACAGTGAGGCAACATGGAAAAGTTTCTTATGCATAATGGATTCTTCACCAAATGTCAGAGCGTAACTTGATGAAAGTCACACTTATTTTGGCTGACATATCGTAACAGTGTAATCTCATCATGGGTCAGTGTGCCGCGGTTGGCACAATTACAAACCAAGGGTGAGTGTGCATGTGCGCCACTTGGCCCCGTGTGTGAGAATGTCAAGTAGCTTAACCCAAGGCCCATTCATCTGCACCTCCTCCTCCGCTCATCTCGACACATGCCAGTGTGGAGCTAAACAGCTCCGCATGTAAAGCCTGCCCCTCACGGATAAGCCTCATTCAGCCCGACGTATGGTGCTTGACCACAACGGCAGGAGAACAAAACAGGAAGTGTGGCGGGAGAGAGTCAAAGAGTAGAGAGCATTCTTAAAGCGGTTAGGAGGCACGCTAATCCTTCCTCCCCTACCAGGTGCTGAGAGAGGAGATAACCTGGGAGACAATGGCAACAGCAAGGCCTCTCCATATGGACCTCAGTGTGTGTCTGTGTGTGTGTGTGTGTGTGTGTGTGAGAAGGCTGCTAAGCACTGAGGAGGTGGCAGGCTGAGTGACTGGCTGGGTGGGTGGAGGGAGATTGGGACTGGCAGCAAGATGGATAACAAGAGTGAGTGAGAGGGAGGGAGAGGCCTTTGTCTTTGTTTTGCAGGCCTAAACTGGGATTAGTGGCTCGCTGACGTTTTCTGTCACTGGCCACAGTGTGACGGCTGCTTCCAATGAAAGTGACCACGCCGAGAGCGGCCCGCCCCGGCTTTAAGCCTCGCTGAGTGATCCGTGTCTGAGAGCTACTGGAATGACCCCCTACTGCTGCCGAAAGCACTTACACTTGTGCACACGTCAGGGCTCCAAATTGATCAACATAATCTCTAACTCACATTTTGTGCATTTTGTGTGTTTAAAGTAGAATTTTCATATCAAAGACTAAAATGTATGTTGTGGTTTTTTTGGTCTTATTGAAATGTAATCACAAGATTTTTTTTGTTGTTGAACGTAGCTGGTGTTTGTTTCGACTTTAGAAATTATAATTAGCAAAAATTTGATCCATTTTCTGTGATGGCACCTCCTTTATCAGCGCTCTCTGGGGGGTGTGAATTGAGTTGGTTCTGGACAATTTAAATTTCAGTTGGACTTCTTCAAGGCAAGGTGACCCACCCCCCTTGTTTTCATCGTCGTAGCTCTTGTCGGGGACTAACCTCCATCACAGCAAGGCTTTTCTCAAATTGTATTTATTACAAAGCCCCGGAGGAGCAAACGCAAGATTGGATTTACAAACTGATTTACTTTGTCGTGAGTAAAATAATAAGAAAATAGAATTTGGACTTTTGCTTTTTCACTGAAAATAGCGGCGCAGTGTAAGTGAAGAAATTACCTGCGAGGTCACCCCAGATCTATTTGTAAATCCCCAATGAAACAAAAAAAAAAAAAAGAAGGCGGGCTAGTGTGATTGTGGCTTTGTAGGGGGCCTGTCACATTTGATTCATTATAAAACCCTAATAAAAGTGCAGTAAGGCAAATTTCCCTAGTTACCTCACCGCCCACACACAGTCATTCACATATCTGGCAGCCCCCATTGTGAATTCTCTGTTTCATGCCTCCGCTGTGTGAAAAACTTTGCGTCTGTCTGTATAAAAGTGAAAGTCTACCAGGCGGAGACCAAAGAGAATGAGGCCTCTTTGTTTCTCTTTGCGTTTCATATTCATACCTGGTTTGCCTCAGCAGTGTCAGATTACAGGCAAATCACTTTTTGCTTTAACCTAGATTTTTATGTAATGTTTTTTTTTTTTTTTCCAACTCATTTTTCCCTCTTTCCTTGCCTTACCTGCAAAAAATATTATCAGTTAACTGTCTCTAACTTTTGCGATGGAATAGTTTTCAGTGTTGATTTACTTTTTTTAGAAAAAAAATGAATTCATATTTCTGTGTCTGAGCTTGAAAAGGAGCCTGGGTGTTTGACAGGGAAAACACTCGATGGCGACACCACGGGCATTTATACTTCAGGAATTGCTCTTTATCGTATGCTTTCCTCCTCCTCGGAGGGATGGGGGGAGGTGATGTGGCAAAAAATATAAGGTGTCGTGTCCGAGCGAGATAGGACATGACACAAACTTGGCCACCACCAGACGGCCTTTCCAGGTTTCACCGTCATTACGCTCACTGGGGTGACTGGTTCTTCTTTTTAGCATGTCGCACAAGCAGGGAGCAATTTGTTGCATTCTCCGCTGAGACATTTCACAACAATAGAACTTAAATCAAGTCGCGGTGATAAGATCTGGAATGTAAGACTCCCTGTCCTCGGATGACATACACCCCCGACTCTTTTCCATATGTTTACAAATGATGCTCTGGCATTGTCTGTTAATGGGATGGATTATCTGCAAGTAGACGTTATGTGTCAGATGAACAACATGTTCATCGCTGCGTGAGTTATCGCTGCACAAAAGCGACCTTTCTCTGCTCGGTTTTTGGAAAATTCAGTTTGTTTGTTTAACTCTGAGCCACAAAAGCCGCCTCTGTGCCGAAGCATCTGACTGCGCTTGACTTGTGAAACATCCGACTTTATCAGAGCAGTGGATGCCATCTTTTTTCAGTCAAGGCTGGCTTTGTTTGGTCAGGGCAACCAGGGGACGTCAAATGCTGAGGTCTGGAGGTTTTGGTGGTTTTGAATGTCCCCAGGCCTGTCCTCAGCACACGATGGAGATGTGTTACAATGACCACCTTGTCCATCCACTGTGGGAAGAGCGCATGTAGCCGAAGAAAAAAAAAAGAACGGAGCTCCAGATGTCCTGAAGTGTCCCAGCCTGTTTTCACAAACAGAAGCCATAAATAAAAACCGAAAAACATCGCAGAACAATTTATGAAACGTTACCGCTTAGGAGAAGTAGCTGTGGCCTTGTTGATGTTCAGCTGAGAAATATCTCATAATGAGGCATGTGTTTACTTGCAGGGAAGAAACGGAAAAAGCGCTGACGCAAACTGGTGAAAGAAGCTACTAAACCCTGAGCAACTTCTTCTGGTCTAGCTTGCTCAAAAAAAAAAAAAAAAAAAGAAGGCAGTCTTTTATTCTCATTGTCTCCAATGAGCCCAGTTTAATTCTCCTTGCACAGGATTCTCATTCATTCATTCGGTGATTATTACTTCCCTGCTGTATATTGTGCTGACAGTTTGAATGTTTTTGCTTTCATTACAAAGAGTAATTGGCATATTGACTTTTCACTTCATGGAGGATGGCGGTGTTTCTCTCAGTCTGATTGCACTTTTCCATTTGAGACCCTTTCTCAAAAAAAAAAAAAAAACAACAAAAAAAAAACTGGGTCTCCTTGTTACCATCCCAAGGAGATGCCCTTCATAAATATTGATGTTTAACCGCTTGCATTACAACGCACAGTCTCCGTTCCACACCAGGAGTTTGGTAATATTGTTCCGCATCTAAATCCATACTTTGGCTGGTTCTGCGGCAGATACCAAGATGTTCTCTCAGAAATCCTTTTTTTTTTTTCAATGCTCGCATAAAGAAAAAAAAAAAAGTGCCTTTTCCAGCAGACGGTTCCACTAGCCTAGCACTCCTTCTCGCTTGTTTTGATCTTAGGTGACAAGTGAGGGCTTTTGCAGACGGGAGAGGAAGCAGGCAGCGTGGCGTGCGGAGAAGGTGGCTTTGATAGTTGAAATTAATGAGGCTGGATATGTTTGGCTCCGCTCATTATGCCTACACATAGACCCCAAACCCTGGGGGCCCCGGAGCTCTGCTTCTCGTCTTTGTGCCGTGATCTCTCTGTCTCCTGATTTAGAGCCTCCTCCACTCTTTTCTCCTTCTCCCTTTGCTACTTTTTCCATCTCCATTTCTCTCTCTCTGTCTCTCCACCCACACCTCATCCCCATCTCTCAAACTCTCTCTTTCTGTGGCGTGTGGAGGAGAGAGATAATATAATCAGCCGTGCGTGGTGAGAACAATAAGTGTGGTGTGTCGGGTTGACATGAGGCAGACACCTCTTCAAAGCCACCTTAACATTCCACTTCAGCCCTAACTGCATGCGGGTGGAGGAAGGCAGAGGGGTGGAGCAGCTGGAAGTGTTTCCTCTCTCTGTCGAAGAGGGTCTGGAAATGTCCAGGAGGTGTGTGTGTGTGTGTGTGTGTGTGTGTGTGTGTGTACCTCTCTGGCCTCATGCATGAATTAGTCTTCACGATTGTGTGCTCACAATTAAAAGTAAGAAGTGTTTTTTTGTGGTCGACTCAACTCCTTCCAGAATGAGACTTAGCAGAAGCACCCAGCCTGCCCCAGTGCGTGTGTCTGTCCCTGTGATTGTGCATGTTAAGGGGTTGATGAGCTTGAGGTTGGTTCTGAGATAAGGGGAACATCTGTTAGTCTGTCTTTATCTCTGGCAGGGCTCCTGGCACACCGTAGTAAGAAGCCCCATCTAATCAGAGCAGACACAGAGTCGGGGGGGTGTGGGGGCATGGCTGCCAGCTGTGTGGCCCGTCCTGTCTCAGCCCTGGCACCAGGATACACACACACACACACACACACACGCACACACACACACATAAGCACTGACACAAACTCATGCACAAAGAGACTTTTCATGGTTGCCATCTTTACACTTTGTCCCATTTTGGCAACTGTGCTGCTATTGCACATAGCTTGTTTTCGGTTGGTTTCTTGGTCTGTCTATTTTATTCATGCAAGCAAACTGAACTGAGTGTTCTTTTCCATCAGCGCCCTGCCTCACACTGGTCCGGTTTTATATTCACACCTGGAGCTGCCCGGTACTGTATACTCTAACTACTAATGACACAGATTGCAGTGCTTTGCTTAAGGGCATCTTGAAGGCAGTTGTTGAAGAAGGCCTTGCTGTTATTATTATTATTTTTTTTTTTCTTCACCCAAATGTTCAGAACAAGTCTCCAACCCTCCTGCATCTCTACCCTCTGGGCTGAACATAGTCTCACTGCAGCAAAAACAAAAACACAGTTCCTGCAGACATTTCAGCACTGCTGCTATTTTGCTTCAGTGTATCTTGTAGACCTGACACTGTCAACTGTAGACTTTCACAAGTCACACACACCTGTTGCACTCCTTGACATAAATTGTCTGATATTGACTGCTCGATGGTCTCGCTGTGTATCCAGATTGATTTAGGTCTTCTTCCGTGTTTTTCCCCATCAGGAGCATTTGTTTTGCTCTGGTTGTGTGTGTATGTATGTGTGTGTGTGTGTGTGTGTGTGTGTGTGTGTGAGGGTAACCAGCAATGACACCAGCCTGCTAGGCTGTATGGATCTAGTCCTTAGGACGTCTAATGAATCTAGGTGGGCCTTGTCACTGTGCATCTCCACGCATCGCTCTACCGATCATGAGAGCCGACAGGTTTGTGCAGCGGTGGTGACTCCCTGGGGAAAAGGGATGCAACAGGAGCAGGCACCCAGGAGCACACGCACACACTTTTTACATTTGCACAGTCAGACTGATGCACATGCATGCAAACTTCTGGTCAAGGAAGCATTAATCACACCCTTCATCACGGCTTAGCAAGGAAGGCAACATGCTTTTGAGGTACAGAGCCTCCAGAAGGCTTGCGAGTAGTTTCCAGAGATCACATAAACCCTCTCACAAAGGTGTCAGTTTAAGCAGATGCACTGCACTAATACATGAGTGCATATGTTCAAGTGTCATGCAAGTCATCCCTTATAGGTTAATATCAGAAAAGAGATTTGGGCGGTTACAAATGATGCAGTTTCTGTTTGTGTTGTTTTTTTGGCTGAGCCTCTTTGAAGACAATCACCCCCCGGAACACACACACTCAGCAGCAAATGCAGTTGTTTTGTATTCTCCAACATTCAGGCATTCATTTTCATTTTAATAACTGAGAGAAAAATATTGGCACCAGGAGATACCATCTTTCATTTGCTATAACTGTGAGTCAAAGATTATTATTTTCCCTCTCATCTCTGTAATGAAAATTTATTCCAACTAGAGGGGTTTGTATTTATGGGAATTAATTCACATGTGAATGGGCGCCGCTGATAGAAACACAAGCCGACATTTGAATTACGTATCCTGCATAGCCGGGCAAGAGGTAATAGGGAATCAAATGTCTAACTTTTCATAGGAGGCTGTGGTTGTTTGCTTTTGTTTGAGAGTTTTTTTTAATTTGTTTTTTTTTTTTAATTGACTTGACTTAATGTTTATTTTGTTTCCATCGTCAACCTGACCACAACTAGACTGAATTGTAATCTTGTACTTGGACTAAATGATGTCTGGAAAGTGACTTTCATTCCACTTTTGATCCCAGAAAATGACAAAACCGGTTTAGCCAGCAGAATAGCTCCCACCTGTAGCATGCTTGTTTCCTGCCAAGTCAACACATGGACATTTCCAAATATGGGCTGCTGATTCACTCTCTCCGTTTGCAGAGGTCAAAAGTCACACACCAAACTGCACATAATGACTCAATCAATGCAATTTTCTTTTTTTAATCCTCACCATGTCAACTCACACAGAGAGAGACCTTTGACTTGTCAACCCCTACACCCCCCAAAGCTCTGCCGCCTTTGTTTGGCTGAGTCTTAACATGTGTCACTTTCACTGCTGCGCTGTTTCCCAGGCCCGTTTAGATAAATGCCAAATTGAAGCCCTGCTTGTCGGGAGAAATTATGGCATCACATGTCATGTTGGAGAAAAGCCAGAAGTCTTCTTGTTTACACACATGTCATTTAAAACTGGACTTTAACAGACAGCCCCTCTTTCTCCTGAGCAAACACTCAGGGATTTAAGAGATTGAGGTGAGCTGAAACTCTTCTTGTGGCTCAGGGGGGGAAGAAAGTTAAGAGTGTAGGAAAAGGTTATGGCAGGCTTGTCAAATCTGGTGGTTAGAGGGAAAAGCTAAACAGGCTTGTGTACAGTTCTGGTTTGTGTCCATGTGACTTCTCTGTCTTGGCAAAAATTTTTACTGCATGTCTAAGAGTCACTGCATGTGCAATAGGGAGTGAGGGGCCTCAAATCTTCTATGCATCAAGATGCTAGATAGCGAGCACGATGGTAACAGCTATTAATGAAAGGTTTCAGCACAACTGTGATCATTCATGCTTTTGCCCCATGGACCTTCACTCTGACTTACCTGGACCTGTGCATGTTCTCACTCCCAACACGTCAAATACAGCAAGTTGGTCAGTGGCCTTGTGCTTCCCAAAATGACGCTGCGGGGGTACCTACAGCGTCATAGATTGAGGTATTGGGCCACTGACTAAGCTACTGTATTTAAAGCATTTTGAGTGAGAACGGGCTGGTTGGAACTTACCTGGCACTCTTGACTACAGCACATGCATGTATTTATGTCCATAAGACAAATTACAACTTTCAGTGGACTGACTTTGAAGAAGCCCTTTAGCTGTTGACACATCCAGGTTCGGACGCACTCTCCCTCAGCTTTAGCATACAGGTCTATTGGAAACATGGTAATGCAACAACAAGGGCCAAACCACAGCACTTTGAAACCTTCCAAGCTCATACCTCTGGAGATAGGCAGGCATGACGGAGATAAGGCTAAGCCTCTACCGCTTTTTTCCCTCCCTCTCTTTCTCTCCTCCCTCCCTTACTTTTTCCTTTGCAGTGAGCTGAAAAGGGTGGTGGTGGTGGGGGGGGGGGGTATCCACAGTTCAGATGTCCTATTGTGAGCCTTTGATGTGCCTCCTCATAAAGTTACAGTAGGGAGATCTATCAGTCATTGCATGACTCTGTTGACACTGTTATGACTCCAACAACCTTGAAGCAGTCATCACATGTCCAGCAGAGAACTGAAATGGATAGTTCAGTCATTCTAACACGCACTTGCACAAATGTTTTAACAAATAACAAAGATTCAGTAGTTGGTGCTAAAAATAAATATCCTGGAGACGACAGCATTGCAGGTTTGGTTCAGGTGGCGTTCTTTGGTGCAAGCTGTTGCGTTCACCTCCTCCATGTTGTTTCTATGGGAACCCAGGGCTTGTCAACATGATCAAGGTATTTTTGTGTGCCGAGTGAAGCACTTGGCCTCTGGTAGCTGTCATCAGTGGCACAGGTGGTAGATTGCAGCCATCAGCTACTCCTGCTTTCAGCAGATTTGTTGTTGCTTGTTGACTTGGTTCCTTACATCTGTTTGTTTCCTTGGTGGGACTGAAATAAGTCACTGAGCGTTATTTGTAAATGCCTTTCTCCTGTACACATTACCTGTCGCTTTACCTTTTACTACACTGCAGCATTGCACTGGAAGCGGAATTCAATGGGTGCCGGTGTGAAGTCACACACAGGAAAGTGCTGGGTTTTCTCTGTTCAGCTCAGCACAGGGGGAAGTAGTTGAAGGAAAATATCCACCCAACACACTTCAGTTCCCCCTCCCACAACCACTCCATGTAGCCCCTGGCTAAGAGTGAAGCAGGGGGAGGGATGGCCTTTACGCTGCTGGAGCTTCTTCCCACCTTGGATTAGACAGACGGTAGAAATCAGGCAATCATGGAGGAGCTACTTCATCTTTCACCTTGCTTTTAGCATGCGCTTCATCACTAAGTCAGCCTGTTTACCAAAATAAGGCAGAAATAGATACAGTATGTCCTGGTTTTGCTCAAAATTATCCTTGTAATTTTGGGTAATGATTGGCAGTTTGTTCATAAAAGTAGCTCTCAGTAACTGTGAGGCACGTTCATAACAGCTCAATCTGAGTCAAAGTCTGTAATATCTGTCATGTCCTGGCTCCCATGTCCAGCTCTGGGCCCCTGAATCATGTAGGTCCCAATATTTGCATGCTCACTGATCATAGTACCCTGTGGTTTATGCCATCCAATACGTTAGTTCAAGGAAATATGCCAAGACAACAGTCCAAAAAGAGACTGCTTTAGTATGAGTGGATCAAAGGACTGAAAGAACATTATGAAACAGGGACCCATAACAAATTGTGTCTATGTTTTCATTGCATAGCCGGCAGTGCTATCTCACAAAAACTCAGTGGGTTTAATTGGCCGTGGCAGGGGTTGACACAAGAACAAAAGTCACGTTGTCATACACACTTACAAATGCACAAGCACACACAAACCTAAATTTGCAAACACCACCACATTCCAGTGCCCGTTAGATACATACATTATGTATTATTAGCCACATTTAAATTGTAAACATATGCGTTTCATCACAAACCACTGACCTATCTGGAACCACATTATACAGCACATAAACACAATATCTTTCATATAATAGTGTGAGGCAGGTGCAACGTGCTTACTGCCATGACCTCTACTATTTGAGGAGATGAACAAAAAACATTGGCTCCGCTTCATTCACACCCACGGAATTTATATACACATAATATGCACTTCAATGGTTATACAATGCCTAACAATTTTTACTGACAGTGTGCTCTTCAACAACACTGCGTCCATACAATTTTTATCCACACAATTCCCACTTGGTCACACTGACACGCAGCTAACAATGTACACTGGTAGCAAAGGACTACATCCACACACAGAGACGCACCTGACACATCGAGCAGTAGGTGCATGCTCTTTCACAGTCCAGAGTGGCTTCATAGCCTGTGATTTAATGGTCATTTTGTTGGCTGCAATAGCATCCTTTCCCATTCCCCTGGTGCCCACTGGTGAAATAACAGGCTCTGGGCTCATCCACAAAACCCAGAGGACCACACTTGAATCATTGCTACAATTTGAGCTATCAAATCATAATGGGAGGATGAGATTGCCTTTCTTTCCTTGGTGCTTGTGTGTGTGTGTGTGTGTGTGTGTGTGTGGGTGAATGTGTGTACATGGCGTGTAGCTAAGCAGGTTTACATTCTCTGGGCCCGTAGGCTTGGGTTAATGTTTTTCGATGGCTCACATTTGTTGTCCTATTTTCTAACTGAGGAGAAGGTGGTTTTTCTTTGCTGTGCTGGTTTTGCACTTCGGTGCTTTCTGTCTTAATTAGTAGAAACAAAACTGGGAACAGTTAAATTGTTGTCTCTGGATGTGCTTTTCACTCAGTTTTTGCCTGGAATAACGTTGTCTTGTACTAAATGGATTACAATACAGTCCAGCGACTGTTGCTCAGGAGGTGGTTCTCTCCCTCCTCCGGTCTGCATGTTGAAGTGACCTTGGGCAAGATACAGAACCCCAAATTGCTCCTGAAGCCATTGATGTGTGAATGGGTGAAGGTAGCATATGGGGTAAAGCGCTTTAAGTGGTCAGTAGACTAGAAAAGTTCTATATAAAAACTATATGAACACTGATTTTATAGTACAATATTTGTGCTAATTAATTCTCTGTTATGTTGACATCTTTTGCCTGTGTAGGTCGTTGTGAGGCACAGTGTCTACATGAAGGGAAATTCAGTGTTTTCAGAACAATTATCCAGCATGAAACACAGAGTCATCTAATACTCCAAACACTATTCAAAATACCAAATACCTTTCATATGACATCACATAGTGCAGACCACCATGAACTTTGTATCTGGCTGCCAAGGTTTGGCACATGTCTTTTCTTTTTTTTTTTTGTCTAATTTCAGCCATGACATTGCAACCCTATTGCCAAGCCAGCTTGACGTCACCTCATTCTTATGTGTGTGCATAGCTAGTACTTCCACCCCCTGCTATTATTATGGTTTGAGTTTGTTGCATCATTTTTCATGGAGGAGTCAAAATCACACTTCAAGTGATAAGGTATCAGTGGCACAGAAAGGCAGACAGAAGCGAAAAGGGCAGAAAGCAGTGGATGATTGCCCTCGGCCCTCAGACACTGTTATTACATAGCTGCCTGGGCCACCAGAGGAGCACTGAGGTCAATTTTTTCTGTGTGAATGGAATGCAATTTACCGTCAGCTTTGTAATGGCAAGCCGTGGTCATGGCGGAGAGCGCTCTCTCTTCTGCTCAGGCTAATGATCGCCTTTAGACAGAGGAATGGCCTCCGTGCTTTTCACCACGATCCTTATTCCTCTCACATTGATCTCCCTGTCTATTTTCACACAGTAATGGATGACGTTGTCCCTCCCTCGCCACTGTTAGTACAAATAATTACGAATCAATATGTACTCAAGGCCCCACATCAGAATATAATTTTAACACATGATTTATTTCCACCAATGCTGTGCAGTCCCTCCCATGTGTAGGAGTCAATGGTGGGCTATTCTGTGACTGACTCCCTTACCGCCCTGTACGATCAATTGAAGCAATCAGCTAAAGACTCTCAATTGTAGCTGCAGAAAGAAAAAGCTACTCTCTTTGTGTAGATCCAGTGGCACCTCTTTATCAAGCGTGACATCCCTGACAGTAAATACAACAATGGAGCCATGTTTGTTCACCACTAAGGAATGGCAGGTCTTTGTGGATATCTTTTGCCATTAGGGCTGGATAACGAACTTCGATAGTTTTATGGCATTGGTCGAATTGCTTCAATACAGTCAAGTATCAAAAAAGAAGCCTTGTCATTTGGAACCAGATTTCGATACCTATGGAGTAAATCTCACCAGGGTCAGTGAGTCCATTAGCATGAAGCATGCTTGTGCTAAGATCTAATAATGCTGATGATTGGCAGTCAAACAGTACATGTCGTAGAGGCATGCAGGAAAAACACACTGTTAGGCCCAGAGACAAGACTCACTGTTTTTTGCCACCGGCTTACCTGCTGTAAACTGTGCTGCTTGTTAGCTAGCTAGTGCAGCTAACCTACATCTGCTCGTCATCCATTGGTGCATCCTCTCAGACAGCATTTCTGATGGCAAGCATGGTGTTGCTTACAGACTGACACGTACAAGGAGAGCGATGTCGTTCGTATCAAATAAAGGAGTTGTATCAAAGTCAAGGCATCAGTGCTGTAACCGTCGTTGAAAATATCCAATACAAGACTCAAACAATCAGTATCAAGCCTTTTTTGCCATGGTGAAAACATAGAAATGTCTGTTTTTTTCCTTTGTTGGAATATATCCATGATTTGCTGGAATGCCTTGCAGCTCCATTGCACCTACACCCAGACTTTGTCCAGACTCCATCTTGAAAATATTGTATGTTATTATATTGGCTGTGCAAAGCTTTCAACAGCTGCAATAAGGTCTAAAATTGCTCTCTTAAGCCGTCAAACTGAGATTCTAAACATGACTTGGCAAGTAGTCCATATCAAAATCTTCCGTTTGCAGGAGCTCTTCGCTCAGAGGCTACGACGCTAATCTCTCTGCTCTCTGGCTCTGTCAGGACTGGTGAAATGTCATGCTGTGTTCTTCAATCAGACCACATGTGTGTGTGTGTGTGTGTGTGTGTGTGTGTGTGTGTGTGTGTGTGTGTGTGTGTGCGTGTGTGTGCGTGGCCATGTATTACTCATGTTGTGAGGACACAAAATGCAAGACTTGGGACATTAGGATTAGGCAAGCAGTGGTTCTGGTTTTGATTCGGGTATGTCCCCAAGAAATTAAGTAGGTCTGTGTAATGTGTGTGTGTGTGTGTGTGTGTGTGTGTGCGTGTGTGCATGCGTGTGTGCTGGAGCTTGTCATGTGACATTTTGGCAAACAGAAAAGCCGGATCACTTTGAATCAGACTCGGTGAACTCCACCTGCCCGATCCCTTCAAATTTCAGGTCACCCATCGTGCACCCCTCCCATCGCTGTCACACAGAAGTGTGAAAGGTCACTCAAACCGTCCCTCTACCCTCGACAGCCTATACAGAGGTCAAACATTTTGGGCTTGACAACAAAACAGCTTTTATTAGATTTGACCACACCCCTCTGACCCCCACCTGAAATGATTGCTTTTGGGTATACAAAGGCCAAAATTCTTGAATTCAGATTTCCTCATTTTTGTACAAAAACTCACAACTATTGAGTTTTTTTTTTTTTTTTTTTTTTTTTTCAGAAATTAAGTATTATCTAGGTAGAAGGTAGAAATATTTTGGAAATAGCATTTATTGCAACTCTGCACACTTTTCAGTGAATTTCAAACATCCCAGAATCAGCTGCAGGATGAGCCTCAGTAAGATAAAAACAGTAGTTGGATAAAACCTTAGATAGACCTTGTTAAACAATTCATAGCTCATGTAAATGATGAAAAATATCTAATATCTGCCTGGTTTAGAGATCAGACCACAAGTAATACATGACTTTTGTGGTGGTCACTGTATCAGAGGAGGTGATTATAGGGCCTTTAATTCCTCTTATACCTTGGATGAGAGATACCAATCATAGCTTTTTTCATTAATTAGCATGCCTGGTAAAATTGATTGAGCAGAAGGGGCCAGGAACAGACGTCCTGGATGACTGTCAATGAGCGTGGCGTCTGGTCACAGAGTATGTTTGTCAAACGTCTGCCACGGACCTACGACACACTACAATGGATTAAAGTGACAAAATTTGTCTTACCAATGCTCATTTTCAGTCTCGACACCCTCCATCTCTTGGCTGGGTCATTATTGGGTTTATATTGTGTAGTCTGTTTCTGGCATACCTCTGTTATAAAGAGTCACGACTTCTTAACTGCTGAGCAATTGACAGTGCAGGCTTTTTTATGGTAAGACCAAAAAGTGCCGTTAGCAAGTGTCGATGAGTTGAGCCTTGGCTGGCTTCAGTATCTCCAGGGTTACAATCCGGCAGACACAATCAGCAAGAGGTGATGACAGCAAAAGAGCTCGATGAACTCCATCTGAGCTACACACATCCCCTACGGGCAGAACCACACAATCACATACACACAGTGGACATACACTCAGAGCAGAGAGTCTTTATGTACTGTAGACAGAATGGGACGCTGTCTGCTGAGGGGCTGCTGGGGTCAAAGATAGAATGAAAGTCTAAGTGTGTATGTGTGTGTGTGTACTAGCAGACAGAAAGTGGGGCAACCAGCTGGCGGGGTCAAGTCAGGTCCTGGATGTTCTTCCTGTGTCCGACACACACCCACAAACCCTCTCATGCGCAGACAAAAAAAAAAAAAAAAAAAAAAAAACATACTTACACACTTCCTCTTGTAAGACGCTCTGTGATGCTGCTCATTTCAACAGGATTACAGGCTTTCATTCTTAGCAGATGAAACAAATATGGCACCGGCAGCAGATGGGGGTCACACGCTGTGGATTGTAGAACGCTCACGCTCATGTACACACACATCCACACACTCAGTGCAGAGCTCCGGCGAGTGCGAGTGCAGTGTCTCGTCAGCGGAGGGAGACGAGTGGTTTCGGGAATCTCTTTGATGGTTCCGTCCCCCTGCTGGGACACGAAGTCGCCTCCTTTCTCCGTCTCACATTTGCCCCTTCACACATCACACACACACTTATACAAGCTCTCCGTCCATCCTGGATATACTGATGAGACAGTGTGGCTATCAGAAACACAGGAGCCATTTTCATCTTTTGCGGGGGATGTAATGGCAAAGAGAAGGTCAGCGTTCCCATCGTCTCCTGCGGCAACGCTAGCTTGTCTTTCATTGGCACTAACACACTCACGCACACAGAGGGAAAAGGGAAAAAAAGATCACGGTCTTGGCAAGGCAAGAGAGAGAAAAGAAAGCCCCAGTGTACAGTCTTTAGGGGTGGAAGTGCATGAAAACCTACAGGTCTAGACTCTTAAGACTCTGGATTGTTTCATGTGAAAATCAAGAAACTGGCTTGTACTGTAGATTTTTACCTTCAAACCTGAGCAGCACAGTCTTTCAAGGTGACATTAAATCACAGATATCACAAATCCTCTCCACCTTGCCATTTCTTCATTACTGAGTGACCTCTCACAGACAAGCCCCTAATTAAAAGTGGACTCTGTCAGCTTTCCCGGTTGGATGGAGCTTCTGCTTTAGCTCCGCACCTGCCAACACAGGACGGTCCAGTCCAGCACAGTTTATCTGCTCCTTTTTATTTCTGCCTTTTATTCACTACATTCAGACTAAGTCATAATGCACCTTCCCGGCGGTGGCTTTGTACCTTGATGAAGAGGGCCGATTTAAATAACTCAAAGCGCCCTCGCTCAGACCTAATCCCCAACCCAACTCTAATCAACCCTGTTGTTCCCTTCTTCGCTTCTTAACATTTTCTATGTGATGGAGTGAGGCAAGGCCAGATAGAGGCATTTAAATGTAAGTGCTGGCAGGCTAATCTCTTCAAATCCACCCTCCGTTGCTTTTATTACTCCACCGAGGTGTGCATTGTTTTCTTTTCTTTCACGTCATTCCCTTCGAAACTGAAAGTCAGAAAGTGATTTCTCACAACGTGCTGTACAATTTGCTCCAGCTTCAGCACCAAAATTGCTTAACCCTGTATGAAACACCTCAGGCTGTAAAGTATAGGATGTGGATCTACTTTGTTATGTATCAAATGGAGGACAAGCTCTGACAGGCCAAAGTCGATAAAGACATGATATGTTCATTGGTCTACGGAGCTATGTAATAATCCTCCCTCACATTTTCACCAATGGTGGCATTTACCTCATTATTTATCTATCTAGTGGAAACGTTACCGAGATCCCAAGAAGATAAGTGAGATCATTTCTCCTGGCGTGGATATGATATCCCACCCCCCCTCCATTCTTTGGAGCTTGAGCCCTGAAGCGAAACGACACAAGAAAATACAGCTTTCTAAAGTGATTTGAGCGCCCAAAGCTCCGGTGACATTCAGTAAGGATAAAAATCTTCCGGGAGGAAACAGCAGCATCCCCAGCAGCCTTAACGTTTCACCACAGGGAGAGAAAGCAATAAAAGTGCAAAGATAAGATGAGCTGATGGTGCAGACAGTTTTGGCACTAATGATGCCTTCAGTGTTTTTCTTATATGTTTCCTCCATATCTCCCACAGCCTTTGTTGTATATTGGCTTTTGTTATAGAGCTGGGAGGTAATGTGGCTGCTTCATATATTTAGGGTTGCACATTTACAAGTAAGCTGTACTTTCACTGCGGTTTAGTTATTGTGGGCAAATATTACGGCATCGTGTCTCATTACAGCCTATTGTCATCTTTAATAGTTCACCTACATGTGTTTCCAGTTTGGCGTCATCGCATTCAGCACAGATGATGACTCAACCCCTGAGTCTCTTCACACTCTTGGTGCTGTACTTTGCTTTGCCACAGGGCTCCTTATCTTTCTCAGTTACTCACAAATCTTATGCTTCCCACTCCCACCTCTGCTTTGGACTCTTGGATTCCACTTGGGTCAGGGGGTGGGGTGGGGTGGGCTGGGGTGGGGGGGGGACTTCAGAGGAAAGACATGTTTCTCACAGGACTTTTTCCACATCCAGTGAACACATTCATTGTTGGAGGGCTAAATCCGCCAACGTGTCCCCTCTTCCTGCCTGGGCTTTGAAGCTCTGCACTTGTCTTGTCTATCCATCCATCTTTGTGTATCCGACAGGGTTTATGACACAGATGCTCCAGCAGTTGGAAGGCTGGAACATCTGTGGAGCATTCCTGTTTAGACCTTGGTGTCCTTAGCTCCAGTGTGCACCAGGAACTGATTAGAGGAAGGTGAGAAGGTGAAAGTAGCAGGTTTTAAAGGCTGGTGCCAACTTTATTAAACCTGTGTCTCTGTTGCAGTATTTACGGACTTCCCTTTGAGCAATGTTTATTTATGGAATTTTTGGTGCAGACAGCATGTCTCATTCAAAAAATATCTGACAACTTGCCCTTCTCCTCTCAGCGAACATTACAGCTGTTCCAGCCAGATGGTGTGCAACTAAAAGAAAAACACGGAGAGAAGGTGAAAATAAAGGAAAACATGTTTAACTAAAGAGCAAGCTGCACTTAAATGTCAGCTCAGGCCACCTTCAGACCAACATTACCCCTGCACAGCCCCTTATTTATTTCAATGACGCCACTATGTCAACGGTGGGGGTGTCAACAGGGCTTTAGCAAGAAATAAAACTCTGGTTTGTCTTGCAAAAAAAGCTGAGCCTGGCTCAGTGTTATTTAGCAAAACACTGTGCTGACCAATCAAACACAAACACGGAATTGTTGCTTGTTACCTCATGATCATTGTGACAAAATTTAAGTTAGGTTTGATGAATCTCACTATAACAAAAGGCTGTACTATGTGTTGAACGGAGGTGGCTTTTTGCTGTTTCTAACTGAGTTTTCAATGGCTTGAATGATGGCTATTATTTTATTAGAAGTTTGCAGAAATGAAAAATGACCAAAGAAACTTCTGAAACTACTCCTGAAGCATTATTTGCTTCCTTGGTATGCTACTAAAAACATGACTTTTACTCTGTTTGAGGACTTGATATTCTGCCTTATAGTGGAATAACAAAGTAAAACCTAAAAACCCTTTAAAAAACAATTTAAGCACTTTGTTTGAAAACCTGTTTAATCATCGTTTAGAGACTCAATTAAGACCGAATAATGAAATAGAATTATTAAATGGAACGTTTAATACTTTTTACCATACTTTAATTGAATCATTCAAATGCAAATGTATTTAATGGCCTTGTGATTTTTAAATATATCCACTTTAAAATGTATTATGATGAACTTCTGAATTATTTTGGCACCAGCCACCATGTATTCTCATTACCCGAACCTGACGCAGCTCTGATTTGCATTGCATATTTTTTATATTTTTAGCTTATTTGTGCATAAGACATGTCTGAATACCAGCGGCTCAACAATTTGGTTCAAACATTGGTTTCAACCCATATTTGTCAGTAACACAGTACTGAATCATCAGCAAGATTTATGGACCATGTAGCTAACATTGTAGTTAATATACAACGTATGAGGCAGCATGAGACCAACCTCTTAGTGGTCGCCTTTTGTGTGGGACCTCTCCCCACAGTAACTCCCCCAGCACTTCAGAGGACCCCCCATCCACCCCACCTTCACCCTCAGCACACAAAGACGAGACAGAGTTGGCCTGGGTAATTGGGATAATAATTATTTCTGCATTTAGTGCCAGCTGGGTGCCTGAGAAGGTCAGGGAACAGCATGAGGACAGGCTTATCTCCATGTTGGTGCTGGCTTCCATATGGCAGCAGACAATAGGAAAGGGCCTTGGCCCCGGACACAGCAGCATGGCACAGGACAGCTCCCACAGACAAAACACAACAACACACTGAGGCAGCACTCACCATGGTGGGTCTCAGAACTGCCACACAGGCTGGCTGGCTGAATGACTGGCCGCACAGCGGTGGACTGACAATAAAGGACAGTGGAGAGATGGGAGAGGGAAAGAAGTGGAGAGACTGTAGAGGGAATGAAAGAGAGCAACAGACAGAAATATAGCACAGGAGTGTAAAAAGAGCCATTTCTATTAAGTAAAAATCATCAACTTGTTGCCTTTAAATCCTTGTCTCATTCAAGACCCCAATAGAGCTGAATGGAAACAATGAGAAAGGCTTTGGTAATTTATGAAGAGGACTTTGACCTCTCTATTGAAACTCTACCTTTACGCATTAGCCTGGTAAAGGCTTAAGATGTGATGAAAAGACGTGAACAGTGAGAGGTTAAGTCTCTTTCTTTTTTCCTCATTCTGCTGCTCCTTCTTCAACCGGCCCTTTCGACCTCACCGTTCAGAGGGTTACCATGGCACCAAAACGCCCGTAGCAAGCCGGCCTGAGCTTCATAAATCAGATTTTTACTGTGTAGCGCTCCTTTTAATCTCCATCCACTGACGGCTTTATTTGATTCCTTCTCTTTGGAGGCCTTTCAGCGGTCAGTCCATCGTGAAAAGAATTCGGCGGTGTGTGTATGCATGTGTATGCGAGTGTTTGTATGCGTGTGCACAGGCGTGAGAAAAGGCCTATAGAAAAGCAGTGTTGTCCAAGGCTCCTTTGAACCCCCTGCATGCATTTCTTTCGGTTTGAATTCCCAAGTGTCCCCTTCCCCGTGTGGTGACTTTGAGATCAAGCCTCAGTGAGAATCATCATCGTTTTTAATGACGAGTCGTTAATCCCCTACTGGGCTGCAATCATACCTCACTTTCATGTCCAATTGAGGAAGGGAGTCCATTTTTTCTCCCCTCTTCTCGTGCTTATTTTAAAAAATGTGACTCAATTTAATTAAAAGGGAACTTGGCAGTGTCCAGGCAGATCCATTACTTATTCATAAAGTGACTTTTGTTTCCGTGCGACCTGTTAATCAGAGTGACGCTGTAAAGAACATGAGCCAACTAAACCCCCTCCCACCGCCGCCATCAAACTTTAATACGACTCACTGGTCCGGGTCGTGGTCTTGTCTCTGAGTCCATCTCCCAAACAAACAGCCGAGGTGAGGGAGGGCAGCCCTGATAAGACAGACGGGTTCAGATGAGCGAGAGAGGAGCTGGTGCACGACCGAAGCGGTTAAAGCGTCTGAGCAGGATGACACACTGCTCCAAGGGCCATTTCAGTAACTGTCCCATTGATCTGCAAGTAAATGGATGAGATGGCTCTGTAATAGCAGGGACCTCTGGCTCTCAACAGCAGCTGTCCATCTCAGACATTGTAAGCTGTGATCGATGAGACGGCCATGTGAAATCAGATGCTGGGCTCAGGTAGTCGTGAGTGCGCCTGAGAGAGCAAATGTATATGTGTTTGGTTGTTATGTTTGTCTTGGTTTGTATGGATTTAATCTTTCAAGTTTTTCCAGATTAGTAAAGTTTCGGGTTAGTGAGAATACATTTTGTTTGTGTGAAAGGGCTTGTGGTATGTGTGCAAATCCACTGATTTTGTAGGAAGGTTTGGGTTTGAGCTTTTGTTTCTCCAGTGTGTGTCTGTGTGTGTAATTGCACGACTTCATTTCCACCAGTGTACCACCAATAATAATCAGTTATTGATTAGCAAAGAAGTATTAAATTTAAATTAATTAATGCCTGATTTCATCACCCATATCATCTTTGAAACCTGCCTGGATTATATTTAATAGAATGTTTTGTTTCAGTGAAGAATGGAAATACTTTGGCAGCTGCAGCTCAAGTGCTGGAGCACGTCGATCATCATCGCGGTTCAATCCCCACCTTCTCCTGCACCGTACATGAACCATGAAATCGTATGCGTGAAACTAATTGTCAAAAGGTTTAATTTGTGAATAGGTGTCACTCTTAGAGCTCATATCTGTCCATGTGCTATATATCCACATGGGAGTGAGTGTGTGTTAGAGAAGAGACGGCCTGTATCACCGTATGGTGATCATGACAATGATGGCGAGAGCCTCCTGCAGCTCTCTCTGTCTCTCTGCTTTCTGTCTGTCGGGGCTGCTGAGGAGCAGAGTAAAGGTCTAGAGTTCATTATGAGAGATTTTCCTCTTGACGGGGCACAGCAACCAGAGAATGTGGCGAGCTCTCATAACTCCCAACGCTGTCACATAATCTTTGTCCACTTACATCGTAGACACAGGGACCTGGCTTGTCTGGAGTGGGTCTGTCTGTCCTATCTGTTCCCATTCAGCACAGGAAATTAATCTGAAAGCGCCTATGAAGAAATCGCCATTTCAGGCCATTAGCACTTGTCGTGCAAAGCCACCATTACTGAAATAACCCGGGCGGTGGAGAATATTGGACTTACTGGAGCAATAGCCAATCCATGCTACATAAGTTTGGAAATCACTCACTTGGGGAATATTGTAACAGCCTTGTGCAAATATGGACGTATGCTCAGAAAAACCTGCCACAAGAAATGAAATGAGTAGGTTTCACTTCTTAAACAGCCTGAAGAAATATTTCAATAAGCATAACAACCATATGAGAGTAGAAAAACTTCATCTGTGTCTTATAAGATGAAATCAGGGTGGGCCACACACACACATAAGCACATAAACATGCACATATAAAAGCTGCAGAAGAGGAATGAAATAAATCCATGTAACCGTTTTATGGCTTATCTTTATAGGATGTGATGGAATTTTAAGGATTTTCCCAATTGATTCATGAGTAAACGTTGACATTTGGGCCATTCATCAACACAAATCTGCCAATGATGAGGGTCAGTCAACTGTTTTATTTGATGGGATGGATTTTTTTTTTTAGACTTGACGGTAAACCAATGCTTTATTGCGTGCAGATAGCGTGTTCTGTCGGTCACTATAAAACGTTCTAATTTCAGATCAAAAAGTACAAAAAAATAAATAAAAAATCCAGAAGTGCCCGGCCCCTCCTGTTACCTAAGTTCAGAGCCCTTTTGGAAGCTGAAGTGAATTTTTCTTTTTTAATTTATTGATTTTTGTGTTCCCTTTTTGGCACGGTTGCCACACCCTGCTGTGGAGATTGGCATTCTGTGAAGGCGGGCCAATTGGCAACTGCTTTTAACTGCTACCAGCTGCTTTTGCTCATTGAAGTTGTTGCCTCTCTTTTACACATCAATCCACTTTCTCTCTCGTTTCTCCCCTCTCATTAATCTTTACAAGATCCCAGAGTATGGCACGAGTTAAGCTTTGCCACATTAACTGGCCTTTGAGGCCCGTTAAAGCTATTTTCGATAACGCATTGATTTTGATTTGACAAAAGCGTGGATGCCACTTGTTGAGCTAATTTCTTTTTCTAATTAAGTCTGTCCTGATGGTGATGGATTGGTGGGAGGCATGCGGGCGACTGACTGAGTCTCCTGGGGTGTTAGGTGCTGTTGGTGAAAGACAGACAGGGTGGGGCTCCATCTCTGGTCATGTTGAAGATGCCTCTTTCATGTTGTCTTTGCTCGCTGACCCAGTGGTGTCCTTCAGACACTTTGGGGCCTTCAGAAGTTTCAAAAGCCTCCTCTCTCGTCCTTCTCCCTGTCTTCTTCAGAAGTTCACCTTGCCGGTGATTTGGTGGAAAAGTGGGAGGGGTAGGGCGCTTTAAAGGTGATAATGGTCTTTAATCTGCACCAATGATGATTTATCAGCTCCTGGCCAGCCTTCCGCACTGACTTTAAAACATGAAATAGAAACTATTACCTATTACCGGCTCATCACTCACTTCTTAGAATTTCTGAAGGTGGGGGGGATAGTGGGAAGGAGAAAGATAGAGGGGGAGAGAGAGGGAGGAGGTGGGGAGGGATTCATCTTTTTTTTTTCTCCTCTCTTTTCAAAACCACCAGAGCTCCAATCCAATTTGCCAGGCATGCGGAGTTATCCTTAAGCCTGTCAAATGCACTGACAGGGAAAGCTGTCACTTCTCATATGGTCATATGGTCACAATCAGCACTCCAGTTATTTATAGGTCTCATTCTTTGCACATTCACTACTACAAGATCCCCTCACCCCACTCGGAGACCAGAAGTGAGCCAGTTAACTCGTTTAGTATCACCTCTTTACTGTTCTTTAAGCTGCTAACTACATGTTGTTGTAGAGCTTACAGCTTTTGGGAATTGTGTTTTTTTAATGGATCTAACTTCTTATGAGCTGGTTTTGGGTTTTTAGCAGTCTTTAGAAATTCAGCAGAACTCACCCAGGGGCCCATAAAAGGAACAAAGTATTTAAAATGAACACATTTACTCCTCATATCCTCATTTTCTGCAGCTTTTATGCTATAGTATCAGAATTTATTTGGTAATTATATATTCAGGTAAGTATCCTGCACATATCAGCTTTAAATTAAAAGCTAAAGATTATGGTAAATAATGGGATATTAGCTTGCACTTGTGTGGGGACAAAGCTAATCAAAGGCCTCCACTCAGTTACCAACAGTGCAAATATTGCCTTATTTCCATGGCGTGGCCATTGGCTTTGTGTATGAGTGTGTGTGTGTGTGTGTGTGTGTGTGTGTGTGTGTGTGTGTGTGTTTGTCATACCTGGAGGATACGTGTTAACTCAGCAGGTTGAGCATTACCAAAGACCTCTATTGTTCTCAGCTCTATAGAGAGTTCTTCAAACACCGGCCTATAATTAAAGGGCTCACTCCTACTTAAAGCTTTTGTTGCTATGACCCTCCCCCATGCAAGGGGTTGGGCATAATGAGCATTTTGGGTATGCGGGTGCACAAATGAGCATATATTTGTGTGTGCAGGCAGATGCAGTGACAATATCTTAATCTAGTTTCGACTCACTGGTGCATTCATTCACACATCAGCCACCAGAGTCACCATCTGTGGGTGAACCCATGACCGCTTGGCCTCTTTTATCAGCGCTGGGGGGCTAATCCTCTGAGGCTTGTCTGGGACTATGGGGGATACCATCACAAGTGTCTCCCCTGCCACCCATTCCTTAAACCACCTGAAGGTGACAGTGTTTTGTCATCAGTGCCTCTCAGCTCCCTTCACTTAAAAGTGCACTCTAAACCTCCGGCGCCAAAGTGAGCCACCTAACCAGGCCTGAATAATTCTCTCATTACGAGCTTGGCTGAGTGCTTTGCTGGGTCACGTTTAAAATGTTGCTCCTTATAAGGTTTTTTGCCTGTGAACGTGTAGCCTTGCCAAATGTGTTATGAGATGAAATAAGAGACGTGCAGAGAAAGGAGTTTTATGAGAGCTACCATCTCTCTTTTCTCATCCCTGTGATATCTACTCATGAAGTTGCAGTTTCCTTTAGTGAATGCTGAAACGGCAGATCGGGGTTCCTCTCAGTGGAGGGAGTTAATTAGATCGCTTCTGTTACTTTCCTGTAATTTTCCGTCTTTTTCGCCGGCGCCCTCTCACATCGTATCTCTGTCACTCTCCTCAGCTCTGTTTTTCCTGACTCAGAAGCAGTTTAGTCAGAGGATTAGAAGAGATTACACTGTGATCTGGTTTGTGATAACAACTCATAGTTTGGGGGAGGCTTCTTTAGTCACCTGCACGGAAACAAAGAAAGAGACAAAACATCAAGCTCCTTTGTGTGAAATGCTACCAATGTGGCCTCATGACAGACTCAACCTTATTAACCTGTCTGTTGAAAGGCATGGAGAAACATTATCGCATCTCTGTGTGCTTGCTGAAGCTCAAAGCCCATCTTGAGTTACACCGGTTCAAATCCCAGTGGCTGAGAAGAAACAACAGGATAGGACTGATGTTGGTTAAAAGGGATGACCACTGGGACTTGCTTTAGCTGCTACGTCTCCTACTCGGGGGTGGAGTCGGGGGCATTCTTGCATACGCATGTGTGTGTGTGCTGGGAACGCTGCCACTGCCGTTATCTTGTAGACTAAAAGCCTGTCACAGCTGACCTCATAGCTTTCTGTTGCGCTGAACATGGACAGTTATGGCCCTCTAAATCCTTTGGCAGGACAAAGACACTCTAAGATCACCTTTGGCTCGCTGCAATGTCACAAGATCAGCTTTTGGAAGATATACACATGTTCTTCAGTATCAAACCGCTTCTTGTTTACTGGTGTTTGTTGACTTTGCTGTCCTCCAAACATTGTCATTCTCTCATAGGGGGCCAAACGTATTCATTTAAACCAATTTACATTAAAAGATATAATTATACTTGACCAGTTCTGCACCTGATGGCCTTTTCCATGCCTTGATTATTGGCTGCCAGTGCTCCTGATTAGCATGTCGGTCACAGGAAAGTGGTGGCCCACGGTCACGATGATAATTGAGATCATAATCACAGCCAATGAGTTTGTGTGTGTGTGTCTGTGCGTGTGTGTGTGCGTGTGTGTTTATGCTGGTCGCAGTGGTCGACTCGGGGGTTGGGGGGCCTCCCAGCTGTCACAGAGATTTTGATTGATTGATGCCTGATGCGAGATGATTGATGCGTACTCACATTAAGCCGAGTGGCGGCCATGCCAACGCTCGTCGCGGCTTTAGCAGTTTAAGGCAGCGTTACGGCTTCATTAAGGCAGAGAGCCACTGTGGCCATAGATCATGGCGGTGACAGGCCAACATTATGTCTGGCTGGGTTGATAATGATGTCATGAATGTGAGGGTCACAGGTTGAGGGGGCATTAACATATGTAAGGCTCCTGGAGGTTGATGGGAGATAGCAGTAATGGCAGGATTTCTTCTTCGCTGACTTGACTTTGTGACTTCGACACTCTACAATATTGTAAAACGTGCACAGAACAGGTGGATTTGATATGTTAGTATGTTTCATGTGCAGAAATGTTGAATAAAAAAAGTAACTTCTTCTAAATAAGCAACAACAACAGCTCCCAAATAATTGTTCAGTTTAAAAAGTATACTGTATTTTTTGCACATTTTGGCTTGTTTTAAATTATCCTGTAACAGAACTGAATGATTTGTTGTGCAAATCACCTGTTGGTGCCATATTTGTCAGTATGTTCAAGGATAGGAGACAAATCATTCTAAGCATTGATATACCAACACTGATCAGTCCTTTTCGCTCTGATTTTCTCATTTTCATCCTTTTATTTTTTGCTCTCTTTGTCTCCCCATCTGTCAGTATCCACCAACCTCCTGACCCTCCTATTGATTATTACACAACATTGATAGCCTAAATTGAAATGATACTACCAGCCTCATCTTTTTTTCCTTTTGCTCGTCTGTCTGCGTGGCCATTACTAAAGGTCATGACCCCTTACCTCCTCCCTCCTCTGTCTTTCTGGCTCTCATAAGAGGCCTTCAAGACTTAATCCAGTAATGGAGGAGACAGGAGAGCAGCCAGTACAGGACGCCAGGGGATGGTGGGGAGGGGAAAAGCTCCCCTCTTCTCCCTCTATTCCATTCCCTGTCATTTTTTTCTGTAGCTCTGTCCATTCCCTAGAAATACCACCAACCAGTACTCCCCCTGCTCCCCACCCCTCCTTCCCTCTTCTCACCACTTAAGGCTTGGACCAGCTGAGCCAGGAGCAAAAAAAATCATTGGAATCCATCTTTTTAATTCTGCTTTATTACACCCACTATCAATATTGTTATTGTTTAAAGTGGCCCTGGCTCTAGCTGGGCTCTGACTGATGGGAGTCCCACCGTGCCTCTCTTGTTAATTATGTATAGAGGAGGCAGCGACGGCACAGGGGGTCGCGGAAGAGAAGACTTGGGGGCTGCTTGTGTATGGGACGACGAGGAAAGCTACGGAGGGCTGGTGTGAATTATTTACTGTTGGCTCGTGGCTCGCCCGCTGAGCATCAGGCACTGACATTTGGAAAGGGAGCGATTGTCTGCATTCAGCACAGTGTGATGTCGCGCTGGAGTAAATGAGATACTTTACAGGTGTAGGCCTTCCAGAATGAACCTGGGAGACCTCAGTGCCCCAATATAATACAGGATATCTGCTCAGCTTGTTACTTTCTAAAAGGGGCTTTTAAAAAAAATAATGGGTGTGCACGTGACCAGAAATGTCACAGTGAAAAAAGTAAAACTTCCAGTTCAGCCTATCCCACTAAAAATGATGCACCAGATGTCAAATGATACATTTCTGAATGCATATGTAATATATGGCCAATGCAGCAGTGCTACTTAGGCCCATTTGAAATCTAATATTAGCCTTTCATTATAGGTAGCCGGTGAGAATGTGTCACTCTGGCAACGGGCTAGAATAGCAAACGAGTAGGAGCGGGTCAGCTGCATGTGAATATTCGCATCTGGAGTAGATTCATCTGCCCATTCACATGCTGATATGCTTGCATATATTTGCATCAAAGGACCGTGCCAGTGTTTTAGTCCATTTAGTGCATTTTTACACACTCTTATTCATGTTCCAAAGCATACCATCGACTGTTTTTATGTGTTTTTTTTCCCCTCCCCACAGGCAAACATCGGTTGTCATTCATCACAGAATAATATGAAAATGAACTCGCAGAGAACAGATGGTGAACTCTCAGTTCACAGAACACTGTTGTTGCATGGTAATGCAGTTGCAAATGGGACTTGTCTTTAAAGGTTTTGTGGGGATACGTTCAAGTGGTGGTAAGAAGATCAGAGATCCCTGGGCTGACTGCTGCCCTTTAATTATTTCCTAATAATGATTTCTCCTAAGTTTCAAGTCTCTGCAAGTTTCAAACTCAGCATGTAACACTGTTTGCCTGCAGGTAGGAAAATGCAAATCACTATCCTTTGGAAAATAGTCAGTAAATCATTCATAATGAGTAATTATCTATATTTGCAGAAAAAAATAGACCACAGACAGCAGTATTTGCTCAACACAGGAATATATTTTCTTTCATGTAGAAAGTGCATGAGTCACTGTTCCAATAAATGAGTAAATCAGAATGTCAATTTACCAGCACTTGGAATCTGAGATGTGTTGAACGGAACAGTGGATGAGGTTTGATGGCAGCTGACATCACCAACTTTTTATGTGAATAGTATTCCATCACATTCTCTGGCTTTTAGCAGGAGCTCACCCCAAGACCCGTCTTTGATTTGCTTCCCTCCAGTCTGTCTGTTTTCCTGCTACTGTGCTGAGGCTGTGGTACGCTGTGTTTGAAAAACTTGTGCCTCTCTAATAAGCTGCCCCCGGGCATTCCAGCACATAAGAGCAGCTGAAGGATGAGGCGCTTTCAGAATGCAAAGTTAAGAAGCCAGTCAAGTGGGAAAGAGGGGTTTGGCAGGGGGGCGCAGGGTCACACAGCGGTGTGATGAGCTCAGCTGGACCTGGCCAGCCATGTTTGAGATGTTTGGATTGTTTCTGTGGGAGTCTGACTGTGGCAGTACACCAAGGCTGCGGAACAAGGAGATGGAGCAGCTTCCTCCCCTCTCTCTTTTATACTCCATAGTTGTGAAACTTGTTAAATCAATTAGTTTGCAGGTTTTTCTCCCTCTATTTTCCCCACCCTTAATTCCACAACAGTTTATTCACTTTCATTTAGCAGGTTGTCAAACTTGAGACGTGGCATCTGTTTTCCGCAAAGCACTTAAGGCATCCACACTCGAGGCATCCATCCTTGGCTGAGCAAACTCTTCTCAAGATCCACTCGGCTCCTTCTCGTCTAAGTGCTGACGATCGTCTAGCCGCCGCCTCTGCCAAATTCTCCAGCCCTCTTTGGGTTTTGGAGTGTTGCTCAAAAGAGAAACCTGCAAAGGTGACTCGTCGCTGCGGCACACCAGCCTCACTGGGCATTTATTTGAGGTCACCTAATGCAAAATACAGCGACCAATTTCATTTTTCACGGCGCCAACCTATACTTAGACCAAATATTTTGGTGTCAGGGTCCATAAAAGAGTACGCTAGGAGCCAAAGTCACATACCCCCAGCTCACTTCTCTTTTGGCCTCTTAGTGTCAAGCTAGCTGATATCTCATAAAAGCTGTCATTAAAGCCTGATGGGCTCATAAAAGCTGAGCTAACCTGTTTAGATGGTTACTTTAGCAGATGGCTTTCACACCATATTTAAGACTTACTCTTCACTCTCCTAACCCTGAAGAGGAAAGTTGACCCATCAGATGCCCCTGTGCGACATAAGCAGCCGTAACACCACACAGTACAGATGTAGACATGAAAAATTTGTAAGTTAAGGGAATTATTCCCACTGTTATGAGAGAGCTTTCACACGTGTTTTCATATTGTTTATATGAGTATCTGAAAATATTGTATTAGAATTCCCAGGCATGATCCAGCAAATTAACTTTTTGTGTGCTTGCAAGTTTTCAGGCACGTGATTAGCTTTAATCATCAGCATGCAGTGCAGCTTTGTCTCATTACGAAGTGGCACTGCTCTGAACTTGCTATCTGCATGCATGAGTGTGAGTGTGTGTTTGTGCCTGTGTGAATACATTATGCAGTCCCAACCATCTCTCTGAGTGTGCAAGTGCCTCTGAATCAATGGGTTGGGATTACAGGCCTAACTTCAAAGTTCCTCGCTTTCTCCATGCAGTATGCAGCTGTCAGTCAGAAGCTGTCTGACTCCATTCTTCCTAGACAATAACCTATAGAAAAGTTGCCAGCAATTGAGGAGAAGAAAGTTCTCAGAGAGTCTATCATCTGTATACAGTTTCAGCAGTGTCCAACATGCCATCTTAATGGTGTGCTCTCCCCCTTTGCATGATGTTTTGCAGCGCATGAAAGAACCTCTACATCCTTCAAAGAAGCACAGTATGTTTCTTTTTAACTTAGTGGATGAGCAGGACTGAAAAGAGAGTTAGTTGCTAATGTTGGATATAAATTGGGTTACACTGGATTGGATTTGATGAAACTCATTAGAGTTAACTAAATAAATGTGTTTCCTGAGAACGTATGGAAAAGTTCAGTCATAGAGCATGTGCCTCTCCTTACCTTGATATACTTAATTTGACATTAAATCAAGATGCATTTACTTCAAATGGGAAGCCACTTCGACCTCCTGTCTGTCCTTCACTCTGAGTTTGGGCAGCTGCAACAGCTTCACAGGATCAGTTGAATAATTGACACATTTCTGGACCACCTGAGCATCCAGCTTTCTTGAAAAAAGAAAAGAAAACCTTTTATTTACGAGAATGTTTTGGCCATCCAGCTGGCTCTACCACAGCATTGCCATGAGCCATTCTGCTGGCCTGCAGAGTCCCACATCAGCCTCTTTTAGCATTGAAGCCACGGACCACATATATTGGAAGTTTTAAAACAACCAAAAGCACTTTCACTTCCTCTTTTATAAAAAAAGGTCACACCTGTTTCCTTCTAACCACGAATAAAACGTCCACATGGCACAACAGGCAGAAAAAAAAAAAGCGCGCCTTTGATCAGTTCCAGTGCGTTCGCTTTGGAGCAAAAGCCGTAAAACTTGCCAGTGAAAAGGCAGGACAGAAGGTGTCCATGGTGTCTGTCCCAAATGTAGACAGCTGCAAGACCGATTCGTCACTTGCACCTGTATTTGGACAATCCCTCAAATGGAAGAATAGAATAGAGACATGTTTGAAATGTAATGACTTGTAGAGGAAAGTGGTTGTAGCACGTGTCCTTGGGTCAATAAAGCAAACTGGGGAAAAGACGGGGTGGGAGGCTATTTGTGTGCTGAGACAAATGGGGGTTTGAAATACTGAGGGGTATCGGTCTCTAAAGGGACAAAGAGAACTGCTTCTTCTCTTCATTTACTGTGAGCTGTGTTTTCCTAGCTGAGGGCCTTCTGTGGTTCCCTTCAGGGCAGAACTGTTTCTTCATTTCTCACAATCGGGAAGCAAGAGAGGAATGGTACACCAGGGACTATCACAGATGATACCTCTTAAGACCCCCAAGGACCCCATATAGGCTGCCCAGAAGTCTGAACAGAACCAAGGGTACACATACACACACACATTCACACCCAGCTCAACAACAGCTACGGCCCCCATCAAGAGGTGGAGTTTTTAGCTGGCAAAGCGCCACTGTCTGTGCATCAGTCACAGGAGGACATGGGTGAAGTCAGAGCCTGACAAATCCAGGGTATTATCAGGCCTTTGTCCAGCCTGCAGCTGTCACTTACCAGGCTAGTGGGAGAGGATGAGGGGGACAGAAGGGAATTCATGACCTATCCCTGTAACCACAGAGGAGGATTGAGGCATTCATAGATAAAACATATGGAAAGAAAAAGAAAAATAGGAGAGAGATGAGGCAGGGAAAAAAATGGGAGATATTTTTATGAAGATGGGAGAGAGAGTCGAGAGAGACAGAATTGCTGGGAGAGGGGTATATGCTTCAAATGCTTTCGTTTGATTGCAAGAATCATGCCAGATTGGCCGATATATGCTGATTTCCTCTGAAGACTCTAAAAAAATGTTTTATCTTTGTCCCTCTCCCCTTCAAAAATGACCAGCGGTAATGCAGATCTAATCTTTTTCTATCATTGCGGTAGGTCCCAAAGGCTGTCCATCTCCCAAAACTGCCTCATCTTTCTGTCTTTGAAATAAATGAAAGTCCACAGGGCGATGGAATAAAGATGAGCTAAGCCTTTGACTTGATGCAAGATTGCCAAAGGGCCCAAACTTAAGAAGCCTGCCCCCTCATCTGCTGCATGGAGATACTGGGGCCAGAGCAAGAAACCAGATAATCTGATAGAATTTCAATCAACAGTGATCAGATAAGAAATAACAGACTGTCTGATTTTAAAGTCACAACGAAGCCCCAACAGTTCTGCCTTTTTCACTTGACTTGGAAATTAACAAGTCTGTGATTACTCCAAGAACTCCTGTCAAACTTCTCTTGAAATTTCATCCCGAGGCTTATAACACTCTCACTCTGATTGGCTGGAACTGGCCCCTGACCCAAGGTACGCTCATATGACCCATGTGACACTCTCAGTGATTGGATTACTCCTTTATTAGCCAGTGGCAGTGTTTATAGGACATACTGAGACTCGGCGCGACTTTGATCCACCAACAGAAGCAACCGTGTGCCATAGTTTGCATCCTCGGCCTAAGCCTTGCGGTGTGTGAGACATCTGCCAAATCCTACCGGATCAAAGGATGACTATTACACAGACAGACGTCCTCATACCCCCAACTGCAGCTTTAGAGGGCTCATGACCCCCTGTCAACAGGTCAGGTTAAAAAACACAGGTGGGATGGGGGTCACACGCTTGTCTGCACATAGACGCATGCACACCACTGGTTCTTCAGCCTGCTGCGAAACAAGAGCACTAACAAATATGTTGCTGTCGAAGCTGTGATCTGTTTTGAATAAAACCTGAAATTTATTCATAATGCTATATTCATCTGAAGTTCAAAAAGCTTTGGATTTACTTTATTTATTTATTTATTTGCTCCTCAGCATTTTCGTACTTCAACTAGTTTTTTATTCCTGTTGTTTATTTCTTAATAAGGGAGAGGATGAGTTGGAGCAGCAGGAGGAGGAAGGGGCTCTGTAGATGGTCTGTTGTTGTTCAGATGGACCTGAATCCCCGTTGTCTGACCTGACTCTGCATGCCTGTGAGATCACAAGTTCACTTCTCCCAACAAGCCTTCAGAATAAGCTTTCAGCCAAGCTATAAATACAGCAGCGGTGTGACTTACTGAATGCAAGTGTCTGTGAAGCACGTTGAAGAGGGACAGGGAAAGGATAGAGCCGTGTGTCTCTTTCGACATCTGCGCGTTGCAGTCTGTGTTTTGTGGGTATGTTTGCGTGCATTTGGGATCCACATGGCCAACCTGAGAGACCAAGTGCTGACATTTCAGTCTGCGAACGCACAGATGAATTTTGAGCAAATCTCATTATACAGGACAGAATGAAGATGCTGGCTGTGAAAATGCTGTGGCATATGAATACTTTATCTCCCCCATGTTTTTTAATTCCTTTACAGGCGCCATTCCATTTTCCATTGACTCACAATTGGAAAAAAAAAAGGGCTCTTGGAAAAAAAAAAAAAAAAAACAGCGCTGGGACCAAGCCCTGCAAGCTCATGCGATCATGATGCAGACAGCCTGCTTGTACCCCTGAGTACAACCTGTGACCTTTTTCCCTTATGCACAAACATATGGCTTACAGCAAACTGATGAGCAGCGCTCATTCATATTCCCTCATACACATCTATTGCTGGCTTGGGTGACACATTTATTCTAATTGCTGAGGTGGTCTGCTGACGTAAATTGCCACCAACCCCTAAATATCTCTTCCTGCAGCTCTTGTTCTTCAGGCCCATTACAGGCGTTGATGTATTCGCGGGGGAGTTTATAAGCGGTGACACCTGATGCAGCGGCAACGATCATGCTGACTAATTACACATCGAGGTGCCCAAGCATTGGGGAGCTCAATGGCGGCTGAATCCATCTTCTTTATGTGTGGAGACAGGCCTGCTACCGGCTGTTACAGTGATAGCGGGCAGCTTCTGGTGTCTCTCGTGTTTGATTCCCGCTCTTCCCCACTGCTTAGCTTTCCAACTCTTTTTTCTTGCCATATGAATATATTTACACTGGAGAATTCCATGGAGTGCTTTTCAAGAATCTCATCAACTTGGTGCCCCCATGGTGGGTGGAGGACCAAGAGGAGAAGCCCCCGCAGATAATCTAGATATTGCGCAGGCCTCCTTTGAACTACCATGACGAATTCACCCATCGTTAAATCCCAACCCTACTCCCAGCCCCTGTGCAATGCAATTTCCATTTGTAGCACTTTGAAAAATATATTAAAGTGCTCTCGCTGCCAGTCGTTTAATTTGCTGAAGATCTTGTCTTCACTGATCTTCTCTCATTCTACTCCCCACCACTTCATCCACCGCACACTGGAGCAGAAATTTGGTAATATGCCATATATTCTCTCTCAGACGGATGCTTTATTGGGTGAGAGAAGGGCAATAGGTCTTGTTGTGGAGGAAGTGTATATGAGACTCAAGCAGTCTTGTTTATAGCCTGGGTTGTGGCCCTTTTTCTGGATCCCCAGCTGCCCCCTCTGGTTCCTCTAGCCTAGTGGTGCATGTTTGAGATGCTGATGCTAGCACTCACCCTCCCTAGAGGGTCAAAGAGAAAAATTTACGAGGCTGTTTGCTTGGAGTCAGCCTGGTCTTCTCTTTGACCAGCCTCAGGGATTAAACTAATTGCACGCATTGGGCTTCCCGAATCTGTTTGGTGTTTTTCCACCCATTTCAGTCTGGTCAAACCTCTCTCTAGAGTAGGGATGATGACAGGTACTGTGTTTCAGCATATGTATTAGCAAGCACATACAGTATTACGTAAATGTGAAGAAAATTAATTCAGAATTGCAGATGTGTTTTTATGTTTTCTCCTCAATTGCAGGCATTGTGAGTGCATGCATGGTATAGCTCAGGCACAAACGTTTTCTTAGAATACATCTTGAGGGAAATCTGGAAGCCTCAGGGTGTAGTGGTGTTTGTTGCATCAACAAACAGATGGACTCAATGTGGATATACAGCACATAGCATTGGTAATTGAAGCCTATAGTGGTTTCATATACTAACTCTTGTGTGCTACTTTTGTAGCTAAAAGTAATAAAAACATTTATGATAAAAGAGAGCAAATTTGGAGGAATTCCATCTTTTATGAGCCTTTAAATGTTGCCATAAATTTGCACATATAGCCTATTTAGCCGTGTTGTTTACAGACTACTATTAAGTAATTTAATTTCTTTAACATCGTATGTGCCATTTAAGCAACCTCATGCAAATATAAAGGGAACATTGATTTTGTAATGAGCAGTAATAGAAGGACTTCACCATCACCCCACACCCTAAAAGCATAAGCCAGCTCACACCCCAATGAGCCACTTAATTGCCCTCATCCACATAAAAAGGCTTAATGTACGCTCCTGCGCTCCCACACACATAAAACTATAGGAATCAAATGGAGTATAACTAACACAATTGATTCTGATCAGGCAGTACGAATAACACGATAACCGTGTCTCGCCAAGTGCTACTCAGGGGCATGCACCAAGATCCGTTCATCCTTTATGAGCTGCTATTTATTGTGCTTTTAATGAAGCTTGATTGGCAGCATGTCCTAGTGCCCATTATCATCAGAAGGATGTGCTCATTCTAATCTGCAATTATCGCCATAATTGCGCCCAGAATCCTGTGGGCCCAAATAAGCAATCACTTCCACCGCTGGTTTGCCACCTGTAAGTGCTACTCAGTACGACACACACAATGACAGGGTGACAGGTCCTAGCTGACTTAGTTTCTTTCCCTTCTTTCACATGCTTTTGATTAACCTTCGCCTTCTTTAGCAAGCACCATGCCCGAGAACACTGCCTCCTACCTTTATCTCTCTTTCCTTCCCTCACTCTATCAATCCCCACTCCCTACATCCCCAAGCTCCCATCCCCTCCCAGCGCAAATTCCTAACCTTTGGTCACTTTCATCCCTGTGGTATGCATAAATGCAGGCTTATTATCAAGCCGGTTGTCTCATCATAATTATGCGTTTTGTCATGTGCTGCTTCTGTAGCTGGTGATAAAAGGAGAGCCTGATTAAGCCGAGGGAAGGCTATTGATTCCTATTGACAGCCCCTCAAAGCCCCTTAATGAAGGGGATGTAAATTAGGGTTTTCCACGGTGTTTAATGACTGTGTACCATAAAAGGCCAACATTCTCCTGCAGTCTAAAAGGGACATGCATCACTCACAATGGTGCACGAGGGACACTTTCAGTTATAGGGATGCTCAGGACGTAGGAGGCCAGAGGGGGAGAGGGTGGGAAGAATGAGCACATAGGGATGTCGGTCAGGTATGCAAAATGAAATCATGGCTGTCAGATCAAGGGATCCTCTATACAATTTAGAGGGGTGTTAGGGTGGTCATGTGAACTTTTCAAAAATGAAAAGCGTCAGCAGCAACATGCTGGCTAGAGCAATGTGCCAGGTTTTATTTCTGAGTGAGGGCTTGTTGAAATATTACCTCCAAATACCCGCCCAGCGTGCTTTCTGAATTCAAAACAACTACTTCCACTGTCTCACCTCTTCTCTCTCGCTCTGCCAGCAGCGAGATGGCCCCCAGTAACCACGACCGGATACAAAGGCTGAGGCACGAGTTCCAGCAGGCCAGGCAGGAGGAGGACCTCGAGGACCATCGGCACACCTACAGCCTCAGCCAGCCCTGGGTGAGTGTTCGATAGCAGCTGCGCTCCATCGGAGTGGCGCTGAGCTGCACAAACCCAGAAGCACATAGTCTAACATCCCCAGTGCTCAGACATCTTTCCCCTGATGCACCACTGGACACTCAGATTATCTCCAAAGCCACCGGCTGATTAATGGATGTCTCACACTCAAATAATTTGTTTTGTGATCTGAAACTTCTACCTCTGACATGACCTTCCTTCTACTTTGTAACACGATATCTTTTTTTTTCTTTGTAGCAACAAGCACTTAAAACTCAATAATTTAATATTTTTATATTACTACATATAGAGCATACCCTATGTTTTTGATATTTTCTTGAAGATAATAGCTAATACCCAGTTCATTTGATCAAATACACAAGAGATAAATATATTAAAGTTTCTTTTTTCCAACTGACGTTAATGTTACAAAGTGCCAAAAAAAAAACAAACACTGAGCATAGAGATAATTTGTTTTCTGCGTCATTCATTCATTCCTGCATCCTGGGTTTAACAATAATAACAATCATACTTGTGAAATGAATAATAATTGTTACAACACAGCATGAAGCCCTGCACAACATCCACTTTCAGCAGTTCAGTGAAGTGCCTCAATCGCCTGTCATCCTTTTGTGGACCGTCAGTGTTGTACGCCTGCCAAACTATCTGACTCATGTCGATAAAACTTCAGGCTTCACTCCCAACTTCTGACAAATTTCTTTGACTAATTTCTAATTTCCGGGTCCAACCTTTGACCTGGAACTAATTGCTAATTACTCATCTCTGTCTGTGTCTTTTCTGTCTTGGAAATGTGACACACTTATGGCAGGGAGGAGGAGAGGAAATGAACAAGGGAAGCATTTGATGACAAGTGACTATTTAGGACTTTGAGGAAAAGAAAAGGGGGAGAAATTGAAGACAGTGAGGCACACTGTTCATTTTAATTTTCATTAGGCTTGATTAAAGGGATTTTTAAATTAAAAATTTTAAATTAAAATGGGAGTTTTTTAAGCCGTTCTCCTCTTCCATGATTGATCTGTACTAACAATGGGATTTACTCATCATAATTGGAAAAATGTAGTCAAGTTAATTCCTTTGTTAATTCATTCAGACCTGATCTCATATTCCTTCCTGCTGTGCACGAGAAGTTCAACTGCGCCGGGAGTTTAAGCAAAGAAACACTCTCCATCGTCTTTCCACATGTTTATTATATCACTGATGATTCTAAAATGCAGCCCCACAGTTTGCTTCGCTCTAACTTCAGTAGTGATGTTACTCATTCATTCATGCATCCTCTTTTTTTTTTTTTTTTTAGCTATAGAGCCAAACTTGTATAATCAGGCAGGAACAAGTTCGAGGTCAAATAAGTGTATGTTTTTGCGGCGTAATGGCTCGAGCCATTACACCGTGACTCTCCTGACCTGCTTGTGGAGGAAAGACGGCTAATTGTTACACCAGGCATCGCTATTTTCTAAATTATGGGTCACAATGCCAGACCTTGAAAGTTAAAGTATTTGGCATTCAATTTTCTGCAGAATTATCAGTGTCAGTTTGTCAATTAAAGCGGTTTAGAGTGGAGGTCTGATGTGGCAGGGATCTCGCCTGCTGTTTTCCCTGTTGTCTGAATGAGTTTGGGTGAGGCGTAACAGCATACTTTCCACCATGTCTTTGTACAGAGGAAGGCAGACGCTTTGTTTGCTGCGGATTTTCTTCAGTGTTAGTCCTGCTGATGGCTGGAAATCACTGAACGGGGACATCTCCCTCCACTGTTTTCTTAATCGCTCTCTCTTCTCATTCTCACTGTCAAAATGAGATGTTAACTGTTTGTTCAGCGCTAAGCAGTCTCAGTCGCTCTCTCTGAGCCTCTGAGCTCCTAATTGCTTGTGATTGTTGACACTGTTGAGCATACCCCCTCTATTCCACTGGTAATAAGATATAGGACCAGCCCTGGAGTATTGAAGTCTATTTTATTAGTCCTCTTTCATGTTATTTTAGTCCTGTGAACAAGGACTCACAATGGCGGAGCTTGTTAGGAAAGATACTGGCGTACCCATGTTATGTTTTGACACTGATTAAAGAAACTCGAGGGAAATCATGTCTTGGTGTCAGTTTAAGCAGAATGGATATGACTCTATTTGAGGCAGATAGGGCAAGCGTTTTGACATGAAAACCAGGGGTAAAAACATGAGGTAACACATCTGGCTGCTTGGTGTGCTGGTGAATAGAAGCCATTGTGTAATTAATTGTATTTTTTTTTTGAAAGTGAAAACTCAAATATAACGTTCAGGCAATGAACTTGTTGCTTTCAACTCAAGCATTTGTGACGACAGGAGCAGTTTTAGAAAGAGTTTTGTCCCACACAAAAAACACGACCTTGTAGCCGTGGCCCATTAAGGCTACTTTTTGTGCCGAAATTGATATTTCTTTCTTTTCACTCGTGGATTTTGCTCTGTGTCATTGCTGAACGTTGGCCACAGTGATGAAAGTGAAACCCCTCTGACCTCCACTTTTTGTAAATCAAATCATTCAGAGAATGTAACCAGCAAAAGGCAAAATGCCCAAGATGGCAGGTAAATGCCTACCACATCAAAGTCTGCAAAACTGCACTTTGATGCACGTTGTCCCTGAGTACTCAAGGTTACAGCGTAATGGCTTCCACACAGATCTACAAGCCAGAACAGGAGCAGCTGCTGGCATGGCTCGGTTGTAGTATTCATACTGTGTATTTCTTAGAAAAACAAACGGCACCAGCTCAGATTTGCCTGTTGACTTATCCAGATATTACCATTAAAGTAACACTGACAAAACAAGCTCACCTGAAGGTCTATTTAGTAGCTGTTTTGGATCATATCACACGGTCTTCATCAGCAGATGGAGTTTTCCCAGATGTCTTGAAAATGTAAAAGTTCAAATTTCAATTTTTCTGAGCACCTGAAGGACTATGAAAATGTGTGCTGTGTGTTAAGACAGCGTGTAAGAATAATAACAGTGTGTGCCCAGCTTAAAGTAATATTTTTATTTAATTTAGTTATTTTTTCCCCCTTTTTTTGTCTGTGGTCACATTCAGGTCAATTCAAACTGCTGTTGCATTTTACCTCTTTACGAATGTTTCACTTTGGGGCGAAAAAAACAGCAAATGTACAAGAAAATGGTCGTGATAATGAGGAACAGGTACAGAGGGAGCAGATGGAGCATTGTGAGGTGTGAGTTTGACCCCGGCTTGTCTCTGGGGTGTTGGAGGCTCAGCTCAGGTATGTCTCCTGTGAACGCCTGTAACGGCAATGCTGAGGTCAGTCCTCGGACCCCGACTCCTCCTTAATGGAGTAATGACCAGGACACGAGAAGCCCTGTCTATCATGCAGCCCCCAAGCCAACAATTAGAGCTGGCATGTTTTCTCTCCCTCCCTCCCCACTGCTCTGTGAGAGGGGATTTCCAGATGTTCATCATAAAGCGCTATGTATTTTCCAAAGGGTTGCCTTTTTCTCTCTTGCTCTCTGGCAGTAAAATCAATTTGTGCTCTTGGGTTGGTGCGCCAATGAGCATGACCACACAGAGGAGTGTGAGCGCCATGCTGGTACCTTGGATCAAACGCACAAACAGCAGCTTGTAAAGCCCTTATTTATGTGAATTCTTTCAATTTTATTGTCATGCTATCTCCTGCTACCAGGATACATGTGTCTACAAGCATTTTTTTGTGTTTATTCAAACTTGTGCTACCCTGAATATGGTGCTTTCATGTTGGTGTGTGCTTGATTGTGTCCAGCTAACTCTTTCCCATGTGATCATGTGAAGATAATAACTCATAAAGCCCCTTTTAGCCGCAGTCACTTGACTTCCCAGGGGTTAAGGGTGAGAGTTAAGACAGCATAGCTCTGACAGTATGTGAGCCGCTGACTGTAACCAGTCACACAATACACACAGCGTTGTGTGACGCTCCATGTTAACATTTGGTTGCACATGAAAAAATGCGGGACTTAACTAAAAATGAACAAGAACAAAAATACTAATTCTCACACATACTGTTGCACAGTAAATGTCTTGAAATAATAAAACTGTTTAGAGGCGAGCCAGTGGACTGCGCTGGCCATTTTTCTCACTCAGATCTCACAGAGCTCTTAGAAAAGAAACTTTAGAAAGCAGCAGGCAAGCCACTCTTAATCATATCCGTGAGGCTTTTAAAGGACTATCTTTCATCGTAAAGCATCAAAAATAACTTAGCATGACTGTATTTCTCAACCAGAGCCGATTATGTTGATTTTTAACAATCTTTTGTCGAGCTTCTTCTCAGTTTACCCAACTGTGCTAACATTAGCAGGCTGCACGACTGAATTATGGTGCTGTTCGACGATGTGCAAGTAGCAAACATGCTTTACTGTTCTCATATTACAGCCGCCGTAAGTAATAGGACCTGCCAATATGTTTGAACACACCTCAAAATCATCAAGTTGTTTAGCTTGTTGGGAGTGTAAAATGGATTTTTTCATAGCGAAAACAATGTTGTTGTGCTGCTCAAGGCGCTCACAAGCGTGCATGTACACAGATGTACGCAAAGCCTTCACACCCAGCTTTTTTATTGCACTCAATTTCCTTACCAAACTGTGTGTGTTCACAGATAAGAGAGAACAGAGGGTGGAGAGGAGAACAAAGCGATTACACTCGTCTTATGTCGACATAATATATTTCGGCACTATTGCTCCACGCATTCATCCACACAGATGTCTTAACAATAAAGACTGTAACGTTTTGTTCAGCCGTTTGTGCGTGCTGTGGAGTGCCGAAACCTCCCATTCACGGTGGGTTCCTGGTTCAGGGGCCGGGAAATGGCAGGCCACACTGCTTGCTCTCAGAAGGATACTCGCCCAGAGCTACACACTCCGGCGACCACAAATGGAGTGGGCTTGCTTATAATAAATTGGGGAAATTGGGTCGTGCGAGGACTTTAAGAGAGAATCATTATCCAACTGGGCTTCTGTCAGGTCTGTCTACCCATTAGCGGCTTTAATGTGTTCCACATGTGTGTTTGTATACAGCAATAAAAACTCTTCCCCATGTTGTGAGCTACAAACTTAGCATCAAGAGGAGTTTGGGCGGTGAAGCCACATGTCAGTGCTGACCCACCACAGAAACCTGCTTTGATATCTGAAAGCTCTGTGACTGACTGTGCACCCACTAATATGACACATTGGCTGTCTTGCTTATGTTTTGAACTTTTAAAGCTCAACTCCTTCCCAGCTGCTTTCCTGGTCCTGGATTTTTGATAGCTGCAAATAATTTTCATAATTATGTCGCCCCCGGCTCACCGTCTGCGAACGCTCTTGTGTTTAAACAGGTGGAGACTTATTTTTTTCTCCCCGCTTTGTCTGTGACACCACCAAGGAAACGAGGGAGAGATAAAAGCGTGCCGTATTGACATCATTTTTCACATTATTGGATAAAAACGAACACGGACGTCTCTTTGATTCGATTTCAACAAATGTCATGTTTTATATGGCATTGTATTCCAGGCCTAACATGGAATAATCTGATTCTCCTTCCCTCGATAATGCCATTACACTGACTGATTTTCTCTCCTGGCTATTTCTCATGCGTTTCTCTTGGCATGGCGTCATCCACCTCAACCTTTTTACAGTTTCGGTTTCAACAGTTTTAGAACCGAAGCGTGAAGCACCTCCGGATTCCTTCAAATCACATTAAAAACTTCGAGTGTGCGTGACTAATTATTTTCTCACCACGGCATTTGGCCCCAGTAAAATAATTTCTCCTGTTCCCTGACTGTTCATCTGATATTCATTCATGTGCTCTACACTTTCAGAAGCGGGGAAATGTGTTGTTAGAGCAAAATCTGAAACGTATGAGTCATTTTCACCTCACCCGCGTGAAACACTATTATTTTTTAGGACTTGGAGGGCTTGAGACAGGACTTGTTATTGACGCTGAGTTAAATGTAATTGTGCTGTTATTGCAGCTGTGCAAGTGAGGAGGAAAGCAGCCATTTCAAGAGAGCAAGATGTTTCCAAGAAGACATTTGCGCTGACAGCCTTTCCATCTATGAACACACCTTTACCGCAGCCATCCATTCTATCATGCAGTATTACCCCCTCATACCGCCCGCCCCTAACACAAACACTCACCCAGATTTTTCCAAATTTAAGAAAATCTGTTTCCAAGCCACCAAACATTGATTCTTTGGAGATTTTGTTTAGTTTGAAAACTCAGCTGCCAGTAGAGCTGTTAGTTAATATTTATTTAGCAGAAATTTATGCACACAAGCCGTCGACACCCCCACCTACCACGCCGTCCGAGCCTTATGAAAACTGACACTTAGTCAAGCCACGCTTGCTACACCTCCTCAGCTCGCCTCTCTTTAATTGGCTTGTCATGTTCTTTCATCAGCCAGCTCGTTAGCAGTGTGCTAGTGTTGAGGGAGATGATATCTCCATGTCAACCCCGCCGATGATCAGACAACAAACACACATACACAGCGCTGTAGGTTAGCGGTGTGTAGTCGAGTCACGCGCAAATGCGTGAAATGAGGCGCTGACTGGTAATGCTCATCTATATCTTATGTCTTCAGCATACCAGTGATGCTCAGGTTGAGCAAAATATTATGATGTGATGCAAAACTTTGCATCATATAACAAGCATTGTCCAGTGAAGAGAGAACAAAAGAGAGCAGCTAGCATTAGCAGCGATAGCCATGATGGCCGAACAGACAATAAGATGCGATGACAAGCAGATTGTGGCGATGACTTTTGGAGGCCTCCTTCTCCGTCTGTCTAAGAAACAGTCTGGTAAACCGAGGACTCGTGCAAGCAGTGGACCTTTCATCCACTGGCACAGGTGCATTTTTCATTACCGCTGTCATCATGGAATCACACCTCCTAACCACCTGTTCCCTGAAGGTAGCAGAACACACACTGTCCAACCACCTGCTGTGCTGAGGCAAGAATGTTCCATCATCTGACTGTGTGTTTGCTCTATTTTCAGATCTGTGGAAGCATTGAAACCTTGTGTCCCAAGACAGAAATGTTAACGTTTTGTTTTTGATCCTGTGTTGGTGTGTTTTAACTGTGTGTATCTTGACTTTTTTTTTTTAACTGGACGTTGCAGGTGAGCAATGGGACGGAGACTCTGAGTGGACGCCATTCAGTAACAGTTGAGACTCAGGTCCAGAAACAGCAGCAGGAGGACAGAGACAGTTTCCAACAAGCACAGAGACAGTACAGCTCCCTGCCACGGTGAGACATCCTCCCCAATCTCCGTCCTTTACTCCATCTGTCCCTCTGTCTGTCCGCGTCCGTCTGTCTGTGACTCCCTCTCTCCCTCCCCTCTCCGTGACTTATCACGTTCGTCCTGCCCTTTCTCAACCTCTTCATTTGACTTTTTCGATCTACATCCGTTTCTTGTCCTCATATTTGTGCCTTTACCCTTTTTCTCTGCACTTTCTATCGCGTGTCTCTTTGGCTACAAAGTCAAACACCACAAAGCCACTTTCAGCTTTCAGACATTTAAATGATTCTTAACAGAACTCTTTGAATGATATCATTTAATGTGATCGCTTGGAATTATTTTACTGATATTCAGCTTCATTAAGTCAATGTTGACCCTGAGGAAGTGGTGACTTTGTCACAGGCATCAACCCCCTTCTCCAGCACTCTTCCCTTAACATGAATAACAGCTCAATGTTACGTTTAAGAGGAATGTCTATTGGCAGCTCGAGTTCAGAGCTACAACCTCTTCATCTTCACCATCTTCAAGTTTTGATTCTTTTGCATACTTGTCAAAGAGATGCCAATAAAGCTTGCCTTATCTTACATCTCAAGGCGTTGGGTTTAGCATCAGTATTTGCATTTCCTGCCGTCACTCTTTATGCATCTATCTGTGTTTCTACCAACCGTCTGAAGCTCTGCCACTGGAACATTTCCTCATTTTGAGCTGCACGTCCTTAAAGAGAACGTCACCAAAGATACAGATTCTATACTTGACTGACTCACGCAGGGATTTCAAGTTAGTAGTAAAATAAATATTATTTCCTCTCGCTGTTAAATATTTCCAGATTGAAAACAATCCAATGTGACTTTTTTGTATTGTGAAATGTATTTTATGCTCTAAACTGCTGAAGTGGAGTGAAGTCTGATTTATTTAAGTTTTGCTGCTTTGCCAGTTTAAACTAAGACAGAACAGTTAAAGTCTCTGTGTGTGTGTGTGTGTGTGTGTGTGTGTGTGTGTGTGGTCTTTTAATTTTCTTGGCCAGCGTATCTCTACTCTCCTGTGATTTCACTCTCTCCCTACACAAACAGCAATCATTTCTTCTTAGCATTCTCTTTTACTCTGCTGTCTCTGTCAGTCGCAGTCAGGTCGATTAAAACAGGTCCCTGTCCATGGCTATGGATTTGCGGTCCACATGGACGCATAATCAATGTAGTCTGTATAAGCCAGACCGATCCATGCATTCTCTTCATACACGTTATCTCCTGGCATCTCATGTGATGTGACAGCTTCCTCCACACCCCCCCTGCTCTCAGAGAGCTCTTTCTCTTGGGAAAGTTTGTCTGGCCGGCCAAAAAGGCCAGGCGAGGATGCTCTTTGATATAAATTCCTCTCATAATCTCAAAGCGTCTTTTAGCAAAGAGTCGCATGCGCTCAGGCTTGACGTTTGACCCGGGCTCAGGCTTTTCAGAGCTTGTGTCTCGGCATGGCTCCTCATTAAAGAGCTAAAGTCTTACATCCCCAGATTAATAACCACAATTCCTTCTAACTCCAACCACCTCTCATTTGGAACCCCTTCATCGTGTCCTTCTCTTCCAAAACAGGAAGCTTGAGCAGTCAGCCCTTCAGCTAAAAGGGGACATTCCCTCGCTCGAGAAAAAAACTCCTTTCCAAAGAGCTTCCAGAAGAAGCCATGGTGGCTGGTTATCTGATGACGGCCAGGCTTAGCTCGCTGTCTGGGATGTAAGGATTGGAAGAGCACTAATGAAGGCTTGTTGTCGGAGCTGGATTAGCAGTGACAGGCAGTGGAGGGCGAGAGGGGCCGGGAGAGGAACGAGTGTGTTAGTAGGAAAGAGAGACCACTGATTAGCCTGAAAGAGACACACTCAAACACAAAAAGACACACAAACACACACATGAATGCGGTCAAGATAAGGTTCTTAACGGTGGCCTGAGTGAGCTGCCAGTAGCTCTGCTATCTACTCATGCAGCTCTTGCATTCCTCAGCCAAAACAACATTGTTCCACTCTACAAAGAAAACATTATTCCAGGTTTGTAGACAAAGTTATTTGTACAATATAGCAACGAGTGTTCCATTGCCCACTGCACGCATTTGGGTTTTTTTCCCTAATCATTTTGGGTCTGTGCATGTGTGTGTGCTTTCTCCTCCTTCTCATAAACTCTGATTCTTCCCAGCTGTTTTAAAGAAACACACTGAGGCCACAAATGTCTCTGCGAGCCAACTTCCTGGCTTTGTTTGTTATGTTCTGTCATCCTAAATTTACCCCGCTCTTTGGCATGATGTATTTTCCCAGCCCCTCCTTTTGTAAATGTAACTAATCTACTTTGTGACATATTCTGGCGCAGGAGTATTGGTGATAAGAGAACCAGCTCCCCTGACGCATCAATCACGATTACATTCCTGTGGAACAATGCCATTGCTGCTCTCTTCTCATCGCCATCGAAGACTTTCCCCCCCTCTAAATCTCCCGTCTTCTCTTATCTGCTTTAAAAACTAAAAAGTCATTCTGGGAATGCAGATCGCTGCCTCTTGCAACAGGCATCCCTGGTTTCTGAATAGGCGGCTCCCTCGTGAGCAGCGCTGGCCGCTCTGTAAGCCAAGCCGGGGTGTAAATGCATGGCGGCTCGCCCAGACAGCAAAACCCAGATATGGAGCATGTGGTGGGCCTCTCTCTGCAGTCTGTCCCTACATCTGCCCCTCCACCAATTACCCTCATACTTACACATGCTCTACACACACGCACACACACTGTGGATCAAGATAATGTGTTTGTGTTGCAGATGCACAGTACATAAATGCATACACAGTTTGCCCAAGCATGTATAAATAAAGGCATTGCGGTGCCATTTGCTTTAGCTCTAACCTTCCTTTTACATATTGTCGACCACAAAGGCCTCCATTAGTAATGCTGGAATTGCGGGAATCTCATTAGCATGACATAGAGATGGTGATAGAAAAAAATATGTTAAACGAGAGAGAGAGTTGAATGACATGGTAAGTACAGTGATTTATACGTGTTGTTGTTTGCTTGAAATTTATGCTTCAGGCAGGGGTTAATGGGAGTCCTGTGAGACACCTACATCATAGGTGTTGATTCATAGCTGAGCATCACATTTCACAGGCTGGTGTCACAACAGCGATGCCAGACACGTAGTAATGAAAATGATTGGGCCATGTTATGCTTTAATTATATTCCCATAGTAATTGTGTTTACATTGTTTCATTTGATTTGTGATGCAGAGATAGTGCGCCTTGCATGTATCTGGAGTTACATCCGCATAACCCATCACATGAATTTTCCTTTTCTTAGTACTGACTAACAAACAACCGTGGTACAGTTGCTTATGGTCATTCATTCACACAGAGTGCCCATTGTAGATGAGTAGATGAGATTACTGAGTCTTTCTTCAGCTTCCTTAACGGTGTCGTGACGATCAATAAGCTCCACCACCATCAGGGACCTGTAGGAGGAAACACATGCAGCCAATCACAGTTCTTGCAGTCACCAAGTGGTATCACTCTGGCCACAGCAGCCTCTTACTTTTGGCTTTATCGTCTTAGTCATTTTTACCCTGCCAAGCAACATTGCATTCATACAAAATAAGAAGTCAAGATTGAAGGTAGAATTTATTTCTCCTTCTCTCTATGTGCAATCCCCGTTTACCGTGTTGTAAGGTTTCAGTTTTCAGGAAAACAAAATATTTTGTTGGAAACAAGTGCTTTGAACAATAAAAAGCCCATTCTATGTTTTATTCCTCTCAGTTTCTCTGGAATGAGGCACGGCCAGATAAGAAATGCAGGCGTTTTGGCCTAAAAGCATGCCGGGCTCCTGTCTCCCTCTGCAGCCTTGTTCGCCGTACACTCAAAAGCCTTTTAAGTGCACAGCAGGTCAGTGAGGTGTGAATGAGATTCCTCTTAGCACCCCGGACGTAAAAGACACTGTCACAGGTCTTCCATCGCACTGCGGCCTTAATGGATCCTAATAATGGAGGAGCAGACTCAACACTTTAGCCAAAAAGCTGGCAGTTCCCAATGACGGCTTTCCGGGGCCAATTTCTGGAAAGGGGAGCATGTGTGGCGGAAGGCATGCATGTGTGCTAGTTTTTTTTTTTGCTAGAGAGATAATATGTGTGTGCATCTTGGACTGTCCTGTCAGTGTAGGGGCTGGCAGGCGGACTGAAGATGAGTAGAAGGCGGGTAACGCCGCGAGGCCCGCCATTACTCTGTCTGTGCTGTAAGTGCACCCGTCTGCATCTCCAAAAGGAGTTAAATGGATGAAAGCAGCCATTTTTCTCAGGGAGGTTTTAACATTTGTGTTTGTTTACAATGTGGAACTAATAGTCATGTGGGCGTTTCAGGCTTCCCCGTTTGTGTCCCGTCTCTTTCATGTCTTTATGTCGCAGGATTCAGCGTAATCAAGCAGCGGGCTATAACAGATCTCTCTTTGCTCCACTCATGTTGCTTTTAGTATTTTAAATCAGCGCCACTACCGCATCCCCCATTTAATCTCACAAAATGCGAAAATGGCTGCATTCTCTGCTGAAGTGCAGTTTCTTTTGAAGTCCTTTTCAATAGTGCTGACCCACAGGCCACCTCACAAAAAAGCTCTTTTCTGAGCAGAGTTGCCTGCTATCATCCTCTGTTTCCTTTAGAATTAGGTGCTGTTTAAGGTGATTCACTCAACCATTCGATTGACCTCTTTATCCGTCTCTGTGTGTTTAGGCAGCCTCGTAAGAACCCCAGCACGGCGTCCCAGGACTCATGGGACAAGGTCTACATGCCAACAGAGGGAATCCAGACATCCAAGGAGAACCCCCGCTACCCCGGCGGCCAGGGAGCGCGAAACGGCTACCTGGGAACGCCCAGCTTCAATGCCCGAGTCCTCTTAGAGACTCAGGAGTTGCTGAGGCAGGAGCAGAGACGCAGAGAGCAGGAGGCCAACAAGGCCAGGCCGCCACCTGGACAGGAAACCCCCAGCGGCAGCACCTACGACCACATCAGAGACCACCCTCAGGCCTCAGGCTCTGCTGCTCCGGTGCAGGCCCCACCTCAGTCCAAGGGCCCCTACAGACAAGACGTACCCCCGTCGCCTTCTCAGATCGCCAAGCTCAGCAGACTCCAGGGTTCAGAGAAAGGGAGGCTGTTCTACTCCTGAGACTTTTGGGAGCATAAGAACCACTCAAAGGAGCATTAACAGGGAAAAATACAAAGAGAGCAACGAGTCTGTTTTTTTATAAAATGCTGAGATACAAAGATTTTTATGGGACTGTTGATAGAAAATATGAATATTTAAAAAAAATATATATGATATGAACTGTTTTAGCTGTATCAGAAAGAAATGATTTGAGGTCTCTTACCATCCAGCATCATGATCATCTATGTGTATAAGTGCCTTCTAGTCCTTTGTTCACTTGGCATTGGCTCCATCTTTTTGGCTCACAAATCTGCAGCTTTGACCCCTCCATCAGATACATTCAGTAGAGCAGACATCACAGCAGAAGGCGGTCGGTCTGGGCCATCGCCGCATCGCCACATCTGACAGCAGTCTGACCTAAACATCATCATATCCCCGAGCACAAGACTCGGCCCAGGCATGTTTTTCGTGTTGTGTCAGTCGATACAGAGCTTGTGTGAATAAGGCCTGTTTTTGCCGTTCACTGGAACTTCGTGGAGTGCTTTGTGTTTATGCGAGTGCGCAGTTGTGCGCGCGGATGTGTGTGTGAGTGCTGGCAGGACGTGGCATGTTGTGACAGAGTGTGAAGGTTAAGCAGCTTGTGTGAACTGTGGAGCTTTGGTTTTGGGGCATAACTGCTCGGCTTTATCTCCATTTCTTTCCCTTCACGTTGTCACCCTCTCTGTGGGGCAGTCTGAGGGGAGGAAAACAGCTTCAGATCTCCTGTATTCCTTCACTGTCCCGCCCATGCAGGGGACCCAGGCGTAAAAATGGGGTCAGGTCTGGGTTATTAATTAATGTACCTCATTAAAAATGAATGGGCCCCTTTGTGTCGTATATGTTGTTTTGCATGGTGAGAAGGAACAAACAGTGACATCGCCGGCGTGGCTCTGGCCCCGGCTTTTGCTCACATGATTTGGCTGTAACCAAAGACGCGAGGTGTCCGAGTTGTTCCTCGCTGAATATTTCATCAGGTTGGTTACATGGGAAACCACATCGGCTGTGCAGTGGGTTGCCTCAGTGTGGGTCTGCCTATCCATCGGCCCGATACAATGGAGCTGATTTTGTTTTCCTTTCATGATTATATGCATTGGTAGTGTGTGAGAGTCTATATGTATGGCCCTGTGTGTGTGTGTGTGTGTGTGTGTGTGTGTGTGTGTGTGTGTGTGTGTGTGTGTGTGTTCTTGTATCTCCATCTCTTTAAGAACAATAAATTGAGCTGTAGTTGTCAGATTGAGGACATTTTTGTGCTGTGAGGCCTTTTTTTTTTTTTTTGAGGATTAGTTTTGGTTTGCAAAAGGTTTAAGATTAGGTGAAGTTTTAAGGTTAAAATATGTTTTTTAGACATGACTCTTGTTTATTTCATCAGATGTGGTTGCCATTTTACTGTTCAGTACATTTCCATTCACTCAACAAACCAGGTTAGTCAGAGAAGCCAGTTACTGCACAAACCTGGTTACTGTAAATGTGCATGTGCAGGTCAGTAATCTGATTTCTTCCCATACTGCTGACTTTTAAAGCATTACCTACTTAAATGAACTGTTGTAGTAATACAATATGCAGCTGTTTGGCAATAGAAACCATCTAATTTGACTTCTAGAGGCTAATTTGCTTCACTGTCACTTTCAGTTTTAGACTTTGGGGATGCATTACACTCTGGAATGGTCTTTCATTCTTTCATTATTGTTCACTTTGTTAACGAAAACTGTGGTTAAATATATTTGTCAGCAACCTTTTTTTTCCCCTGACTAAGACGATGATGAGACGCCATTAAACACTAATTGCGGTTATATCAACGTGCAGTATTATTGACAAGATGATACTAAAATGAAATTGAAAAAAATGAAAACTTATCAAACTCTTTTACAGAAAGCAACACGTGTCTCTTCAGGTTTGTGATCTTCTTACCACCACCACTATTTTATTGCCACATCGCTCTCTTCTGATAAAGCAATGCATTCATTTTTTTTTCTCAGCCTCATTGTAACTAAAATGGGCTGAAATATCACTTCAGCACATCAGACTACTGGACCAGACACTTTCTGCAAAGCTGCATTCTTATTTATTCAACCTGTGTTTTTCATCTGAAAATGCTGAGATAAAATCTTGTGTGAAATGCGAAATAACTGAAATGTTCAATATAATCTGATGAGTAAAAAGACTAAAAGATGAACAGTTTTCATTAACTTGATAAGACTAAAATGTGCAAACTTCTAGTCTCCAGCAGAATTCAAGCTTAGGAAATCAGTTTTCTGTAATACTCTACCCCTGTTATGGAAACCAGGTGTCTTGTTTACATGATGTTAATGAAATGAAATTACTGCATGTAAACTGTCTAACGAATCAGTAAAAGTGAAAATAAATTAAGCCGTCATATCACTGTCATAAACAGGCAGTTGTTCATAGAGAAAGAGTAGCTGTCTATGTCCCATTAATACACATTGGATCATGTGGTCCTCACAAGTGCTTAAAAAAATTGTGTTCTCACACAGACATGCAAGGCTATGTAAAATACAGTACTAGTTTGTTTGTTAAACTGCCAATGTTCCAGTGTGTGCGTGCGTGTGTGTGTGTGTGTAGGTGGACATGTGTTTAAGTGTCTGTGAGCGCTGCCAGTAACTGGATGCTCCAATATGTCTCTGAATATGTCTTGGCAGCCATATGAACCACTTGGCTGCTGAGTGGGAGAAGAGCAGAGGAGTAGGAGGGAGAGAAGATGGGAGGCCTGACCTTGCAGATGATTCAGTCAATGGAGTAATCACAACTATTCCTCTGAGTCTGCAGTACAAACAGGAGGTTACCAACAAGGCTGCGCTCGCTTTCGCTGTCTCTTTCTCTTCCTCTCTTCATTTATCTCCTTCATCTATCTGGCAGTTTCACATGTTTGTTTGTTGTTGTTTTCTGGGGCAGAATTACACTGGGTCTGCTTTGTTTGGGTGAAAGTGGCTGTTTGTGTGTGGGTGCAAAGGGGGGGGGGGGGGGGTCAGCGCTGACACAGCAGCTGTTTTTACCGACGTTTCCATGAACTGGGGAGGGGTTCAAGTGCCTGCGATATCTTCCGAGTTTTTTTCCCCCTCGTATGCAAATTTGATAATATCCCATAATGCACGTTTATTATTTGTGTCGTGTAATTAATGTTTGTGCGCTGCCCCTGTGACACACAGATTTTTCCCATAAAGCTATTGTTTCGGGGGATTTTTTTTTTTTTTCCTGGGAGAAATGAGAAATGAGAAATATATTATTGTTTCATTGTGTTTTTATGACCATCCCTCATTGTGTTTTATTATCCACAATATGGTACTACGGTGGTAAAAAATGACTAACATGTAAGCACAGTGCAATTTTCCTTTTTACAACAGCGTATCATTAAGAACTGTTTCTGCCATTCTCTGTACATACAATATGAATCTTTTTTCAATGAATAAAGTGAGGGTAGTTTCAAAACCTTGTAACAGTAATTTCCCTTGATTGTGCTGCTTTCACATGCTTTCTCTACATGATAACACACCAGCGAAATAAGAACCGTAATTGAAGGCAAGTGATTAATCTCATTTCTTGCTTCCAAACGGCAGTTTTTTAGGGTATGACATTACTGATTTAAGAATGCAAAATGAAACACAGTTTGTTGAACTTTTCTTTTTCCATCATAATTACAGATATACTTGTGTTTAACTAAGGAGACACATTAAACCAAACCTTTAGTCATCTGGCTGTCAGATCCTTCTTAGTGCTGTTAACAGCTGAAGATAAAATAAAGTTTAAAAAAAAAAAAAAGGATCAGGATTTTCGAAACACTTCCTCTCATAAACTGGTTGAATGTTGAAAAATGTGGCTCCCACATTTGTTGAAGTGGCAGTGAAAAAATACGATGAAAAGACGTCTCTCCATCTCTTTAATCTCCGTTCTTTGTAGGTCACTGTAACGGCTGGCTGGGAGGTTTTGCCTTGAGCTGGCTTAACTTCCAATAACATCCTGCGATGACTTCGATGGTAATAAAGACAATAGTCAAATTTATGATGTTCAGTTCTGGGGGGAGAGGCATGTTTTTCCCGGCGCTGGCCGTGCATCACAGAGCTGCTGCCAAATCTGTCTTCATCCTGTGGAAGGGAGAGGCCTTTGAAAGAATCCGTCTGGTCCGAGTGAAAACATACTAGAAAGCACATGCATCAGCGATAAAGACGTTTGCTCGTCTCTATATCACCTTTGGGGATCGGGGTAAAATTAAGGTGAAGAGGAAGAGGAGACCAAACAGTGTAGATTTGCTCAGACAGTGAGAGGACAGAGAGACGCTTGAACTCTGAATAATACCTCGGGGGGGGGGGGGGGGGTTTAAAAAGCACCGTCTCTGAAGTAACTCCATTTGAACATCCCTGCTGGGCCACAGTCCATTTCCTTCAATATTGCCTTTGATTGAGTGTCAATAGGGCAAATGTAGAGAAATGATCCTGTGCTTGGTCCGTCTGCCTTTACAGTCACATGTTCTTTAGAGGCCCCAAGCAGTGTCTCAGCTTTCACTGTGATCACATGCAAAGAACTTTTAGAAACACAATTGTGCTTGTCATGTGACATAAAACAAGGGGTCTGACCCCTTTGCTGTCTTGATTTTCTTATCTAAAAGATATTTATGGATTTCAACAAAAGATTATCTCACGCCATTTCATTATATGTAGATGATATTCTTGTTTTCTTTACAAAGCAGTCAGTGCCAGAATATGTGTTTCAAGCTATAAAGTTAACTAATCAAAAAGTTTTAGAAGGACATTAAATAAAGCAGGAAGAATAAGGTCCTCTATAGGTTTGGAAATACTACAGATACTATACACGATGGAAAAACATTTGCTTTTATAGACAATAAGGTGTCCATTCTGTGGCTATATTTCTACTGTGATTTGTGGAAGTGTAACGTCATCACTGCAAAACCGACATCATGGACGTAAATCGACAGTCGACACATCCATAGAAGTAACATAAAGCCACAAAACACAATAGGTTTCATCCTAGCATGATACACAATGCAGTATGTAACCTCCTGGGCACTCTGCTGTATCAGCTTGCACCCTTAACACTTTGAAGCCTGAGGGAACAGTAAAGCTGTCTTTGGCCCCGCTCTGTCCCGTCATTACTCACTCTGAAAAAGGCTCTACTGAGTCTTTAATATCCCCCTTTTGCATTCCCTCCATCATAATACACCATAATGAAAACCTTCAGCAATTTCCAGTGATCAACAGCAGACTCTGTCATTCAGCCAGTTTGATTTCATTACCCCACTTTGTCCTCCTGACCCCTGCGGGCCAGACCAGTAGACCCCTGTGCTGGCAAGTGCAAGGCTGTTGATATGAGAAGCAGATGGGCTTCGTGTGAACTGCCAGTAGATAAAAATGCTGGTGTCAAGGGATTTGGGAGATGTTTTTTCCCCTCTCTTTTCAGCCTGGTGAGGCCTGAATCAGAGTCACCTGTTTCAGGTTGAAGAACCTGCTTCTCCCTCTGATCCCCCACTGGCTGCCCCGCTGGGATTTCACAAAAAGGAAGCCGACTCTGTTGTCGGAAAAACTGAGGTCATAAATCTTGGCGGATGCGCAGGAAAAGCCAATTGTGGGACGCTGACATGAGCACACACACAGAGACACACATACCTGGGGGTTCTTCCCTAAAGCTCTGGGCAACATCTGGTGAGTGCGTGTATCAGAGCAGAGGCTGGTCTCTATAATGTGGGGGTGGAGGAAGAAGGAGGGCTAATGTCTTTCACTCTCTGGACCATGGAGTGTGTGTGTGTGTGTGTGTGTGTGTGTGTGTATGTGTGTGTGAGAGAGTCACAGATGAACTGGCTTACTGAAAGGATGACCAGATGAAGAACAAAGAGAGCTTACTGTGTGTACGGCTTCACCTCCCTCTTAGTATGAGAAATTACAATCTCAAGTGGAATCAAAGCACTCTGCATTACAGCCAGACACTGTGTGAAATTGGAGGCAAACGTTTTAGGCAATAGGCCCACTGGTTGACCTTTAATTGCAGTCAGGGATGAAGCCACCAGAGATGAGCTTACTGAACTTTTAAGACAGACATAAATCTGAAGCACTTGCCATACTTTTGATTTTTCCTACATCTCACGTATTTTACAGTATGGAGGGAATGAGTAATATCAGATTTATTCAAGATGTATGATCGTAGTGTCTTAAGAAGAAAGCCGGTGCACTGCAAAATGAGCCAAAAAAAAAGTCATATCCTATAAATAACCTTGTCCGTTACCAATTGTATTCTGCTATTTCCTGATTTTGGCCAAGAAGTTCAATCTGTTTTCGATGTAGCTGACAAGACAGAAGCCTGTAAAAGGCTATGACATCCATACCCCAAATATCTCTAATGAGAAAAGTGCATGAGTTGATCACAATAATCACACTAATCTTAAAACCAGCCAAGACAAAACCAGCACTGTATATATCTGTGTTTAGCTTTTTAATCGTCAGTTCATTAACAGCAAGTGACAGGGAAGAAGGAGTACCCTGTCAGACAGCTCCCATGCTTTCGTCAGCCAGTTGAACTGTTTCTAACGTGTAATGTGACCTTGTCTATGTGCTCAGTGTACTAACTGCTTGTCTGTTTTTTATGTTGTTGTTTCTTGTGTTCGGTGGGCTGAAGACAAATTTCCCGCCTGACATGTTCTGCAAGGCCCAAGAATTCTTATCAAAACCCCTTTGCTCACCCCGATGGCAGATTATCTTTTAATACCAGCAACATTCTACAGATTACAAATTATTTAGCTCTTTTGACAGGGACTTTGGTGTGTAGCGGTCCATTTTAGCCACCAGGTCACCCCATAAGAAAACCATCGATTTGTGTGGCTATTGTGTGCATGTTAATCATTAACTGGAAGGTCATAGTCACCCATGTTCACCGCAACATCAGTGATCTCAGCGCACAACATGAAATTAGGTTGCTTTGGGCCAAAATAGGTCCAAACTACGCTGCAGCAGTCCCCTGGCAGGCCACCTCTTCCTGTGCAACTGAACCTGAGGCCCTTTCCCATCCTGCCACCCAAAGAGAGTCACGTGCTGTCTGGAACCAGCTATAGCCCCGAAGGCGACGGGAGGAGAGGACTTCCCCACAAATGAGGAGAAAAAAATCAAGATAACAAGCACACACATGTGCTATGAGTCATCCCGTTGCGAAAGCCTGGGCTTGATCTTTTACTTGAACATTTTATTTACACTCCAATGGGACTTGAGGTCGCCATGAAACCTGTAACAAAGTACATGAAACAGACTTCGGGTTTCTGCTTCGGTTATGATGCAACTTCATTACATGGAGAAATGGTTTCATTATGCTCTGTCTCCTCTGAAGCCTCAGAACTATTAGTAGGATAGCTACTTTACTCTGGTGTCATTAGGCTTGTAAAAACTGGTGCTGCTGTTTGTTCTTGCTCGTGTAACACACTGTTGTTGTGCAGTGAAGGGACATTCAAGCAGGCTACCATTAGAGATATTGCTGTAGAAACAGAAGCTAGTGAGCAACTCTGGGGCATTCCCTGGTGGCCTGCATTGAATGTAAAAGAATCTGTCATATTCCACACTCACACACACACACGCACACACACACACACACACACACACACACACACACATTCTGGGCCCTTTATTTTTCAAGTAGCCTGTCAAAGAGCCGGATTGAAAACAGAAGGTGTTCTGAGGGCTCTTTGATTTGCGACACATGATGAAAGAAAGCGTTAGGAATGACAGAAGTTTTCTTTTGTAGCAGGGGATTCTTCAAAAAGTGTCTCTGAGGCATCTGTCCTGCACGAGGCGTCTTCTCATGCACACAATGCTATTTACCCCCCATTCCTTTACGCAAGTCATGCGAGAGTCAGCGCAAGTTCACTGCGAAGATAAGCTCATTTATAGCTGCACTCTTACTCTTAGCTTGCAGGCAAGCTAGTAAATATATAATTAAAAAGAAAATGACAAACACAATTTCATCTTGTTTCATGTGTGGACAAGGAATTACACATACTTGACCAGCTTTGAAATGGTAATGCATTGTTTGAAGTATTCTGGTAAACAAAGTAGCACAACAAATGCAAATATGTGGTGCCGTTTTGATCTCATAATAATCTCTTCCCCCAAATTCAGGTTGTTTCTGTGTTTTCAACATCAAATAAATGAATTATTCTACTGAATATCTCCTCATGTGATAGCATCTATAATTAGTATTTCCATCCCTCTTGCCGGCTTCTGCTTTATCCACCTTTAACTGCAGAGATGAGTGTGAGTCTGTGAATGGGTTCCAGTCTGCTGACACTGAGCAAAGCCTTGTTTTCTCGCTGCAAAACAATGGCTGTGAAGCCATTCTGCGTCCCATACGCTAAATATATACTGGGCTGTCATTTATGTTGACATTTCATTTGTTTGCCTTGACACACACACACATTTGATCCATGTGTACCTGCTCTGTCTCACTCTCCCGGAGAATAAAAGATATGGTGCTCCAGCGTTGCTCGGTATTTATGGATTTATGGATTTATACGGAACATCCGAGGCCGCACGTTCTGCTGAAGGGAACAGAATGGCTCCAGCAAAGCGTCTCCGTTGAAAATCTACATGGGAATAAATCCTATAATCTCTCCCCAGTTTGCACACTAGACTGGCTGAGAGCAATTACTCTGACAAAGAAAGCATTTTTCCTCCTTCTTCCTCCTCCTCCTCCTTGCCTTCTACCATCCTCTTTGCCTTGTGTCAAATTAATCCTCTGAACTTTCCTAAAGATCTTCGTCTATTCCCTTTTTCTGCCTCAGAGTGCAGCCACTCTCTGTCTTTTTTCTTCCCCTTGTCTTTTTCAGATATGGCACCCGGGAGAGGAGATTGCCTTCCGAATGAAACAGCTGTCAAGAATTCCCAATGTCTCCATGCGCTTTCTCCCCCTTTGTTCTACCTCACCCTCCCCTCGTCTCCCAACCCCACTCACAGCGAGAGAAGGAGCTACGGAAAGGCCTTATCTTCTCTCGGTGGGATCCTCACAGGTGCTGAGTGATGGGAGCCCAGGAGGGTGGGGATGGGGTTCTCAAGAGGAAGAGGGAGGCGAGGAGAGGAGGAGTAAGAGCGGATTAAACAGAGGAAGGATGGTATTCCTTTTGACAACCGGGGGGAGGGGGGGGACGATGCAGGGCCGCTGCTGGTGATTATTTAACGATGGAGGAGGTGGGGGAATGGGAGCCTGACACCTGTGGGGGAGTACACGGGGAGGAGGTGGAGCCTGCGAGAAACCGGGTGACCATCTGTTGCAGTCACAGGCGATGGAGACGAAAGGGAGCCTTCAACCCAGTCCAAAAATGTTAATGGTGTACCGACGATGCATATCAAACGCACATCTGCACATGCAGCTCTGCTCGCCTTTACTGTAAATACATGATTCATAGCTGCTCCCACCTGATTTTTTTTTTTGTGCTTTGTGGCACATCAGCGATTAGCAATCACCTTGGGTTGTTTGATTTTCTCCTCCGTGTGATGCCAAAGTTTCATTATTGTTTCATTATTGTATTATTGATTCTTACTTTAATTGACCTGGTAGCATAAATGCCCCCAAACCAAACAATCCATACTCTAAGTGACTCTAATTTGATTTTTGTTTTGTTTCTGTTTTAAACAATCTGAACTTGATTGTGGATGCAGTGGAGCAGGGATGATGAATTGTTTGGTTCACACTAGCTGCCACACGACAAGGTTACAGGACTTTTGAGGAACAACAACTGGATCCAACGTACTGTACAGAGACACATTCTTATTAAGGAGAGTTAAGTTGGCTGAATGATGCATTTGAATAACTATGGCATTGTGGTTTTACTTGTGCTGCACCATTAATAATATTTCCCCCAAGCAGAGAAACATTAAGTTGAAAAGGAGCTAAAAATCAATTCAAAAATAACTATTTTACCTTTATTTCTGGGCCCAATATTGTAGAGAAAACAAATGAAATGCAATCTGTTGTTCGGGATATGTTCACAACTTTGCAAATACATTTACTGAGAATATTGTTTTATTATGTCATGTTAAGGAATAAACGTAATCCACGCAGCTTTACATTTCTTTCAAACACATTACTTTTGCAAATGACTAAAATATAAACATTATTTCGAGGAGACAGGGCTACATTTCCAAAGAACAGAGCTAGAAATGAATAGAACTTTATTGTCCCACCAGGGCTGAGAAATTGTGTTTGTCTCACCAATGAAGACAATAAACACAGTAATATATAGACTGTATACAGCAGTGCAACTGCAAAATCTGATGCACCTGACAGGCTGGTGCCCAGTGGTGCTTTCTGGCTGAGCGTAAAGCCAATTCTCACCATGATTGGTATTAGGGCCAATTTGACAGCTAGCAACGGACGCACCGGCCTGTGTGTGTGTGTGTGTGACAGCTCAGACTCTCACACGTTTACATGAGCTCAAGTTCTTTTTGCTCTCCGTTTCCTCGAGATTCTGTTAGTATTTTCGATGCCGAACCATGCAAGCGTTTCCTCGCCTCACTTCGCCTCTGATCCCATCCAATCACGTCTTTCCATTTGCTTTGCGTGTAATCGCTCCCCCTCTAAAAAATCTGCTTTTCGCCCAGTCTGAGCACACCTTTACACTGTTAGTGTATACAAGGGTGGACTGTTGCTTTAGCTGTGATCTACTGCCTTCCTGATATGTTACAGACGTGGTGCTTTGATTCTGCAGCACATGTGGTTCCCATCCCACTGACGACCTGCGTCTGCTTTCTTCCACAGTGACAGTGAGTATCTTTAATGGTGACGGTGTTTTGTTTTTCCTGTCTCTGGGGATAGATAATGGGGAGCGCTCCCCCTCTGAGGCGAACGGGCCAGAAGAGGCTCTGTAAACATGGGGGAATGAAGATTAATCACACACTAGAGATGGTGTTCCCACTTTAATAATCAGTATTGATTACTGTCACCTTACATCTGCACCAACAGCTGCTGTGAGGGGGGCCCGTCGCCCAAGGCTGGTCCACCTCGCACTTCCACTGTTAAATCATTGTGTATTCAGCAGAGAATCGTGAGGTTTGCATGAAATACAGACCAGTAAATATTCTTTATTGTCCATCAAACAATAAAACTATACAAGCGCACTGTAGCTTTATTACCGCACAGTGTACACAGTGCAGACCAACACTAACCTCAGGAACATGAATGTTTATTTTAAAGGCTGAGGTTAAATCCTGCTGGTCTCGTTTTGCCCAAATGTATTGAATTTATCATTTTGTTCCCAAAGTATGAGCCTGACTTCTTTGACCAATGAGGCCATGCAAGAAAAGCATTCGTGAGAGCTGCAGCATTTAGGAAAATGTAAAGTATTATTTACTACTTTTGAATTTGCAGTGGCAGTCAGATGGAAGTGGTGTTGCTGGTGAGATATAACATCTGTGGGAAATAGCTTTGCTCTGATCAGGGCAAGCTAATGTATTCACAAAATATTAGCAATGCTTGGTGTCCAGGCAGGTTTCATGACAACAACTAACTTAATTACTTTAAGACGTTTGATTCAAACGTTTCACTACCTTGTCAGATTTGTTAATTAAACGCAGAAAAGAAAGCACAGGAGCAGAAACCGACATCCCTTGACGGCACCGCGCTATTTTCAAATGAATTTCAACCAGTCTCTTCAAGGATTTTGTAGCTGAGACAACAACAATAAAAAGCTTCTTAAGGTTTTGTGTGTGTGATCGTTTTGGAAGTTGCCACGGTTCCCCTGTGTTGGGCTCAGTGATGGCTCAGGGTTGGGCTTTGCCACAGTTTTTCTTCTCTCTTTTGTTCCCATTTTCTGGTAAACTGTTCTATTTTCTATCTATTTTCGCAGCTTCACCAAGTGACACAGCATGTTGTGGTGTGAATGATTTTCTTGCAGCACAGCAGTATGTAAGTATAGAGCACGAGTGTCTGGCTTGGCGACAGGACGCTGTCTTTAAATGGTAAACCCCAGTATACTTTCTCTGCAACTCAAGTTCACACCTAGTTTAGTTTTGAGCCAGTTGGTGAACCAGAGTGACCTGTAGAATACACCACCAGCTCAAGGCTCACAGTTTCCTCCTGTGAGAAGCTTCAGTGAGCTGTTTTGATCACCGGGTTTTCATCACACCGTGGATGACGGCTGTAAAGCAGCAGATGACAGATGATATGATTAATCATGTCTGAATCCAGCTTGTTTGAAGATGGGGTTTAGAAATCAGCCAGAGAACAATAGTCATGACGAATGCATCTGTACTATATGACACTGGCTGAGCTTAGCGCCATTTGCTATTGATTCATGAAAACAGTGAACTCGATTCCTGCCTGTAGTGGCTTGCACATAAAAGCGCCCACATGTGCATTCAAATACATAGTCAAAACACATGTGCTTCCATGTTAGGAATGTATTCTATGTTATTAATTAGGAAGATGGCAGCAGTCTTTCTCTTATTTCCTCTTGGGTGGATTATGGGGCTTACAAGCGGCTATTCATCACCCTCTGTGGTTGCTGGTTTTAATCCCTCGTCCTGCACAAGTTTTTGCTTTCTGAAGAAATAATACTCTCTTTTTCAGTCATGGGACATGAGATTTAGCATAACACCCCCAGATAACATTGTCAGTGGTCACAGCGACAAGAGTGTGAAATAAATAAATAAAATCTTGAGTAATAGCTGACCTCTGACCTGAGGCTAAAGCGGGCTGTTGTGAAGGGGGTTTGCACAGACATATGGCTCGTGGGTAATGAGAAAAGAACAGCAGTGGGGATTCTCTGAATGAGAACACGGTGCATTGTGACTCCAGGATGGCCTTTCTCCATCTCCAGAGCCCGGGGCAGGAAGGCTGGGAGATTGGGAGCCAGTAGGGACCGTTTGATTGGCGTCTACACCGTGTCTATCTGAGCGCATACAGGAAAACTGATGTGTAATATAACTGGCTGAGTGCAGCTGAGATAAAGCCTAGCATAGGAGTGCTGCACGGAAATATGTTACATTGTAGATAACAGAAATTAGGCTGAAGGTGAGACAGATAATTGATTGGAAATGCATCAGCTGAAAATTTGCAAGTGAACTTAGTGATTGCAGTGGAGATGGTTGCACTTGGCAACAGAGAGTGCTAGCGCTTTGTCTCCAACTTATTGTGCTGGAATAATTACACAATCATGTTGTCATCTGTAAGAGCAAGCCCACACGCTTGGCCATGGGCCATTAAAACTATTCAAAGCTCTACACCTCTCAGATAATTACATGGCAAAACAACAGATCAATAAAACCATTTACTTGGAATGGCTTTTAAAGTGAAGTTCATTCATGCATTTTTGTAAACATCACAAGACAGAGAGCGAGGTGTAAGATGTGATGATTGTTGCGATGTGTGGACAGTAACGATGATGAACTCTCAGTCCATTCCGCATTCATGTACTCAGACAACGATACAGACGCATTCGCAGCAGAGTCATTTAGGGAAAGACAAGCAAAGTCATGTCGCCATTCTCCCTGCTGTGTACACGGATTTAATTATTAATACTTGTTTGAGCTACTTCTTAAAAGCACAGGGATGTGATATCCTTGGAGATGCAAATACAATGAAAAATACTGGCAGAAATGCGCTGCAATGCTTTGGAATGGCAGACTGATTGGAATGAAACCTGAACGGGTTCCTCTGAGAGCAAAACAGTGCAGTTACTCTGAGCCTACACAGTCTGTGTTTGCTGATCGGTAGGAAATCACACAGAGTGATAGAGATAACTGAAAACTCAATAACATCTGTTATTTTCCTTCTACTAGTTGTTTTCCATGCCTCGGCCTCATAAGAGAATATTCTTTTGTTCTTTGTTCAGTCAGTAGATGTGCAACTGCCATTTACACTCAACTGTTTGATGAATCAGGAGTAAACAAGCTGAGGTGTCGTCACTATTATAATATTTACTGGTTGAGGGCATAAATAATGATGGGTTACGTGGTTGGAGCCTGCTATTATTCATATCGGAAATGTATCTCTGATTTTAGGTCAGTGCTCCTGACAGCGGCTTGTCTGCTTGGGTTTTCGAGGTGTGAAATGCTTGATGATTGCCGTCAAAACTGGGACGTGAGAGGAGAGACAGAGGCGGGGAGAAACGAGTGTAATTGTGTGTCATTTCGCTCTGCTTATCTCTGTTAATAATCGTCCATGTGTGGATGTATGGAAATGTGCTCCTCAAGTGTCAGAATCATCCATCAGCATGTCTAATGGAGCCGCTGGTCAATGAAAAATGCATCGGCCGATTCAGATGTGAGGGGGTGAAACATACAAGAAGCCGTCGCACTTAGAATTATTTATGGCGGCGTCTCTGTGAAGGAAAGCGGCCATTGTGATTCATTTTTCACATTTTGAATGAGCCGCATCAACTGTGTGACGAACTTGGATCTTGTTTTTCTAGGTCTTGCCGTTTGTTCTGTTGTACACGCCAAATTGCTAAAAAGAAATCAAAGCAGCAAACCCAAGCAAACCCAGGTTAGTCAGACTTATGTGGAGATCAAAATAAAGAGTTATTTAAATCCTTGTACCCTTATCAAATGTAGGTGAAGCTGTTATCCTTTGATTTGAAAAGAACAGTTATGAAATGACCATGTGAATGGTCGGAACTCTGGAAAGAACTGAGAAGGGCAACCTGTGGCACTCTGGCCTCTCACAAAATACCATGTAGAAGTGAAGGCTGCCAACTTTCGTGCACTAACCATGAGACTCACACAAGTGACACTTTTCAAACACTCTGCTGCCACACGTCCATTCTCTCACACTGTGGAAAACAAATTTGGAAGTGATAACATTGTGGCATGAAACAGAGGACACTGACTGAGGAATACACACAAATCTATTATCTTGTAGTTTTACACTACTTGGTTTTACACCCACATGAAGTGGTTTAGATAATCTGAATGGACTGCTGGCTCCAGTGTTAACTGGAGATATCCTTTAAGCACGGAAGGCCTTATTATTGAACTAACAGCTGAAGATAAGACAGCCTTATGGCCTTGGGCTGTGACTTCAGAGAGTGAATCAGTTTTGATGAGATACATAAATTAAACCTGGGATCTTTAAGAATAATTATCAAGCCAACATCAACATGATGAAATGTTCTAGTGTCCTCTGCAGCCACCTCAAGAACAAGCCAACCTGTAATTGCCAATAGCTTTTAAAGAAGGTGGAGCATTAATGTTTGTCTCCTTCTTTGCACAAAGCAGTATTGTCATCACAATAGGTCCAAAGCTACAAAAAAATAAAATAAACCAGGATTATCCTTTAATTAAAAGTGGGAAGGCTTTATTACTGAACTAAGTTAAATGAAAGCAGATCATAATCATGGCTGTGGGCTGACACATTAGTGAGTTAGTCAGTCCTGATGAGATACTTACATAAATTAAATATATGAGTTACCTTTAAGGCTAGGATTATTACGACAATTATCAAACTAACATCACCGTGATAAAAAGTTCCAGTGTCCTCTGTAGCCACTTAAAGAACAAGTTAATGGCCAATGTCTCTTAAAGCAGGATGGGGATTAGCACTCGTCTCCCTTAGATAGCATCACATGGGCTGAGTAATCCACTTCACGTGTTCCTTATAATAATTTTAGGCAGGTAATCAGTAATTTGCAATGGGTTATCTTTTGATAGTAACCTTGCCAACCCTGTTAATCTATTACGATTCACCCTCATGTAATTTCATATTAAACTGGGTGACAATTCATTAGGTGGGTGCAGTGGCTCCCGAGTGCTCACCACGCTGCAATTACAGCCCATCGTGGAGGGCCCTGACCCTGCAATGGGCCTGCAGTCACGACAACCAGTAACGCTAATGGAAGCAGAGGAGTGAGGGGACAAGATGGCTGTCATACTCTCAGCAAAGGGCCTGACCGCCCTGACAGGTGAGGATGGGCCTCTTGTAATTATTTCGCGAGGACACGGACTGGAACATTAGGAATGACCAGAGGAAATGGAGATCAGATGGAAAGTGAAGTGGGCGCAGAGGTGCTGAGTGCTTGTTGTGGAATGTGGCTCAGATGGTACATCTTGTACAAGAGGGATGTTTTAATGGCCAGACTTTTCGTGTTGCCTGGGGGTGCAGCATGTTAAAGCGGAGCACTATTTAAAATGACTTTCAACATAACAGGCGAATGCCTTGAGAGCCAAGATAAATGAGGGCAGTACAGGTTTTATAGGCAGGGAGATTAAGACATTACACCACCTCACGTGTGATAATTTACTTTTAAGTATAGCACTGTTCCATGAAACCAGCATGTCATGGCTTTTTCTTATGTGTGGATTGCAGCCCTCAATTTCAACAGCTGAAAATGTGATTGCCATTTTTCTCCTCTGTTTTCTCAGCTGCATGGCCACACAGTGTTGCATTTCACTCCAGAAAATTAAGTGAGATCAATGTTTGGACGACAGAATCTGTTTCTTCAGCGATGAAGCTGGAAACTTATTGAAGTTAATAAATACAGGAATGTTGATTCAGAAGATTAGAGATGTCATAACGTGAGAGTCTTGTCCAGCTCTGTCTGGTGTGTTTTTATCATGATGGTATGTGATACAGATGCACAGACAGGATCGAGCCTTCTGTTCTGTCTGTTCAAGTATTGAGGGAATGCTGCATAGCGTAGCAGCCACAGTCGATGCTGCAGAGTCTGTTTTGAATTGTGTCCCATGAGTGGAATATAGATGACATCCTTGGCATTATCCCAAAGCCATAACTGAGTCAGACACGAGGAACCCCATTGAAGTAGAAGGAAATGGGAAGGAAATGGCTCCACGCAGGCCTTCCAGGCCGTTTTGTGTGTCGCACCGCTCTAATCTCAATATAATCTGTGTTTTCCTTTGTCTCTCTCTCTCTCTCTCTCTCTCTCTCTCTCTCTCTCTCTCTCTCTCTGCTTGCCAAGTTGATCAACAGGCTTCATTTTTTCAATAGCTAATACACTAACAGTTAATTGGCCTTTTAGCGAACATAAGCAACTGTACCATTAGCACACAGAGAGCAGTAACAAACAACTCTCTGTGTCAATATTTATAAGGTCAGGAAATATTTACGGGCAGAAAAATACACTGTGAAAGACCTTATCGAGCCAAGTCTGTGAGCAAGCCATAAAATCTTAAAACGAGTGAGAAAAATCTGCCAGCACATTTTGGATATTGAAGTATCAACAAACAGTCAATGCCTCAGCTAATGGACTTTAGATTGAGATGATGCCACAAACATAAATGTAGATTTTCTAGTTTGAAAGTTTGACAGTTTGAAAATATAAACCTTGTTTACAATTCGGGTTCTGTTCTACAGATGTTTCCTTTATAATGGCAGTCTATGGGGGAAATGGCTTTTAGACCACAGGGGATTATTTTTTTGCTGCAGTATGATGATCAGTGGTGGACAAAGTACTTTCTTTCTTAACTTAATTAAAAGTACTACTATGTGAAAATACTCATGTTTGCATGAAAAGATCCTGCATTCAAAATCCTACTTAATTAAAAGTACAAAAGTATGAAGTATCAAATGTACTAAAAGTATCAAAAGTCAAGGTAAAATGTCCCCTGACTGGTGTACAATGATCTCGAACATTAATTGTGTCAGTAGCATTTCATCACTATGCATTGGTGGTTCAGTGGTAGAATTCTCGCCTGTCACGCGGGAGGCCAGGGTTCAATTCCCGGCCAATGCAACGCAATACTTTCTAAATCTCCCTGGTGTGGGATTAGTATAATATTATCTTGTCTTATGTTATATAAGATAAATAGAAGATATGTGTGGAAATAACAACTCAGACACTGCTTTTTTGAAAAGAGTCTCAAGGCTTTGGAGCCACTGGTTTAATCTTCAACAGTGTATTGTATTTTATTTATTTATTTTAAACCTAACTAGTAACTACAGCTGCAGTAAAGCTGTAAAAACTACAATATTTGTTTTTGAAATGTAGTGGAGTTGAAGTAAAAGCAGCAGAAAACAGATGAACTGAAGTAAAAGTACCTCAAAACTGTGCATAGGCACAGTACTTTTTAAAACCCCATACCAGTCCAGTAAAGCTTAAAATGCCTAACCAAGGCATACCCAAAGTAAAAAGCTGTTCCTGAACTATTTGGAGTACATGCATGGTTTTGGTCTCTCTGAAAGTTAACATCATGAAATTTAAATTTTAACCTCATACATTCATATTTAAGGTATTTATACCTATTTCTGGCTATATTTTTTTAAATTGAGGCCATTTACTATATTCATCACTTCAAACCGCATATAATATCTCTACTAACAATGAATTCCTTGATTTGAGGTGAGCTGTACATACACTCACTGAAGCGTTTGGGTGTGTTCAGAATTTCATTGGCTATTAGAAGCATCAGTCATTTCCAGTCTTAGCTATGACTGGTTTGATCTTCACACAGCAGAAGAAAATGAGGAAAATGGCTTCTCAGGTCGCTCAGCTTCAACTACTAGATCGTGATTGGTCAAGTGAGGTGTCATTCCAAATCTGAGACTCCACAGAGGGCTTTTACTTCCTGAAACTATAATGGTGGCAGTGCAGAGGACATGTGGAAGAGGAGCATTTTCCCTGCTGTGGATTATTATCATGTTTTGGACTAAATATTTTGACAGCAGTGGATCGTGTGGACCTTTGTGGATGTTACCAGACCATCCACGTTGGAGTGTTACCGATCTGTGGATGACTGAGAGACGTCATCGGTGAGTTGCCTCAATGTTTTGTCAATTTTTAAAAACATTTGTTTGTCTGCTGTTGTCCTTTATCGTGACTCCTGTTGTGATTGTAACTTGATTTGGTTGCATCAATCCATTCACAATAATCTAAGCTTTCTAGTGGTGTAAATTGTGAATATAAATGTAAAGGTAGCGTTTGTGTCAATATGCGGAAGTACAATAAACAACAGTAATGTCTACTACTTGCCTCGGATGGCCTGCTGGAATGGTGAGGGGCTTTAACCCTGTTTTAAGGAAATACAACTTTACCTCAATTACAAAATTTTTTTTGCAATGTCAATGCACTCTTAAAGTACAACTAGTACTGTTAACATAGCTTAGGTAACAGTTATCGAAGTGTTCTACATTGATGTCTTTTATGTGGTACTGATAGCAAGAATAAATGCCTTTTTGTATGAAACTTGTGATATCAATAAAAATGAGGTTTCATAGGCCCACGTTAGAAGTGAACTGTCTTACTGAAGTGAGTAGTGCTGTAGCAAAGATGAAACTACTCACCAAATAAGTCATTTTAAAAGGAACATAAATCTGAGAAAATGGCAGAGAACAGCAAGAGAACAAGAAAACTGACTTCAGTCATATCACTGGTGGCAGCAGTTACTGACACAAGTTTAGTTTCTAGCAAAGTTTAATTATACTCAAGCAGGCACCCATTGGGAGAGACGTGTCACACCACCTCAGGGGGTGTTGAATCTCACAGGTTAAACATAGCGCGAGAAGCGTGGGCTGCCGCCCCACCTGCTATTCTCCATTACACTCAACAGAATGTATCAGAGAACGAACGACGGACAGACGCTAAACAGACACGGACAATCGAGCGTGCAGACTGCATGCACAAACATTTACACACACATAGGAGGAAAAGCATTTGTCTGGAAACGTGGTGGGAGGCTGCAGCGCTTTCGTTTCACTCTGAGGTTTTAAGTGCTTCGCATTCAGTGGTGAAATGATGGGAAGTAACTGTCTTCTCCTCCAGACACGCCTGTGATGACCACATCTATCTCGCTATCGCTGTTTATCACAATCAGGATGTTTGTCATGTTCTATACTCCCATCTAAATATGCAACAACCTGCACCTGACTTGCGATTTGGCTCTCTGTGGTTGTACTACACAGGGATGAGTCGAGCCAAATGCTAGCATCAGCATGCTCACATGCTCTTTTACCCTGTTCACCATCTGAGTTTATAATGTTAGCATACTGTGCTACATCACTAATCACAAAGTACATTTGAGTTTCATTAGTTTTGCAGGTGTTTGGCTGTAAATCAAAGTACTGGACGCACTGAAAATTTGTCCGAATGATGGCGTTACATGAAAAGTTAGAGGATCGTCAATGTTATTGTAATTCTTTCTGAGGAGAAATTAATGTCCATACCAATTTTCACAACAATTCATTCCAAAGCTGTTGAGACATTTCCCTCAAAACCACAAATATCAGCCTCATGGTGGTGCTCAAGCGTTGTCTGACTCAGCGACTTGCTGGTGATGCCAAGTAAAAGTAAAGTTCACTGAAGCTAGGAATCATCATCTGGGGATCATGAATGTCTGTACAAACTGTAACTAACTTCCCTTCATCTAGTAGTAGTTGAGATATTTCAGTCTGGACTAAAGCGGTGGACCGACCAACCACTAAAAGACTAGATTGGCTTTGCAATACTGCATTTATTTTTATTATCTTTACCACAGAAACAGTCTGCCATTTTCAATTCATGCAGAACATCCTGACTAGTTTCCAAGGACAGTGTCTGTCTGAATGTGTATTTTCTCAAAATTCCACGTCTTTGGACACAGTCTGGTTAACTTTATTCCAGGTCATTGATGGAGACCCAGTTGGCAAGACAGATATAAGGGAAAAGGAGAATTCTCAAGTTAACACCTGATGTGTTTGTGCAGTCCATTCAAAGTCTGCAGCATTTCCTGTTCCACTTCAGTATGATTGTTCAAGTAACAACACTCCAGGGCGAGCCAATAACTGCATCAAGATGTGAAAAATACTTGCTCAAGAGAATTGGGTGTAGTTAGGGAGTGAGTGAGATGGAAACATCCCAAATCACAAGATTTTAAAGGTGTAAGGAGACAGATGTTGACATTTCATAGCCAACAGCTCCTCATGTTTGGATCGTCTCACTTGACAAAATGAGAGAAAATCTTATGCTTCGTTTCATCTCTTTCTTCAGAAAAGCTAAATTACAGCAAACAGTGCCGTTAAGTCCATCATTCTCATAATCATGTGAGACAGACAGGGCTTGAGATTGAAAGTGGAAGACACCCGAGCCGATGAAACTCCTCCACCAGTGATGCTGAGCCCCACTCCGTCCGGACTTGGAGTCATGTGGTGGGCTTAAGGCTAGCTGCTGCAGCTAAGCTTCCACCACTGTTGATCTGTCTAAGAGCAACAAGACAGCCGCACGCAGGAAGAGAGAAGAGAGAGAGAGACAGGGCGGGGTGGCGGTGAGGGGGAGTGAGGCAGGATTAGGAAGATGGATTTGGATGGTGGTGAAGGGTAGCCAAACGGTGAGAATTAAGGGAAAACAGTGAGCAGTAAGGCTTATCAAGGCAAGTGAGATTTAGCAGGGCCTGAAAGCAGTCTTCTGCTTGATGTTGGGCAATAAAACCTGCTCCAGCTGAGGCCTAGTGAGTGGGAGGAAGACCCCCATCTAACCTCACACCAAACAAAATATTGCTTTTTATTTCTGCTCAAGTTTAAAGCTTTTATTTGTCGAATGTGACATTGGAGTAATAAGGGGAATGTTTATTTCCTTGGACTTACCAGGCATGTACAGCCTTCCTGGTTTGTTTGTGCCTCTGTTAAAATCTGCTTTGAGTGCATTCAGTTCTCATTCAATTTGGCTCCGTCTCTTAGTGTCCATGGCTACAGCAAAGAGAAAATAGTTTAACCTATGATTAAATAATCATGTCTGCCTACCGCGCACATTCGGGGTTCATTTTGGGATACGGCACTCTGTGAGGTACATTTGGAAGTCTGTTTAGAGATTTCACTTTGTTCTCATAAACAAAGTAACATTGAAAAAAGATGTTTCTGAATCTGTGCTGGCGTGCACACAGACAGATCAAGAAGGGAAAACAGCCACTGGAACGATTTTTTTCTTTTTACATTTAGTTTTAAACTGACAGCCCTCTTGGACTTTACAGAAGATTTGCTGAATTTCCAGACGTTGCTGTCAACCTCTGGGTATTAGTGTCAGGGCTGCACGATGCGGAACACTGACCCATTCTTTCCTTTGGCATATCAAAACGGCAAAGAGAGCATCTCAAACATGCAGGATTTGTCTCATTTTAATATTTACCACATGTCCTGCTTCCTCAAACGTGGACGCCAAACACAAACGTTTTCCATAATTCGACCAAGTGTAGCTGAGAAATGATCCATGACCATGTTTCTTATTTGTAAATCACCATAATACCATCACAGAAAGTGGATTCTTTTTTTAAGCCAAGATGAAGTACGCCCTGCTGTTTCATCTGAAACCTGAGATCATCCCACTTTAATAAATTCCTGAGTGTCACATCTCACCACTGTCTTTCTGAGATTGCTCATGCAACAAGTTTTAAATGCTGCATGTGTATTGTGGCTCCAAAAGTTCAGCAAATGAGAAGATGTTCGAATCGCAAACTAACTTGAGCCGTCAGGTGCATCACTCTTCTTATGCAAACTAGCTTGTCATCCTAAAAGAGCTTTAATTTTCACCTCACTTCTTTACTAAATAAAGAGTGTTAGCTAATACCTAGAGGCATGCAGCAGAATAATTTACACTAGTGAGATGAAAAGGGTGTCAGGGAATTAATTACTGTATTAAAGGTGCAGATAGCAACAGTCTCAATGCCTCTGAGAGAAGAAAAACAGAGACGGAGAAGAAGAAAGAGAAAAAGAGAGATCGGTGTGTCGAAAGTTATCTCTACCCTGCAGCATAATGGGAGTGTTAAACACAGCTAAACACTTCAAAACGCGATTTGGTACAGGGAGAGGTGCTCAGCGGAACGACCTCTACTTTACGTCTGGATGTGAGCACGGTTATAGATCACCTGCGCTCTCTCTCTCTCTCTCTCTCCCCCCTCTTCCTTTCTTTTAGTTCCAACTTCAGCAGATGTTGCAGAGTTTGAATGTGTTTTTCCCTACACACTAAGGTACACAGGAAGCCGATGCTCTTTCATCTCTGGCTGATTGCTGGGACGTTATTGCTTTGACTGAGGGTGACAGTAGCTGTCACGGCTGTCAAACAGCTCAGCCTGCAGCATATCAAACCACAGGTTATAGTGTGACTGGTGACATGCTCAATCAGCCATTAAAGAGAAATCACTGTCAGTGGTACACAGCGGCCGACAATCAGTCATCACCGGGAGGAGGCACATACGCCCAATTGGACTCAAGGTGATAGCAAGGAAAGTTTGTGGTTTAAGGTTAGACCAACATAGAGTTTTTTCATGTGCAGTAAGAGTATTGCTTTCTTATTAAATATTGGATATCGGCCAATCATGTGGCCCTCTTCCAACATGATGAAGATTCCTGTCTGGCCCGTGACAGCCCTCGCTGTGTGGAGGTCACTGTGCCGCTATAGGAGCATGTAGAGAGGAGCTGAGGATTGGTAGTGGGGATATGTGACACCTGTTCTGTCCACCTGCAGAGGGCCACTGTGTGCAGAAGTCATGCAGTTTTTCATGTGTGTTTTTTCCAAATAGTCACATCAGTGACAAATTACTGTTATCATTAAATAACAGTAATGTGAAGCAATATAACAAAGTAAACTTGCCTAACCACAGATGTCTGTCATAAAATTTGTATATTTTTATAAGCTCGTTGACAGACAACCAGCATATCATTTAAAACCTTCTGTTTAGAAACCTAAGTACTCAGATCCTTCACTATACTAGTAGTACCAATAGAACAATATCAACAACCCGGCATCATGCCAAAGCTCGAAACACACCCTTCGGTCTACCTCGTTTGTGTCTTCTTCTGCGTCGCCATGGCATGATCACCTTTTCATTGGACAGTCAAGTTAGCAATAATAAATAAGCAGGGTGTGGTCATGGTTTGCTTAGGTTTAAGCACAAAAGCTCCTTGGTTTAGGAAAAGATTATGATTTGGCTTAACTTAACTACTTCCTGGAAACAGTCAACACTGACTAGTGGTTTCAGTGAGAATTTAACCCTGGTCTCCTGTGAGAAAGTCATGTGACATCACTCAAGCAGTGAATCAGATTTCAGGAAGCACCCTCAGAAGGCTCTATAGAGCCATTTTCACGCCCGCAATCGATCTCCCCTTCCCTATTCACAGACTTTGATGTGTAAAATTGTGTACAAAGTGCACATAAATATCAAAAGTAAAAAGATTTATCATGAAGATTTCAGAATGTTTCTTTTATTATATTCAGAAGAGTATAGTAAATATTATTTTACAGGGTTTCTGCAGGTCCGTAAAAGGTCTAAAATCCAATCATTTTTGACAAGTTGATTAAATTATCAAATGGACATTAGTTTTATAAAGTGGTATTGACTTAAGTTTTACTCTTAAATGTGTTTTTGGTAAAGATTTGCATTGATCACGCTGTAATAAAACTACAAAATGAAACCAATATGGAACCATTAACCATTAAAGCAAACTGTGCCCAGTCAGAATCTGGCTTGCAAACAGCACATGTAGTTTACAAGCACTCGGCTTTTGCATCATATCCTTCATACTTTCTCTGCCAGAATGGAATTTTTTGCCCATATGAAAGTGGTGACCTGGTGTTAATATACCCTCAGGCTTTGTTTAGTCAAGTGTTGCCTTACCAATGTATAATTACACTGCATAAGTCTCTGTTTCTAGCCAAGTTTGAACATCCACAGACCGCTGACTGTCCTGCACATCATACAGTTCACTGTTGATTTCAGTGGCCTTTATTGCTCCGTGCATTAGCCTGTTTTCCCCATGGTATCACAGCTCAGTCCATTCATAACAGCCTTTACCGAAGTAGCATTGATACAAATAGCCATCAGTCACAGTTTCAAGACTGTGTGCTGTCTTAATATTTTCCTTTCCAAAGCTAGTCCACTTTTGGTTTGGGAACAATAAACAAAACAATAAACTTTTCCATAACCACTTCATAAAAGTTTTACATTGAAGCAGAAGTGAGCAGTTTGGGGTCACACATAAATCCAAACCAGTGCAAACAAGACTGATGTAACAGACTGAAACAGCCCCGAGAGAAATACCTTCAAATGCCAAGAGCTGTAGTCCGAGATTGAGTCCAGGTCCGTCCACAGTGGAATATTACAGTTATGTTGTAACATTGCACAGAGGGCCGTGCTGCCTATAAAACATCAATTGAAGCTTTCCGAATCACCCATGACTTTCCGAACAGGTCAAGTATAAAGGGGTCTTTGAAACTGCGGGTTTCCATGACGGCTGGTCAATTCAGACCAGCCGTCATGGAAACTTTTCTAACATGAAAGGGACTTTGGATGAAAGCAGATGGAGGGTCACATACAGTCGCCACGCCACTGGTCAGTAAAATGCAAAGTGGACAATAGGTAATGAGGAAAACAAAACAAAAAAAAGTGTCGAGTCACGATGGAAAAGGAAGGAGTTCAACCCTCAGGGTAACATACAAGGTGTCTGTCAAATATACTATAAGGCTCATAAAAGCTCATTTCAGGGGGTTAACAGCTGGCTGATGCAGGAGGAAGGAGGAGGCAAGATGAGGATGAGGTGCAGGTGGAACAGAGGGGAAAAGCGCCTAACCTTAATCCCCTAAACTTTCTCCTGAAGGAAGCACTTTTTTAATTCCAGACTCATCCTTCCCTGGGGAGGGACTGTTATCAGCTGATTCTTTCTTCCTCCCCCTGCCCCGGCCCCTGTTTTCCTTTTCCCCTTCCCTCTCTGCGATGCATCTGCAAGGTGTGATAAGGCAGACAAACGTTACCTTTACAGGGCTATTAAAACCATTTCCCCCCGCAGTTTTGAAATGATTATCGCCTTAGGCCCACGGTTACAGGTTAGCTGATAGCTCACCTCCATCTGGCCATATCTGGGTGACTCTTTGAGGCTTAGGGCTGGCTGGGTGGTTGAAGATTATATGCGTTGCTTAAACCGCTTGAATACCAGGGGAAAACGGCAAAGGTGGGAGGGAGGAGAAGAAAAAAGGAGTGGAAGAAATGAAAAGAGCAGGAGTCCTGACATCCACAATGCTGTGGCGGATGATAAGGGATACGGTGACAGCTCTTCCTCCCTCTGTCTGGGGCTCGGGCTGACTTTATGTGGGACACATTGTCAGGTAAAGGGCAGTTGCAGTCAGTGTTGAAAGACGGCAGGTGATCTTTTTTTAGCTTTCAAGATTTTTCTGCATTGTTCGAGGATTTTCCTTTAATTTGTTCTAAATTGGATTAAGGTGAGATATTAGTCTCGATGTGAAACGCCTCAGGCAGTGATTGTTCGGTGGAAGCACAGATTTTTTATTTTTTTTTTCAATATGAAATAGAATAAAATTCCTCAAAAGACTGATGCCGTCTCATTTCCAAACACTTTAAAACTGCTTACAGTAGACATTTGTTAGTGGCTGAGACAGCTACAGTATCTATCCTCCACTGTGGATGCTTCCTGCCAGCCAGCACTGTCTCCCAAATCCTCTCAAGCATCACGTCTGCTCCATAGAGATATCACCACCAACGCCAGACGCTGCTGGCTTCCTCCCATTACCTGCTCCGTACTTATCTGTCTGTGGCTGACTGATGGTCCTCTTTATTTCTGCTGTCCATTAGAATGTGTCACTTATTGGCAGACGATCTGGGTCAAATTTGATCTTCTTTCGTATTATCGTAATTTTTCAAAATGGAGAGACGCAGCACACGAAGGGAGAAGTTTCTGTTGAGCAATCAAGAGGAAATGCTAAGTGACTGATGCTGAATTCTTTACTGACTCTGTAAAGGTGGAAACAGCCCTCCTTTAGCCACTCTGAACCCTTCCTAACAGAATAATCTGACAGCTGAGCCACTTAATTGAGATAGCGACAAATATATATTAACATTAATTTAATTGCACTCAGAGAATTTCCTCCCTAATTGACCTTGGCCCCTTTACAGCATAATTACTAAGACCGTCACTTTTGCTCACCGCAGCCAGACACATCCTGTAAGGTCACCGACCCTGCAATCTGCATAAAGAATTAAACAGGTGATAAAGCAGGGCTTACAACAGCCTAATGACGAATTATCAGCCGGTCGAACCTGCAAATTCATTTTTAATGTAAACCCTGATAACAAGTCACGCGGGAACCAGTAAGTATGTGGTTAATAAGACCAACTGGGAGGCATAAAGGTTACTGAAATGAAAACCAGCTGTCTTTTGTCTCAGTGCATTTGCACACACACATTATACCAATAGAAGCTATCGAGAGCTGAAGCCTACATGAGTTACAGTTAGATGTTTTTATGGTCGATGCTAAATGTCAGAATCACTTGTTACTTTGGCATTTAAGACAAGAATAATCACACCTGTGAGGGCAGCTAGTTTGCCTTTACGGAGGCATTTAAGAAATCTAAATAAAGGCTCGGTTCATGATCAAGACTCCAATTGCAAAAAGTATAATTAAAAAAATCAGTCCACGGCCATTGAGCTAAGAATAGATTAAGACACAGAGTCCTTTCTTCGCTCTCTGAGGGGAATGATTTGCCATTTGAAATGTCTACAGGCGCTAACTTGTAATTCTATACAATAACATAACAAAGCACCTTTGGCTGGAGTAGCTCCTCTAACCAGAGCTTCTAGCCAGTGGTTCACCAGAGGTGATTGGGACTGCTCAGCCATGCAGTCGAGAGCCTGCAGAGAGCTTTTCACCCCAGCGTTTAATGAGCTATGTTCAGGTCCACAACACATTCATCCCAGTCCATTATTGGCTCCAAAAAGCTTTCAAAATGTCGTTTGAGCACTCAGTCTACTTAACCAATAGCCTATTCATAAGAGTGCCAGCGGTCCTTCTCAAAAAGGACCATTTGAATTGTGAATTCAGATGAAATAAATGAAAAAACATACCTCAGCCAGTTAAATTGGTACAAGGACTTAATTGATTGCTGAAATTGTGAATACATATCGGTGTTCTAATCACAAGTAAACATACACTCCAAGACATATGTTACTGCCCCTGACCTGCTTTGTAAACCTAAATGACTGGGGCAGTAGAATGACCATAAATTCCAGCTCCCGTCGCTGTTCTCAGCGCCAGGCTTTTAGGTTGGACACTTTTTTTTATTGAGAGAACAAAAACCGAATCAGTAACATGCGCTCAGGATTAATTGGAGGCCTCACAGGTGTTTTAAAGAATCCGTTCTCCTGCATCCGAGCCCCCAGGGGTGTTGTTTTCGCTACCGTGGTGTTATGAGGAAATTTCTGGTAATGAAAAAAACAACAGTGTGAACCTAGCCTGCAGTCCTACACTGGCTCCCCAGGGAGATGAGAACATCTTATGAGTGAGGCCTTTCAATAATGGAGTTCACTATTAATCATCTCCCTCACATGTCCGCTTTGTGTTTCCTTTCTATTTCATTGAGTAGCCCTTGTTCTCAACCAGAAAAAAAAAAAACCCTCTGCCACGACCATTCAAGCAATTCTCTTCCTTCCTGCTCCATAATAAGGGATTATTGGCAAATGTACCTCTGCCCTGACTGTGAATGCCTTGAATACATGGAGTCCATCAACAATTATACGGCAGCATGGCACAGAATGGCTCTATAGCCGAGTGCTGATGCTTGCCTTGATACAATTATTTAATTTTGAGGAACAGATGCAATTAGATTTGGAAGACGATTTTCATGAAAATAGGAGAAATCAATGGTCCAACAAAATGTTGGCTGAAAATCAATCACCATATTTCCCAGAGTCCAATTATATACACCTTCACAGACATGACATTAAATCTTACAAGCAAACCAAGAGAATTACCGGTGAATGTTAAATGAGGCTTTACAGAAAAAAAACAAAAAACAAAAAATAAACATTTCAAATGGGAGCACAAGGCTGAAACACAACAATAATGACACTGTTGACCTTAATTGGTGTAAACATGTTTTAGCTTAACGTATTCATGTTTTATTTCAATGTGAACATGTGGAAAAAAAAGAACTTAAGTCATTCTTCAGCCATTAGTAGTAAATATCCAGATGTTTTGTACCATACATCTATTTGAATCTAATTTAAACTCACATCACACATGTGAATAACATGCCAAGGCTGGTTGGATTATGAAGCAACACCTCTCAACAGCACAGTGTCCTTGAGACTTGTGTACTTATTAGACAATGTGTACCTTGCCTTAAACCTGCCATAGCTACTGTAGTATAAAGTCTGACTTGTTGGCATTGGACAGAAAGAAGAAGAAGAAGAAGAAACTAAAAAGAAAGAAAAAAACAATGTCAATGTTTTTCCCTGATTATGGGATTGGAAGTCTTGTAACAAGCATTTCTAGTTTGAATTGGTAAGTTTAAGCCATCAAGCAAAAGATATTCAATCCGATACCTTAATTAAGCCAATGAAGTTATTTAGAAAAACTCAGTCTGGCAGCACTTGAGTGGCAGCTTTGTAATTGGCAAGCATCCTTACGGTCTAAACAAACTGACTGAAAATATGTCAACTTATTTGCTTGAATGTGACTGGAAGTGAAATATAATGGATGCACACATCCGCCAGAAGAAATCACATTCACAGTCATTTAGAACCATGTTCGACTTGGTTGATATTTGCACATGTCCAGCATGCATGGGAATGTTTTTCAGATTGCCTTTAACTAGCTTGCTAAGAGACTGATACAACCTCACCACATTGTGTGTAATAAAAGGCAGGATGTCCTCATTTAGAACCCACAATTCAGTCTTTTTCACTTCTTAAACAAACTAAGCATTGCCAACAAATCAACCAAGATGCTGGAAAAAAAAAATCTGTCAAATACTCAAAATGATTTCATCAAATCGCTGCATTTCTTCCCATAACTGTTACCTGATTACAGTCTCCATTGAGGACAGAGGGTGGCACTGAATGCAGTCATGTTGTGGGTTGTTTGAGCATGTGCCAACAAGCTCTGGTCATCATGACTTATTTACATTGTTTACCCTGACTGTTCCCCACCACTGGAGGAGGAGCGGGTGGCTGAATGATTCAGAGGCCCTGAGCTCAACAGGGGCCCTGGAACATGCCAGGGATTTTACATATTTATAGACTCAGAGGTGTTGCTGAGCTGTTTGTGGTGCCCCAGAGGTCAAGCTACAGTAAGATCATGGCATCTAGTGTTACCTCATGTATGCTTTGTTACCCTTTGCAACAGCTCATGTCTTTGTTGCACTCTCACCCATATTGAATGCATCAGAGTGCATATGGTAGCATGTAAATGCTATCTGGGAGGTCTATTTTGGACGGTGACAGTGGAAAACGTTTTCTAAAAGTACAAATTCACAATTATTTGTTTGGAGAGTCCGATTTGACTGTTGGAAAACCAAACGTAATAAAAATGTATCGTCCTGAGCCAAAGGCATATTTATGCTGCCAAAATCTGAATGTTGTGCTATCACATTTAAGAGGTTACCACCACAGATACATCAGTTTCACATATGTTCTTTATGTGCCGTGCGTGCCAACAGTTAATCGCACTATTTCCTGTAATTCCAGTCCCCTGGTGAGCAGATGACTGATGCCCAAACAGCAGACTTTTGAGAGAAAGAAAAAAGAAAAGCAATGCACAATATCCAAGACTTCACTGATGAAGAGCACGTTTTCAAAAAGATTGATCTGCGGAAGAGGAGCCGACATCAAAAGCTTTTATTAATATTATAGGAAGGATGAGCTATATATTTAGGGATTTCAAAGTCCTATATGTCTTCTGTATATGTTTATCTGTTCAGGGTCCAAAAAACCGGCTTTCATGTGGAGGGATGGTGGTAATTTTGCGTGAGCTGCTTGCTTGGTTTTGCCTCAGTCCTCTGTGGGGTTCAATAGCTTCTCCTAGGAGGGAAGTCTGATGTCTTCAGTGTGCTGCAGGCTTCCCAACAAAAAGAAGAGAACCCACAACTCAAGTCTCTCCTCAATTAAATTACTTAATTTGCACATGACATGATACAGTGTGTTGATGCCTATTCGAGGTCTCTTGTATTCCAGCACCAGTAAGCAACTTTGGTTTTATCAGCTAACGTCAGTCTGCACTGGTATGTGTTGTGGTAATTTATTACGCATTTAAAAGTGCTTTTATATTCTGTGTTTATCGTAAACCATGTCTGTGAGGCACATTTTCTTTACAGGAAAATAAAATTTGAACTAAATTGAATTGAAATGTTTTGTTTCAGAGGCCAGGCAACGTCAGAAACTAAATGCTTATTACTCAGTTCGTAAGGAGGCAACTTGAACAGACCTTCCCTTGCGAAGGTCTATTCAGATCATATTTCCTAATTATCCTGACATACTCCAGACTACACGGTGCTAATCAGCAGCTCAGAGTGTTCAGGCAATGAAAGGGGGAAGGAAAAGAGCATGGTGGACAATGCTCACCTTCTTAACCAAAGGTTTATTCTCAGCCGTTGTTGCCTTGGTGAGCCAGCCCCCGCTGCGAGCAAAAGCGTGCTGCATTATCAGTTCACCAGGCTTTGAGAAGCTGCAGCATCACACAGAGCTCAATGGGCTCCCCTCTTGGCGTACAGATGGCTGTGGCGAGGCCCTGGTGGAAATAACACTAAATAAAATTCTCTGAAAATTCTCTCTCAGGATGTGACAAAAGAAAGTGGGGCTACCTTGCCACCTGCAACGTCTGGCACCTCTCTCTCTTCTCTACCAATTAAAAGGCTGAAAAAATAGCCAAGCCTCCAGGCTTAGTTTTGCATAATAACATTTGCATAAAATGAGACCATCTGTTTTGAAACCTTTAATTTTTTGACTGTGACTTTAATGTGTTAATGCTGTGAGCTCTGATTTGCTACGCCATTGATTTCCTTGTGGGCAAGGCTACTGAAAAAAAGATTGAAAGAGGTCTAGATCCCTATTAAATATAACACAGCCGAAGACACAGCTGAGTTTGCAACAGCATGACAGTTTGGCACATAATCCTAATAAGACAGTGACCTGATTACTTATATGCAAATTATGTATGTCAATATTGGCTCAGAGAAAATGACATGCAAGTCAAGATAATAGTATTTTTAATTGCTGCAGTATTTTAATCTACTGTGTGGTTAAAGGATGGTGCTGCTTTATTACAACTTCAGTATTATTTTCTGAGTTCTGGCCACTGTTGCTATTGGCTCAGATAAGAATGGGCTTGCCAGAGAAATAGATCTGAGAACATGCGATATGGCTACAACAGTCCAGTGGGACAAGAAACATGAGCAGTCAGACGATCAGACAGGTTGTTAACAAGCCAACAGTTTAGAATATCCGAACCACTTTATTCAGAGGTAAAACCCAAAGTGAGCGCACAGGAAATATCAGACAAAATATGTACATGCACGACTACTGTTAGTACAGTGGGTTAAAGTTGAAGCAGTGGACAATTTGGGTGATAATAAGCCCTTGCTTTGTCCTGTCCCTTGTCGCTCTGTTCTCCAACTGCTGAGCAAGCTGGTTACCCAGGCAAACCTCAGACAACGGTGGCTAATGTTAGCAGAACGCTGGCTAACTGCCGTGATAATGTAGAGCTGCAAGAGGAGTCAGCCAAATGTCACCGTCCGCCAAGTTTACACCCTCCTTATTTCTGTCCCCATGTTAAAGACATTTCAAAATGTATTCTTATTTATTTGGATCTTAAGGGGAAAGTTACCTCAGCAAAAGGAGATGAGATGAGGAGATGACTTCTGACGCCTCAGTTTATGTTTATTTTGACTTGGTAATTAAACATCCTGAATACATTCTTCTATTGCATATTGTTGTCCTTACTGTCGGCTTCTTTGAACCTATATTGCCTGACGGCTACAACCTAATACACACTGCGGCTCTTGGCTAAACGGAACCAGTCTCGCCATGTTTGTTTTGTCAAGCTTGTCTAACTAAGTAACAGTGGCTTTGACAGTGAAGTGACAGTACCGTGAATAGTCAACTTTCGCATAATATCAGTTTCTAAAGGGTGACTCCGCTGTGCCATTGGCCTCATTTTGCTTGTGCTGAGTCTAATTTGTTGTTATCGGTGTGGAAGGCATCCATACGTCCACAGCACCTCACACAGTTTGGATCATTCAGAGCTTCTATCCACCTCTTGGCACTGAAAGGCTTGTGTTTAAGAGCAGCCAGCGCGCCACTACATAGAGAAGGGATGATGGATTTGCACCAAATGAGAAATTAAACAAGCGACAGAGCATGAGCACATTCAGAGGGGCTCAATGGGACTTGATGACCACTCAGCAGAGGCTCACTGCCATGCGTGTCTCTGGAACTGCCAGGCACTGCCTAAATGCGCCTCGCAGGGATGCTCAACAGATGGTGGACATGTGGGACAGCTCTGCCTCACAGTCTTGCCTGGTTTGCAGTACATGAACACTCACATGCAAATGCTTTTTATGAGTAATGACTTAAGACTACCTCATCATGAGTTCAGTGTTTATTAAATGAAAGAGGGTTATATCTCTCACTAAGATTTACTGCATCTCCAGGCTTTTTCTCCAACTTAGAGATACCATGCCCCTGCCCCTGGCGACCCAGCATGCATTTCACCTCAGGTTGCTATTACTGTGCAAGCTGCAACAAGTTGCTCTGTGATTAGAGATGCTCACCTAATTAAAAAAACTGATCTGAAATGCCCATTTTGTGGTTTGCCGTAGAAGGGTTAGGACCATCTTCTACTCTGAAGCAACCAGGCTCACAGCCTTCTGGATGACTCCTCATCCAGAAGGCTTATTTTGAGATTTAACTTTGCATTTTCTTTTTTTTTTTAATCACAACAAAGGCTCAAGATAAGCTCATTACTCAATAAGAGGCATGATTTGAAATAGCTGGCAGTTGTCATCACCACATTTCCAGATCTGCAATCAGTTTTCCCTTATCTTCTATACCACCATGTGCCCTTTAGAGGATTATGGCACCGTATATTTGAATACATTACAGTAAAAAGTCGGACAGATGTGTTTAATCTCATTATGTGTATACCTTTTGTATGAATAGTTTTTCTGAATAAGTAGCATTGCTATTCGAGGTATTCCTGTCACTTTTGGACATCTCTCCATATTCACACATTACTAATTTTCAATCGCAATGATTGAGAAATCAGAATTAACATAGTAAAAACTTGCAGCTCTGCTTCACCAGCTCCAGTGTGGTGATACTCTCTCTATTACTGACATCATTTACAGCGAGGTGTCTCACTGTTCAATTCAATGGTGTTAAAACAGCAGCACCACATTCCTCATGGTCCCCTGCAAAACAATTGTTACCATTCTAGTAATTATGATAATAACAATTAGGCATGGGCTTACTGGGCAGACAATAAGGATGCAGGTCATATGGTGAAAAATTCTGAATATGAGATTGACTTATCAGGTGGCCTGTTGGGTGCAATTCAATTATGTCTTTGTTTTGCTGCAGGGAATGAAGAGAGTAGATGGAAACGCAACACACAGTGAAATAGCATTAGACTGCTGGTACCGATAAAAGGTCAATAAAAGCAACAGCGTGAAAGAGAAAAGTGATTAGCAGTAAAACTAATAGATTGTGGAATATTGTACTCAGGGAGCCATTTGTGTTGTTTTGTTTCAGTCAGAAATTGGAGTTTTTAGGGTATTTCTCGACTTGTGTGTTTTTTGAAACTACTTCTATTCATTTCTAATGGGAAACTGTAGTTTCCCTGCTGCGTTTCCTGCATTTTGATGTTCCAGATTACGCCCGCACTGTACTTTTCCCCCCCATTCTTTTTGAGAGCTCGTTTCGAAATTGCCCCCAAATAATTTCGTCTATGGAACATTAGCGTTGAATCTGACTTATTTATCATATCCGCATTCAATAAAATTTCTGTCATCAGTAAATGAAGCAAGACGAGGGGCGGAAGTTGTTAGAAAACAGACAGGAGCTCCATCTTATTTTATTTTTTTTGCACTTCCGAGAACCCCGGTCATCTTCCAAGAGCGTCTGATGTTATCCGAGTCTACTCTCCAAATGCAGATCTCATTCAATCACCCTGTGATCGTCTCCTCTCCCCTTATCTCCCAAAGCTTTTCTCTTAGAAAACCCACAGGAGCCGACTCTGCTCTGCTCACAGTGATAACGGGGAATAGAAAAAGAGGGGAAGAGTTTACCTCCGTTGTATTGTGCCAGTGTGAGTGCATTCCAATTGATGTCTTGTCTAAGACTGGAAACGGTGGGCATATGGGACACCCTCCTCTGCAATGCAATATTCAAAGAGATCTTACATAATTCATCTTTTTTTTTTTCCTCCATTTTTGGAGAGCCATCCTCAAAGTGTCACTGGCAGACCCTTTTAATTTGACAAGCCTGTGAAGCTGGAGTGCAAAATCTTGACGGCTTGGCTTCGCAACTTCTCGCGGGACGGGTTGATATTGGGATGATAATGAGGCACTCTTTTCAAAAGAATGGATGAATTAATAACCAGTCATCAGTCTGGGAGGAATAGTTCAAAGGCCGTCATAATCCAGTGGCTCATATAGCTCTGTTCCAAATGAGAGGAATCATGATTTATTTAGGTCATGGACAGACGGTAAGTGAATAAATACTGAGATCTTGTTGTCTGGAAACAAACAGAAAACAACATAACTGAGAATAAGTTCAGCTGGGAGTAAACATTCAGCAGCTGTGATTCACTACAATTAAGTGACAACAAATTCGTGACACCCTGGTGGAATCTGGACACGTATGTTGATTGTTGTCATGTCCTCTTGTGTTTTGGTTTGCGGCCCCCAGCTTTACCCGAAATTAGCGGCCAGCTAACCGCCTACTTAAGTGGTGATGTTGTGTTCATGGCTTGTTATCCTGGCCCAAATGGCCAAAAAGTCCGTACAGGTTTAACTTATGGTGATGTTAAAGACTTGGTTAAGGCTAGGGAAAGACCATGGCTATGGTGTAAAAACCCACCCTTATGCCCCACCTCTCTACATTTACATGTAAGGCACACTACTGACTACAATGACACTGAATGTAAGCCTTAAGGTAATTTCCAATGTGAACTTGATATGAACAAACATTTTTGGTATTTGGAAGTGGCTCTCTGCTTTGTCTTATCATCTGTTCTTTTACCTTATGCCAGTGAGCCCCATGATGGTGGCTGGTGTCTTTCTACATTCAGTTCAAGCACTCTGGTTATAATAATGACTTGGCCACAGCACTGATAGCTATGGTTGCAGATTATTTTTTTTTCCTTTTGATGATCTAGTGGTGTTTCCCCCCCCCCCCCCACAACCATGGATATACCAGTTACCATTTTCATTTCCATCATCCACACACTTTCTCCTCTCTCACTCCCAGTTTTTCACAGCCATAGTTTCTAGGTCACACTGCGGTGAATCACATGCAACTGGAGCAAACATATTTTGAACTCGCCCAACTTTTCAATCATGCATCTCCTTGATAGAGGCTCAGAGCACTGAAAATACATTACATGTTTGTTAGCCAACACCCAGCTGGATCCCGCTCCTTCCCAAGCGGTCCAAAATTAATTTGTTGTGGCCAAATAGTGTGCAAGGGAAAAATGTGAGCTGTTGTCTGGATGCTGTGGTCCCCACATGAGCTGCCTCTATTTGTCTCAGCACCCCCAGACAGCTGCAGCTCTCACAGCTGGGAGAGGGAGGCCATTAGCAGGCAATTTCACCCCTCCACTCCCTCATGTCTTTCCTCCATTAGACAACTTCTTTCATGCTTTCCTGATGGACTGTTTTTAAACTTCTAAATACACCTTTTGCATACCAACACAAGGAGACTGAAGGCATGTGCATCGCAGCTATGGAGAGCTTTGAGCTGTTTGTTTTTCAGATCACGTGGTCCAGTAGAAGGAAAATAGAAGGTGATTAAACTTACTGGGTGTGGGGTTTTATCCATAATCCCACCACTTGGAATTACTTCAACTGTATGAGGACATACAGTGGGACTGTTTTTGAAGCTCAGGGAAGAATGGCATCTCGCTTATTAGGCCACTTTAACAATTTACTCACAGGCACCAAACAATAAACCAAAAATAAACAACCCAATAGGGAAGAGCGACATTATTATGTACACTAAGCCGTCATTCAATCCATCATAATTGAATATCTGCACTATCAAGCACATTCATCCCACATTCCCATTGTTGACTTATTGTTAAACTCAGTGAATGAATGTTGTTGATATTGCTGAATTTTAATTCAGAGCCATGCTCACGTATAGCTTGTGGGCAAAATTAAAATGGATGCGGGTTTGCAAGTTGTGAGATTTGGCTTGAAGCTCAGTAGTAATCATCGGGCCTCTCTTGGTTAATCATTTCCTTGGGTGTGAAGCAGGATACTTGGCCAAGTAGCTAATATGAATGGCTACTGGGAAGATAAGCTGGAAATGCAGTTCCTCTGTCACTGTGTACAATAATCCCAGCACTGCATCTATCATGCCTGCTATTGAAATGAACAGATGGACTCCCACACATGCAGCACAGAGGGGATAGATAAAGCATTTTTCCACGTGCTGCGACAGTTATTTGTTGACTGTTGGGTACACAGGAAGTTGCCTGTGCAGACATGTAAGAACTGTGCATAATGTTCAAAGAGTATGTCATAAAAATATTTAGCATTTAGCCTGCAACATATACATGTACAGAGAAGACAGGTGACAAATTAAAGGAAAAACCGGGACAAATGAATGGAGAATCATACAAATGCAGATGCTTCTGCACAGGTGCACTGTATGGTACAATTAAGCAATTAACATCCAGCCATGCTCTGTGGCATGTATAAAAATGCTGATCAGGCCCAGTTGATTCTGATTTTATATCAGGATGCCAAGAGGAAAAGATCTAAGTGACTAAACTGACATCTGCATTTAGATCTATGGGAAAGACATCAGTTAATAGGGTCAGAAATTGTGGCCAACGGTGCACATTTGAGGACCGTGATGCTCATGCATTAGTGCGATATGTGATGCTGAGAATGCCAATGCAGGATGTTATCAGACTCATTAAGAACAGTCCGTCAACAACGACACAGAGAGGGATATTACCACGGGGTTGCACTGCATAAAGCCCTCATTACAAAGATGAATGCATATTTGACAGTGCAATCGGCATTGGTCTGCAGAGATGTGGATTAAGGTGATATGGTCAGATGAGTCATCCCTCATCACATTTTCAAAATGTGGGGGAACGCATGTGTGGCGTACACCAAGAGAGTGATACAGACCTGAATGCTTGACCCCTACAGTGAGGGGATCCAGTGGTTCTGTTAGGTTGTGGGGAGCATTTTGCTGACATGGTTTGAATCCACTCCGCCTCAGGAGTGAATATTGTATAGAAAATAAATGAATTACAGCTGTATATTGAAACTGACTCAACAGATAAATGTGATCAGGCTGTATCATGCTTTCATTATACATGCTATTGTACTTGTGTATACATTGTGTCATTCATTTTGCCATACACAGTGATGATGGGAAGTTTTAATTACTCAATAGGTGACTATTACTGTGAAAATTACCATATTCGTCACACTGATAGAGAGTGCAGATTGCTGTGAGTAGAAGGTTTGCAGTGAAGATGTTGTGTTAGTGAGAAAAAAAGGATAACTGAGTGACTGACCTAGTGTACCTGGGGGTACTTTTACCAGATTAATGTAACTCTTTTTATATAGAAGCAAGTAATGGCATTGAGAAAGGACAACAGTCACTCATTTCCTCATTTATTATATGTAATTAATATCTTATTAATAACGCTTGAAAAAACTGACGGTCAAAGAGCAATGTGATTTTGGCCCCCACCAATCTGCAGATTTGAAATTTAAAACATTACAGGTGACTTCTTCCTGTTGCCACATCAGCGCCAGCTTCAGTGAGCGTGAGTTTCTTTCATTGCTGCACTTTCACTGTGGCCCGGCTTCCTTTAGAGGGGGTGTTATAGAGCACATTGCTTTGATGAAAGATGTTGCTGAATGCACCCTCTCTCTCCTGGAAGGAATTTCAATGAATATATTCTCAATGTGTGCAACCTTTAACCAGTAGCCGTGTCTAGATCTCCTGACAAAATCCATGCCCTCACATGTACCAGACTCTGTGATTGGAATACCGCTCGTGTAATCTTGGGATTGTGCGTTCTTTCATCTGTGCTTGTGAAAGAAAGCGATGTGCAGCGCGCTGTGCGAGAGGCACTGTTTCTTATATTGCAGAATGGGTAGACTGGGTGTATTTAAAAGATGTTTGAATTACAAAGAAAAAGATTCATGTTCAAACAGGAGGTGGCTGACAGAAAAAAACAGATTACCTTCCTCATTCTACTCTAATGTGAAAACAATGAAAAGTTAAAGGAATCTATATATGAAAAAAAAGGCACGGTAAAGCATATAAAATTATTACCTTGAAGCTTGAGGCATTAAATAAACATTCATAAAACTGAGGTTATTTTTCTTTGGTCATGAACACAGCAGGCTGTGTGGCATGCAATTCCCAGAGAAACCTCAAATAAATAATAATTATCAACACTGAGCCGACTGCCACCATCTTTGTTGTGCACAGTTAGCATGGTTACATGTGTTGTTCTTGAGGTTAGTGGAAAAGGAGCTATTTTGTTTATAACAGAAGCTCCCATCTAATGCAACTGACTGAGTCTCCTCAGGAAATCCAGTTGCCGTTAAACAGATGTTCACTAAAAGAATTTGCTGTCTGGGTTTAGCTGCAGACAAGCTGCTAAATGTTGGACATTATTAGCAGTAGCAGTAATACATCTGTAACCCCTGGTATTGTCATGTTAACTGATCGCTTGCCTTTGTGGCTGTTGCTTTGTGGTTACGTCTCGTCTGATTTTCAGTAGGACTGAAAATGAATTGCTCCATAAATCTGTTACTTTTGTCCTCACATGACTGGCAGAGATGTAACGGCACTGAAATGCAAGATGCTGCGTATTAGTACAACAACTCTGGCAGCTAAATAAACGTTGAATAAGACTTTGCATTAAATCAGTAATTATGTAATTTATCCATTCATCCATCTTTCATGTTCATGTGTAGTCTTTTTATATGCTATGCGCAAAGATCTGGTTTTCAAGGTTTTAGTCTCATTCTTATCAAGAAAAATAGGTCAACAGATATCTTTCTTCATAGGTTTCATTGAGGAAATTAAATTTGCCCGTGCTGCTTGACCATATCGTCAGCTCACAGATATCACAGTGCTGTTGTTTGCTCATTAGGAAAATATGCAGACTCAAAGAGAGAGAGATTTTGTGCAAAACTAGAACTGTGCCTCCTGGGCGCTTCAGCTACATGACAACTGCGTCTCCTAAATTTTGTGAGTGCGTTGACTCGAAGAAAACATTGTCAAAGATGAAAGTCAATAAAGAAAGCAGAAGAATGCTTGTGGTCTCCTATCAGCTCTTAGATTATAGCTGGTAGTTTGGTATCAAACATTTTGCCAGAGCCTATTAGTGTAATTAGCTCCTGCGCTGATCTCTCTGTGAGATAGGCCTTCAATGGAGCCATTGACCTAGAATAATGTGAATGTGCTACAACATAATGAAGGCGAAAAAAAAAAAAAAAAAAAACATTCAAAGACTTCCAAGACTCTGAATTTGAAGAAGGATCTTCAAGCTTTTTCCTTTCACTTTAGCTACAAAAGCGCATGGCATCACGTTTTTGTACGTATTTATCATTTTACTCTTTGAGCCAAATGAAAGCGTTTGTTGATCACACGGCAGAGGTCATCTGAGGAAATTATTCAACGCGTTTTGTCGAGCGAACAGCGAGATTTGCTCATATTTTCAAAGATAGGGATGGCATGGTGAGTGTAAGGGGATCAGCGATCAAACAGTGACATATTTTTCCTTCTCTGAATAAACAAGATTTGGAAGCAGACACTCCACTTAAATAGCACAAGTTTTCATTTCCCTCTGGAGGAGACACATGTCTTATAATCAGCCAGCAGCACACAATCCAGGCATATGGCGCTTTCATAGCTCCGCTCTCGTGTCAGCGCTCATGCAAGTGGTGATTTCATTGTTGTGTTCGCCTGTTATTTTTTTCCTCTTTTTTTTTTTTTTTTTTTCTTCCTGCAAGAGAGAGTGGCTTATAACATGAATAATTAGTGACTGTGATAAATTGCAGCGAGCCTCATCCCAAGAGGCCAGGCTAGAAGTCTTACTCAAAGAAGACAGCCTTCCACTGTCTTTAAATGAGCTATTTTTACTCGACCAGTCAACAGGCAGTTGGGGGATTTCACTATGTTCTGCTTAGTCTTTGGAAAATACTCTATAATTACTTTGTGGTACATCTGTGTGCAAATTAAGATATCATGTCTAATTAAACCTTGCAAAAGGCAGACATTACAGTTGTAGTATGGCCTCCTATCTGCAGAAGTGTGCATTCCCTGCTCTAATATTTCAGCTGTGCTTTGACTTTGTATTCCTACTGTACGCGCTCAATGATTTATTCAGACTCTAAATGAGCTGCCCTTGACTTAATGCACAAAAGTGATGCAACAGATCAGCAGACATTGAACACTAATGAGGACTGCAAGGATACAGATGAGGTGTGGAATTTAGAAATGTGAACAAATAATTATAGGGTCCACATGCTGCTGTGTTCAGCCTATGTAAGTGGCCTTGGAAGTAGTTCAGGTGCCACTCTGTAGTGACTTGAATTAATTGCCTGCTAGTAATAACATTATGTTGACGGAGTGCACTGTGAGGGAAGAGTTCAGCACCTGAAAGGTGTTCAGCATGCTCACCCTGGAGTTATCGTCTTAAAAACAAATAAAAAGCAAGCATTTAAAGGGGAATTTGGTTTCAATACCATAATTAACAGCACAGAACTGCAGCACCAGTAAAAAAGCTGACTAACCAACAGCCACAGCACCACTTCACAAAACCAGCTCTGGAGGAGTGAAGTTAATAACTCCGTCCATATTCTGTGTCATTTAAAAAGCCCTGCTCTCATAAAGAGTTGTGGATAATGATGCTTTTGCAGAGCATTGCAGCAGAGATGAAGGTCTTTGCTCTTCAGAAACACCATGAGTAACATTAACAGCGCAGCAAGAAACTGTGACATTCCCAAAGACTCCCACACCTGGTGAGCTGAGCTGTCACATGTACAGTTACTGTAAACAGGACACACTTTCATGTATGAACAACGCATTTCTGACGTGATCCACAAAACACCCCGTCATGGTGTCGGGCTCTGTCTGGCTGCGAATGTACACTGACAAGCAAAAAACTGTCACACGGAGTCCAGAGCTTATGCAATGACTCATTGTCTCAGAGAATGTTATTCTAGCAGATGATTAGCTCCATCTGACATTTGCAGTCAGTCCCCCTCTATTGACCAGCTAATTCTATTAATTCCTCCTTTGAAGTGCTGTGAGAGGAACTCCAAGGTTGCCCATCAGAGGGCCCCTTCATCCAGGCACTTTCATTAGTTCAAGCCTTGATGGCTTAGTGAGTAACCCCTGAATGAAAAGAGAGGGAGGGTGGTGTGTATGATGTGAGAAAATATTTCTGAGAACTCACCAGCGTTTTGAGTTCACAGTTGATATCGGGGGGGGGGGGGGGGGGGGGGGGATGGGGGGTAGATGAGGGTGGCTGGTGTTGATGCAATGTGATCTGAGGTATTGTGGGCTGTAATGGAAGGGTGGAGGCTGGATTGGATGTTTCCTAACCTCCCTCCTCTGCGTTTGAGTCAACAGTTTGGGGGATTTAGCATAATTACAGGTATATTGTGTACATTTGGATTTGACAGATAAAAACAGATAGAGAACACTAACATCGCCGAGGCATGCTACATGTGAAGACCTGACTTTGTTGCCATCAAAAACTTTGGCCCCAAAACAAAAGAGACAGAGCAGCAACAAGGTTTCTGCAGGTGTCAGCCAGAGAGAAATGTCAGACTCATGTGCCAACGGCTCCAGGCTTTGTTTTGATTACTGCAATTATGTTTATCCTCTTGTAGTTTATGCCATGTATGTTTTCCTTTCTTTCTTTTTTTTTTTTTGGCTTTCATGTAAGTCAATTATAGGGCAGGATTTCCTGGGCGACTAATTGATCATGTAAGTATTGGCAGACTCAGTACTATATTGTGTGCAGTGTGCCCCTACAAGTGTGATACCGAATATAATTGCGTGCAAACAACATATTTAATCACTGAGTGTGTGCGTTTTTGCATTGGCTGAGTTCATTTGGTTATCGCTACAATTCACTGATAAGCAGGACAAAGGAGATAAATCAGCCCGATCCCATTCACACCTGGGCACAGCGAGAAGGAAGAATAGAGGGGAAGAAAAAAAAAAAGCCAGGCTAGTGCCACCTGACTGATGAATACACTCATGCATGTGGACACTTGGCTGGCGCACGGAGAATAACAGGGAGGGGATCTGGCACTTCATCAAGTAGACCTACTACTGGGAAATCGCTGTGCGAGAGCGATGAGGATGATGCGTTTATCTAGCTTCCTCTGTGATGCATAACTGGCTCTGCCGGCCTCGCTCTCGCAGCGCGCAGTATGCCTTCAAACCAGCAGCTCGGATTCATCAAACATTAGATGCTTTTTATTCACTTGACATATCGCAGGAGTTTTGTGTTTGGTTAAAGCAGACAAAAGTGTGCTTGTAGATTGTATCCACTGCGACCCCTCGCTTTCATCTTCAGCCGCCTCAGCATGTTTCTGCAGATGTGCTGTTAGGTTCCTCCTGCACTTATTAGTGTCAGCATTATCTGCTTTAGGTGTGACATGATACTTTTGGCTACAACCGCGCAATAAGACGCAAATCTGTGTTTGTGAAATATTGTGGAAATCAGATGGCGAACCAATAGGAGATGCACAGAAATGAGGCTTGTACACTCCAATCTGTAATGAGATTACAGCTCAGGGCGCATGCGAGATCATTTGTGCGTGTGTGAGTTAATTGGCAGTCAAAGAGCCTGAGAGGGAATGTTCTGCGAGCCCAGCAAACAGTAACTCAGACCCAGGGCAACACTAATTATTCCAGGCTGCCCGCCAAATTCACAATATTACAGCTTCACAAAGCCATCTTAGTGCATGGGCTTGCTCTGTATTACACTGTGTAGCGGCAATTCTGCTTGGAGGATACGTTGTCCAGTAGACCACAGTCCACCCCGGGTACCAGGTGCATTAACAGAGGCGTACTGACACACGTTTCTTATGTAGATTAAGCGGTTTTAGAGGAGTTTTAGGCGGTGTTGACTGTGGTACAATGGCTGAATGAGCACGAAATACAGCTCTAATGGATTCAAGTCCAAGTAATCACAGATGTATGTTTAGACCTGGAGCTTTTTTTTTTTTTTTCTGTGAATAACTTGATCTTTGGTCTTTATTGTATTGTGAAAACCTGGTTGTGCAACACTAAAGATGACTCACTCAGCTTGACCAAAGGTGTCATTCTAGTACTCAAAAACAAACTCAAAGACAAAACCACCTGAACCTAAAGGCTGAATCCTGGACAAGGCATTGCATAGTGATATTTAGCAGTACAATATGATGTTTAATTTTGACCAACGTGTGAAGATTTTCCCTATTCCCTACTGATTGACAGAGAACTGGTGGCAAATCTCCTCTTTTCCCTCCAATTCTAAAAATGTCTGTGATCTTCAACTACAACAATCATTGTAGCCAAGCACCTAAAGGGCCCTTGCTTACTGCATTAGCATGATTGCTGAGAGGAAATCTGGGTGAACAGACAATAGTGAGAAGAGAAATCATGAAAGTGCCATAAATATGGAAGCAGGGGGAAAAAAAATTGAAAACCCAGCGAGGTAAATAAGATTTGCCTCTATTTCTGCTGATGGCTGTCAGAACACCAGCACTTTAAGATGCAGATACGGTGGCAGCTCAGGGTGTGTGTGTGTGTGTGTGTGTGTGTGTGTGTGTGTGTGTGTGTGTGTGTGTGTGTGTGTGTGTGTGTGCGTGCGTGCGTGCATGCGCACATGCTTGCATATACTTGTGCTTTGGGTCTGAGCATGGCAGGGGCTAATTATCATGGAGGAGGGAGGGCAGGGTAGGGTGTGTGTGTGTGTGTGTGTGTGTGTGTGTGTGTGTCTGTCGGGAGGGGGGGGGTATCTGTTATGTAGGGAGATGAGTGAAAAGAGAAGAGAGGGACAGGAACAACATCTCCCCCAGCCTCCCAAGCTCCCAGCCCCCACCAACCCCACCCCACCTTCAACTGACATGCCTGCCTCGCTAACAGAATAGCAGTGGAGCATGCTTGAAAAGGGGGTTGGTTAGAAAGCCTTTGATCAGCAGTCCCCTGTGACATCAATTAACCATTAATGTGCAGCCATACAGCAGGAAGATGGAGAGCTGTCCAGGGTCACCTCCATTCTGCACCACCCAGCCTGATAATGACGGCTATTTAACCCAAGCTGTCCTACTGTACAGGGTTTGGGTGTGTGTGTGTGTGTGTGTGTGTGTGTGTGTGTGTGTGTGTGTGTGTGTGTGTGTGAGATGTTTTTGCAACATAAAGTCTGCATGAGAAGATTAACCCCAGAATCCTGGGCTCTTGTGAGCACCATGTGCCGCACTTCAAAAGAGAAGCTGTTGTAATTATTTTCAGAATTAAGTTTAGAGTTAAGTCTGGGTGATGGAAAATATGAAACATACAACGTGTCTGTTTCCTAGTCTGTCACCATCCCCGGCGGGCCAGACTCTGTCTCCCAGCACCTTCGCCGTCCCCTGTCCAGCTAAATGGCTGTATGCTGAAGCTGTGCACTGTGGCGAGCAGGCTGACAGGGACACAGCTCTGCATTACCACAGACAAACAAACAGTCCTGACATTTTCTGTGTCGCCCCTCGCCGTCCGCTGATGCATGCGGGGGACTGTTGACCCCATCGTTTTGCTTCTGTCTGCAGCGTCAGCCGCAGCTGCACATGTGAGGGACATTAAAAAGGACATGGAGTGCTCCACAGTGTGACTGAAATCAGAAATGTGAAAATGTTCCCTGGCGTGAATTCACATTCACGTCATACAAGCCGTCCTAATGAGCATTTCTCTTTCTTTGTTTCTCGTTACTCTCCTCCCTCTTCTCGCTTTATGTCATCTGTCTTACTCGTTTGGCATTACTGTATGACATCTGGCACTGGCCAGACATTCCCAAGCCGATGACCAATGTCCTCCCATAACGAGGATATATGGCTCCATTAGCCTGCAGCTGATTATTTAATCATTTCTTAGATGGCTTTAATTGAAATGTATGATGAATGGTGCAGGGGTTCACTCCCCACAGAGAGGTCTAATTGGGGCTCTGTCCTGGGTGCCTCACCTTGGATCTGTTACCCTCTGGCGACTTCAGACAGAGGGGACAGGTAAGACAGAGTTTGGGTGGGACTACGCGTGTGTATAGTGAAAAACACATTTCATAGCAACCAGCAACAATTTTTTCCAAAGAATGAAAAGCTACACTCTTGCACCGCATGAAGGTCACAGTGAGGTGTTTGGGATGGATGATGGGAGTACAGAATGTAGGATTTTGACACCAGAGATCAGATTTTGCATCCTGAATCCCATTTGTGGTTTGGTTCAGGCAACAAAAGTACTTTGGTAAAGGTTAGGAAAAGATTGCTGTGTTTTGAGTCACTGTTAACCTTTTCTACATTAAACCGAGACCACAAACTTTTCCTAACCTTAACCCAGAAACCACGACGAGGTTTAATCATACTTTAGCTGTGGCTGTTGTATTACACGAGTGAATATTGTAAGAAAACACATGAAAGTGAACATTTTGATGATCAGTTCAGAAATGAGCATTTTGTGACTTTTATTGAACAAGATTTCACAATTAAACTGACAAAAAAAGACATTCCTGTCCAAATTTTCTGCCTCAAATTAGCTGCACATAAACAAAATTTTGAGAAGAAAAGGTTATTTTCCTCAGAGTCCATCTATTTTTCTTTTGCTGTGCTATGATTTTGAAAAATGAATATCCACCTCATGCAAGATATCAGATTCAAGTGGCTTGGCTAAATATAGCCAGAATGCCAACAAACAATCAGATATGATGCAGGACTGACATTTATAACTGTTGCAGGAGAACAACATTGATCTACAGTCACTTTCAGGCCGTTTTTTGCAAGCCTTTATTCATCTAGACAGGTGTACCTTTTATCATAGAAGCACAGTGCGAAATGAACACCACAGCCTAACCATCTAAGATAATTGATTGGAGATACAATAAGATGTCAAATGAAGACGCTGAACCAAAAAGCATTGAATTTATATGCTTTTATTCCAGGAGCTCATCAGAGCGATACGGTGAATCCACCACACGGAAAACAACAGACGCCACGGCTTGTGCTTGCTTGTTCATGACCCATATTAGAGTGAAGAATAATTAGTTTGAGGGCAGAGGGGAGTGATGGTGCGCCGTGCATTACTGATATGACTGTCGTTTTTCCTTACCAGCTCTGCTATCTAGCTCACTAAGATTAGTTAGGTCTGTAATCTATTGATCCCGTGGGAACGTTTCTCCATAAGTCTCTCAATGGCTTCCTACTTAAACCCTCATCAAAGGCAGAGGCAATGCGCCTGGCGAGCTGTTTATGTCAATACAGTTAATGTGATGCACTTCACGGCTCCCCTCAATGGCGGCACAAATGAATATATAAATATCCAGCTAGAGACCCAAATAAAAATGAAGTAAATAGAAAATAAATTCTTCCCTCTGAGAGTGGTAACGGGGAGCGCTCTGGGACAAGATCAGGGAAATGTAAGACAAATCCCAATGCTGAGCTTCAATTCTTTCGCTGTCATTTCACGACCCCCATCCCTCCTTTTCTTCTTCTTCTTCTTCTCCCCCCGTAAGCACATCACCGTCTCACCGTTCAGACAGCCCCGTTTTTGTTGTCTGTTGTCTCTGTGTCTTCTGTTAATGGTATGGATAACCTATCGTGGCATGGCGCCTGTGTGATCCTAACTGACAGTAAAAAGGATAAATGCCATGAATAAGCACTCCTTTGAGCGTCGGCCATGACCTTTGCCACGAGAAGCTCGCAGCGGTGGGTGCTTCATACACATCGGTAAATACAAACTGTCATCAAACACACACACACACACCACGTACTTCTTTGAGAGATGAAAGCTATGAAAATGAGGCTATAGTCTAGGTATGTCTGCGTGTTATCATGGAGGGAATTTGGACGGTTGATCTCTCATCATTGGCAGTATATTACACTGATTGCAATGTGTGTGTTTAATTGTGCTGATTTTTTTTGCCAGGTTCATGTAGCTTCAGATTCTTCTGTGTGATACTATGCATATAACCTCATGTGCATATTTAAGAGCATTTTCCTAGTTTTCATTTTAAGATGAGCTAGAAACCTTCTTCACCTGCTAGCTGGTGATTCAGTGTCAGGTAGTTGACTCCAGTCGTGGTCTCTCTACTCATCACGCCACCCCCCCACCTCAGCAACTTTTCAGCAAACATAAAAGTCCCGCTTTTATTGTTTGCTCTCTTTTGCTCTTCCCATTATTACTGTTTGTTTATGCTAATCATGAAATAATTTCCTTTATGATGTAGTCCTCTGACGCGATGAAAGCATGTCTCATCACAGTCAATCAGATACCTTGAAAAGTACATATTCCACTATACTGCCTTCCTCAAATTGAAGCCATACCAATCAGAGATAACACATTCCTGTTAATGCATAGAGCAATGAAAGGCTGGTCTACATGATGAGCATTAGCAAGTGAAATTAGATTACCTCTGTCGCCACACTGATTAAAAAATATATATATATGCTGTGTCTTATGATGTTTGATTCACGCTGCACTCAAATCACATTCGAGTGGATGAGGTTTATTTGGTCAAATTAAGTGTGAACCTGCAGGGCACACATTGTTCAACACATTCCGCTGCAGCAATGCTACAGGGAAAAGACTTGAAATACTTTCAATGTCAAGTCAAAGCTAAATAATGAACATAATACTCTATATAAAGCACTGACCTACATAGTAATCCCAGTGCAAACACAATAATGATTACATTGCGATAAGCATCCTAGTGGACACATTAGGCAGTGTTGTTATTTTAGCGGATAGGAGTTTACGGCCCATTTATCAGCATGTTTGGTGTCTCTAGGTTATCTCGGACGGAGAAAATGGCTCAATGGAGCCAGAAAACGATATCATTAATTGGGTTTGTTGTTCTTGGGAGTTAGATAATCAAAAGAGTGAGGGCTCAGGTTTTGCTTGCGTTGTGAGGCCTCGCCATCGATTTTCCGTTCTTGTTTTTTTTCTTCTTCTTTTTTTGTGAATTTGCTTCAGGAGCAGATTTTTGTTTTCATTTCCTGGCTGCAGAATGGTGGTGTCTAGTGGCTATCCTGTAATTAATCTGGCCAATCAATGGCTGATGCCCTGGGCGCATGTGAAGAGTCAGCTTTTTCAGAATCACCTGTTGTCTCTCTGGAGACGGTCTCTGCGTGTTTGTGGGAGCTGACGAGAGTATTTGTGGCCATGACAAAACACCTGAGTGTGTTTGAGTTTGTGGGTATGATAGCGCGCGTGTGTGTGTGTGTGTGTGTGTGTGTGTGTGTGTGTGTGTGTGTGTGTGTGTGTGTGTGCAGGCGTGTGTTCAGGCCTGTTGAGATAAGAGGAGCAGAGAGGTTTTTTTTTAAAATTCAAATATGTGAAACTCATTTTCCAAAAATCACAGACATTGATACCAGAGTCTTCGGGCTTGTTCAGGCCTGAAGATGAAGGTATTTCTGAGCTCGGCGATGAAAGTTGCCGTGTATCAAAGCTGTTACTATGGCGACGCTACATTACTCTTGCTTTGCATAAATGAGTCAGGATAAATTAGAAATCCAATTTGTATTGTTTGCCATGCTCAGAATAGATTACAAATGTATCAGCCAGCTGATGCTAATTCCGTTGGCAGCCTGTGTTGTTCCGATGAGAAAGGAGAGGAGTGAAGAGGCGGCATTGGTAGTATATGTAGTGTTGTTTGTCATCATCTTTATTTACCTTGCAGCCACTCCACGGGCTGCAGGCATATGGCTTATGATAATTAGAGTCCGTATCAGGTCTCTCTCTCACCCTGAGTCATTCTCACATTGTCTGTGATCCAGCGTTCGCCTTTATTCACTCTACTTTCAGCATGCACTTCCAAATCAGATACTAGTTAGATCATTCAAATTAGCATATAGCCCAAAGGTGAAAAAATCTTTTCTTTTCTTCGCCTTTTCTTATTTTTCTTCCAACTCCACAGAGAGGCTGCATAGGGAGGGAGGTGTTGTGGATGTACTGTTTGTAATGTTAATTTTATATCCCAGTGGAGTCTGTTACAGCAGTTTGATTGTTATTCCTCTCTACATCAAGGACTCACAGCTTGTGCACTGATGTTGAGAGAAAACTCACTATACATTGCATGATTTTTAGGGCAAAACATGTTTATCTTCCACCAGCACTCACATGACAGAATTATACATGGACAGACAGGATCTGGTTGTTTATGGTAGCCCGTTCAGGCTCACACGAGAAAAATCCCAGCAGCCTTCATAAACTAGGGATTCCATTAACAGAGCATTTCAAATGAGTGGCTACAATTCAGTCGCATTTCCACCAACCAAAAATCTCTCCTTTCAGTGTCCTGCTGGTAAAAGGAATGCTGGTCTTTTACGGAGAGGCACCTCCAGCTCCTAAAGCCCTGTGTGGACTGAGATCTCTGAGAGGAAACAATCGAATTCCAGGTTGGTAATTGGACTTCCACAGAATTCCCACACCATGAGAGGGCAAAGATATGAAGGATACTGTAGCAGTGAGGCTGTTTTTAGACTGCAGAAAAGTTAGTTTTTTTGGCAATGTAGATTGGTAAAGCACTTAAAAACAAGAACTGTAAAACATTTGTCGTTCCTATTTCTGGTTATAATGTGAAAGGTCGTGATTAGTTTGTGGTCTAGAGGAATTTTCTCAAAGTCTGAAATGTTCCTTTACCATGAACTTTTGAATCAATTCCACACACACTGCAGATGGAACATGTCACAAGATGACTAAATCTGCTGCTGAAAACAGTCCCCAAAAATTCCTTGGGGAATTCCCGTTTTTAAAAATGAAACTATAGAGTTGTATAGGCTTGGTTTGTGTAGTCCACTTGCGTGCCAAAAAACTGAAGGTTATGATTGTTGCTACTCCATGCCCTTGTAGGCCAAAAGAGCTTCCTTGTCATTATTTAGCCTGTGCTGGCGGGGGCCTGCATACACAAAGTGCTGCTGAGCACTGACATTAATATTTCATAGACCTTCTTTTTCACTGCAGGTAGACATTTGCACTGGACAGTAATGAAATGACTCAGGTAAATAATAATAAAAGACTGTTGGTGTTAATGAAAAAATTGAAACAACCCTCTTATTTGTGCAGCCGGCCATGAGCCAGCACTCATTTGGAATTTCAATTCTTCTTCTTTTTTTTTTTTTTTCTTTCTTTGAAACTATAAAAGATGATCCCAAAATTGCAAGGTTTTAGATCACTCTGACTGGAGACAAAACTTAAGCAGCCACATTTTCTCGAGGCCACAGCTCCCTCAGTGCATCAAACAGCAGGCCCTGTCTCAGCGCAGGGTGCCTGGTGGGGCAGGAAAACCAGTGAGGAGATGTTAGGACCTGCTATCAGAGCAACTTGTGCCCTGCAGTCTGCTGTCTGCTCACATAAAAACATCAGGGAAGCTGTGGATGAGCCTCTGGACAGGTGCCGGACTGAGGCAGGAAGCAGCGTTTCCCTTGGTTCCTTCCTTTTACTCGTTAGTCTCTTGGTCTAGCTCTCTGTCATTTTCTCAGATTCCCTGCTTGCTTCTCTCTCCTTTCTCTTTTTTTCCTCTCTCTCCATCTCTACGACCTGTTTGGTGTTCCTGTTCCAGACATTTGAGGTTTTCGTATCAACCGACGCAACCAGAGCTGACAATAACATGTACACTTGCTCTTTTCATAGATGTCAGGAATGTTTATTTTTAGATAAGACACAATTTGCCACATGACTTGGCAAACAAGTTTAGCCAGGATGGAATTAGGCCTTGGAATTGCGCTCTAATTGGAATTACGAAACTCAGTCCTAGTGTTGGCTCCAGAAGCCTGTCTGAGCATGTGTCACTGTGCTCAAGTGGGATTTCATAAGCATTGTATCTGGGTTTTTCATTTTTGACTCTATACGAGGGGAGCAGCCAGGCATTTCCATAATGGAGTGGAATTTAAACTGTACCACATATGAAAACAATTCAGTGTGCCACACATACAGAAAGTTATGAAACTGACATGGAATTTTGGACTTTGAAGAAAAGAGCATCTGTTTTTTAAGGGACTCCCCCGTCATTGGCTGGGACGTCTCGGATAGTGTGAATAAGTTGCAGGGAAGCACTGCCGTGTAAAAACCCCACCTTCATGAGGTAGTTATGAAGAAAGTGCTTGCATTTGAAAGACAATTTTAGCCAGTATAAGTCTGTATGATTTATACAAGTACTGCAGCCTCCTTGCTCCTTTAACCACATCACTCTGTTTTCCTCCCTCTCCCTAATGACATTTTTCTGAGGAGAAAAAATGTCCAGCGTTAATCTCTGTGCCATATGGGTAGACTGATAGATGCTGCGATGCTAAGTGGCTCGCTCAAACCGTGCTGGCACAAAATAATTATAATTTATGAGGCCAAACCTTCCGATTCATCACAGACCATGCCTTTTCAGGCAGCCACGACACATCATTATGGGGTATCGCCTTTCCCTCTCATTGGCCTCCTAATCCAATAGAGGAGTGGTCTTAGCCAAACCTTCCTCGACACATGCTATTGTTTTTGGCAATGTTGTGTAGTAATGGCTTTGACCTGCCACGCGTAGCCGTCAGCATGTAGACTGAGGGACTACTAATGAAGGTTTATGTGACATGGTGAAGACGTCAGTCGGAGGCCATTAGAACATCTTTATGGCACCGGTGCTATGGTTGGCAGGGGAGAACACAACTGTGTTGTTAAGATCATCATATGTATGCTCACATAGTGCTCTAGTGGAATAGTCTTTGTCTTTCTTTCAGGTGAATATGTCTGTAACTTTCAAGCCACTGAGCCCTCTAATACAGAAGTAGTTCACATTTTTGCCACCGTTTAATAAAAAAAAAAAAAAAGAAATGAAAAAACAGAAAGAATCTCGGCCAATTTGCAGCCGAATCAGTTCCAATTTAAAAAGTAACCATTAGTTGAAAAGCCATAAAATTAGATGGACAATATTTCATCCTGCATCCTATTTATCACAACAAAGTAGAACAGTGGTCTGGACAGGATTTCTCATTTCATTTGAAACTTGTTCCCAATTATTCATCATTTTTACAGCATTAAAGGTGCACAAACATTGAGAATTCGTAGCCTTTATCTTTGTCTAATAGGACAACAGTTAGGATGAAGTGACTGTCTTCTGTACAAGAATGAATCCAGTCGCTGATTAGTGCAGGACGCAGCCCAAATGCTGTTAAACACTAGAACAGGAACATTGATTCATAATTTCTTTTTTGGCTTCAGAATGGCATTTTTGCTCCAAACACACCATTGGCCAAAATGTAGAGTTTGAAGGCCGGCAATCTTTGCAGCTGGAAAAGTACTTATTAAGTCGTTGGTGCTGATTAACAATCAGACAGCGCCTATATATTCCATTAGGGTCATTTTCTCTTAAAAGGCAGCCAAAATCATGTGATTGTCACTTAAATAATATCCTGCTGAACCAAGTGGAAATCCAAAATTATGTTTTTGACTTCAGCCAGATACGTCTCCATGCAGGACAGGCAGAGGGCGCGTCAACACTCTTTATTCAAAAGCCACTGTAGCATGCCAGTGACTGTCACTCATGAAGAGTGCAGGTGCTCTGAAGTGTTGGAGGACAGAGTATGCACTTGTTTGCCACTGCAACCAGCTTCCAAGCAGGTGCCCGGACAGAAATAGCATCAGTTGGCAGGATATGTATGTCATGTACCAACCTGCTAACCTCCTCACCCAGCAGGGTGATGCCAGGGGAGTTCTAAAACCTTCTCTGACTCCACCTCTGTGTGACCTCCGTCTTCTGTCATCCGTCCAAATAAATCTGAGAGCCTTGTGTCTATTCACAGAGAAGGAGGGAGAGTTCACGGAGAAGTCTTTGATTTGTGTAACTTATACTTTCTCCCTTTTCCTTGATGCACATTTGAAGTGCTGCAGTACCTACATACATAGTTCCCGCGTCTTAGGATAGTGGCTGGAAACAAAAATCAAACAGCATTACATTGTGTTTGAAAACCCCAGTAGGCTTCAGATAGCACAGTCAGTGCAGACATGGTCCCAGTATTACATTTCATATGAAGTTGTGTTAATCTTCTCAGAATTTTTTAAACCTGTTGTCCTCATAGAGTGTTGGATTCCCATTAGTCACTGCAGCACAGGAGCATGGACGTATCTGTCCACTGACACTGGATTGAAACCTTATTATCTCAATGTCTGGTCATGTGTAGCATATGGAAAACATGCAGCTAAGGAAAAAAAAATGCAGAGCTGGGACATCAACATGAAAAAAAAGCTCTGGATCCCAACCATTCGGGTGTGTCCAATTCTGGCTCCCCTCTCAGCTTGATTATGTGCAAAGCTCACTTTCATATTGAAATCAGACTTCATTTTAAGCGTGGGGGGACATGGGGCTGGGGGCCTGTCATCAAGTCAGTGTGTTTGTAAAAAGGGCAATTGCTTCAGTTTGATTGACTGGCTGTTGAGAATGCTGAAGGCTTCAACATTCAGTGCGCAGGCCGGTTTTACGCATCAGTACTCCTAGTATTGCTTCCCCCATCGTGTTTTTAGCACTGATTACATGTCGCCCCTCCTGAATGTCAGAAAAAGGATGAACCCAGACGGCCGGGCCTTCCTCCATTTTGGCTCCAAGTTGATGCGTCTGGGCTAATCTTCTCGAAGGACAGAAGGGTCAGCGGAGACGAACCGTGAATCGCCTCCGCCCTGTCCCACGGCGCTGCACGAAACGGGGCCTCTCGTTTTGGCATGGTGGCTATATTTCCATGTTAGGGAGCACCTGTCTCCATGGTGCATTCATGAGCCGATGCACAGCTGTTTCCGAGGTTCCAACACGCACACGTTTTCTGTATGATTCATGCCTCGATCTCACCTCCCCCCCCCCGACATTCTTCTTCCCATTACAAGTATCGTTACCTTAGCCGTTTAAATGGAACCAAGCACTTCCGAAGCTTCTCTTTCACCAATAAACCAAGATACAGACCTCACTCTCTGTGCTCAGGGTGACATTCTCAACCTGCAGTAACTGAGTGAGTGGAGTCATGTTCACGAGTAGGACAAGACGGGGGCGAGAGGTGAAACTTTGGTTAGTGTGGTCTGACATGGTGTGTGACTCCCAGAAACTGGGGGAGATGAGGATAACTGTCTCCTGAGGTTAGTGACATTATAGACTTTTCAACATGAATACTTATCCACAGGAGGGGAGGGGAAATATTAAATATTAAAACTATTAAAGTAAAGAGAGTCGTGGTACCACAAAACCATTGCTAAGAGGAGAACAACATGAAAGAACATAGGATACACACACAAAGGATATGAGGAATATGCTTAGAAAGGTTGATGAGAGCAATTGTTAGAAGTGGAGAAGCTTTTGTAATTTATTCCTGACTCTGTTATTCAACCTATTGTGCAGTCCACATGTGCCTTTTAAGAAAAATAGCCATTAAAGCAACATTGCCCAAAGCTCTCAAGCATTCAGGCTGGTGCATATTCTCAGTTATTATCCCATAAATTTTAACATTTCAGCTTCTGAATGTTGAGTAAAAGCCGACATCGGATTGTTCATGGTCATGTATGCTATCAAACAGGAGAATATTTGTGTTAAAAAGAGCACTGCCTTATCATTCTTATTAGATTGGACTGCGTTGTTCATAATGAAAACACAGGAGGTAACCAAAAGAAAAACACTCACTCTTTACCGTTGAGAAATGTATGCCAGACCCAATTACAGATGCTGTCCAAGCTTGGGCTTTCCTCCACCCCCTCCACTTCAACCCCAGCTCTCCTCTCTCAGCTGTTTGAAGCTAATAGAAATTAGTTACCTTGGTAATATGGGGCCTGTCCTGCTTTGGTACAGGCCCCAGCCAAATCAAGACTGATTGCATTTATGCAGAGACCACTCTGAATCCAGAAGTAACATTGCTTATGATTTGAACTCCTTTATTTCATGGTTATTTCCATTTTACTCTGTGGTCCCTGTTTACTTCCTCCATCCTTTTCTATCTATTTGTAGGTACCTTTTCAGGGTTACATTAATGGGGTTCTGTTGTTATGGCTGCATGCTTTGCTCCGTCTCATCTTGGAAATGGGCCTCATCAGCGATTTGATGAGAACATACTAATAGGACAGATGTTTGGAGGGAAAATCAATAGGGCTTAGCTATTAGGAGGTAGAGGGATAAAAGGACACTCAATGCCTGAAATAGTATGAGTGCGTTGAACTGGGCAACTCTTATGATTAGCTGCAGACTGTTCTCAAAAACATTTTATGCCAAAAAAAAATTGAAACATTTTTTACTCCATAATTTCAATCCAGCGGTTTACCTCAGTGCTTTACTTGTTCAACCATTATCCCAGGAACAGTCTCAAACTCTAAAAATGTCAACCGTTATTTATTACAGACGTATCACAGTTTGATTTCAAAATACAAGCCTGAAAAAGTTTGGACGCTGTGTAAAACAGAAATTAAAAGAGAATTCAATCATTTGCAAATGAACTGTGTTTACTGACAACAGTTTCACAAAGTGGTCCTGAGCCAATGCAGTAATATCCTTTATGTAATCATGCGTTCACAAAGTGGTTAACCTCGCTCCATCCTTGCTCGTGAATGAGC